>NC_134834.1:179808605-180146729 GCF_004210375.1 Tachypleus tridentatus
AACACATATAATACAAAATAATTTATTATTTGTTGAAACAAGGTGTATTTATTATATAAATTGACTTTGATCAAGATTGTTTAAAAGAATCATAATTATTTCCTATGACCTGACACCATTATGAAAATTCAGGTCTCAGGCCACATCGCTGAAGCTTTGTGAACCTGTGTCTATATATATATATTTTTTACAACTTATAACTGAGAATAATAACTACATGGTGTATAAAATGAAGCTTTCTTATTGATATGTTAAGCCCATTGTGTAGAACTGAGGCTAGAAAGCACAAAAGAAATATATATGCCATTTCATTATTTGTAACTATAAATGCTGTGTATGTGCAGAAAATTCATTTAGTCCTCTATAATGTTTGATAAATTTCACAATATAAATTAAATTTATATCTATCTATATATATTAGACACACACAAAAGATTTGGGTGATTAATACATCAGTAACTTTTATTTGTAATTGGTTATGATTATCAACATTAAAAGTTAAACTGGAGTTATTATCAGTAGTTTATCTTTCTCTTTCAGTACATTACTAGATAGTAAAAGTGATGGTATTGAAGTCAGCTACAATGCTGCAGGGATACTTTCCCATATTGCTTCTGATGGAGTAGAAGCCTGGAATGAGTCATCTGTAACCATACTTCAACGAGATGATGTTTTGAAAGCAATGGTTAAGGCCATTGAAAGATGGGACTTAAATAGCACACGAAGAATAAATTATAGGCAAGCTGAATGTTATTTGTTTATGAGTAAATTGTGATTGTTTTTTGCGTATTTTTGATCAAACCTATTAGTGTATTTTAAGCTAAGTCTTGCTGCAGGGCTTTAGATTTGTTATTAATTAAAATAATCTTTGAAATAATCCTTGTATATGTATTTATTTCTTTTAATTTGTTATCATGAACCTCCTAATAATTTCTAACTTTTTAAACATAGATAGACCTGGCATGGCCTGGTGGTTAGGGTGTTAGATTCACAATATATAGATATTTCTTTACACACATTGACTATGTATTCACTTATAAATATGATAATAATTTGGTGTAGTTCTAAATAATAATTGGTACTATTGACTTTCACTTGGGGCAGAATACTGCATGTATACTGAATGTCAGATGAAAATACATGAACTGAAAATATCTAATTGCAGCATCTAGATAAGTTTATTGTACATTCCTCATTTAAAAGAAATTTTGCAAAGAGTAACGATATAAAATTCACACTGTAGGATAACAGATTGCAGAAAAACATTTTAGTATTTAAGGTTTGATTTATAATTAATTAATATTACAGAACACTTTGAGGAAGGCCTGTAATTCAGATTTCTTTTTCATTAATTGTCTTTCATCAGAATCAGAAAACTGCTGAAAACTTAACCTTTGAGAAAAATAAAATAATCCATCAATTATAGTTTTGGTATCTAGGTACCATTGGCTTCTGTTTTTAACATGAACTTTTTTCTCTTTACCTTTTTATATAGTTTTGTGAGGTTCTGTCTTTTCTAAGATTAAGGTAAAAGTAATTTTTTTTTTCAGATCATTTGAACCCATCCTGCGTTTATTACACATAGATCACACTCCAGAGGCTCAGCACTGGGCTGTTTGGGCTCTTGCAAACCTAACAAAAGTGTATTGTAAGTATGTTTTTTCACTCTTTTGAGAAACTTCACAGATTGAGAGCATTGCATTCTCTGATTTAAACTTTGACACTGCAATTGTATTATTGTTTTATAGGCTGATGATAAGTAGACTTTCATTTGTTTAATTTTGTTTAAAAGAAACATAAATTAGCTGATCGGAGACCGTGAATCAACCAATTCTGCAACAGATATAAAGTTGAAGTTGTAATTTATATGTATATGCATTATCAGAAATATATTGAGTTTTGGTAAGTTATGCCTCATGTGAAATTATTTTATTTTTACTTATATCAGTTTTGGTTTTTAAAACAAAATAATATTTAAGAAAGGGTTTGTGTTATATTCTTAATCTAATAACTTTTGTTATACTTAGCTGAAAAATACTGCTTGTTGCTTAAGAGTGAAGGTGGCATTGAATTGTTGGAAAAATTACTTCATAAACCTGGTGTCTACCTTCGAATAAAGGAGCTTGCATGTATGGTTATACAACAGTGTAGAAGGTATGTATGTAAAGTCAGTCAGTGTGCTAGAACTATATATAATGGAAGCTTAGAATCATTACATTATTTTCTGTTTAATATAATTGCTTCACAGGATTTACGAAATGCTGTTTAATTTCTTTCCATACAGTTAATGTATTCTTGGCTTACTTAATACAGAAATTGTAAGTGAAATATAACTAGTGGTTTCTACCTGCAACTTGTGCAAGATTTAAAATTGTAACAGATAGTTAAGTGTCCTGTAACTTTTGACAGATTGAGTTAATTTACAAGAATTAGGATGTCTAATACTGTTGAATAATTAATAATAATGAATTGTAAAAGGTCTTTTCTCAAAGTTAGAATGAAACTACTAAAGCACTGTGTACTTTTCCACAAAGTCATAAAGCAGTGAAAGCATAATTTCATGAAATATAGGAATGGTTGAGGATGACTTACAAAATCTTTTAGCAGTTCACAGAGTGCTGTTACAAAAGTTTGAAGCAGTGAAAGAGTATTTTCTCAATCTCAAGATATTACACGGATACTTCTCCAAAATCTTAAAGAAATTAAAGGCAATTTTGAGAAATTTTGAAGTGGATAAAGTGTAGTTTTACAAACAGATGGAACAGTTCTAATTTAAAATTAAATTAAATATAATTTTTAAATTGTATGATTACGTGCTAAGATTAAGATACATTTTTGGAACAGTTCTAATTTAAAGTAAATTAAATGACATTTTAAATTGTATAATAGGCCCGGCATGGCCTAGCTCGTAAGGCGTGCGACTCGTAATCCGAGGGTCGCGAGTTCACGCCCGCGTCGCTCTAAACATGCTCGCCCTCCCAGCCATGGGGGTGTATAATGTGACAGTCAATCCCACTATTCATTGGTAAAAGAGTAACCCAAGAGTTGGCGGTGGGTGGTGATGACTAGCTGCCTTCCCTCTAGTCTTACACTGCTAAATTAGGGACGGCTAGCACAGATAGCCCTCGAGTAGCTTTGTGCAAAATTCCCAAACAAACAAAAAAAAAAAAATTGTATAATTATGTGCTAAGATTAAGATACATTTTTGAAACAGTTCTAATTTAAAATTAAATGACATTTTTAAATTGATATAATTATGTGCTAAGATTAAGGTACATTTTTGGAACAGTTATAATTTCAAATTAAATTAAATGACATTTTTAAATTGATATAATTATCGGCTAAGATTAAGGTACATTTTTGGAACAGTTCTAATTTCAAATTAAATTAAATGACATTTTTAAATTGATATAATTATGGGCTAAGATTAAGGTACATTTTTGGAACAGTTCTAATTTAAAGTTAAATGACATTTTTAAATTGCGATAATTATGTGCTAGGATTAAGATACATTTTTGGAACAGTTCTAATTTAAATTAAATTAAATGACATTTTTAAATTGATATAATTACGTGCTAAGATTAAGGTACATTTTTGGAACAGTTCTAATTTAAAGTTAAATGACATTTTTAAATTGCTATAATTATGTGCTAGGATTAAGATACATTTTTGGAACAGTTCTAATTTAAAATTAAATTAAATGACATTTTTAAATCGTATAATTATGTGCTAAGATTAAGATACATTTTTACACCTTGTTTGAGGTTGATAAAAACCATACATATTTGGACTTGGTCTGAATTCACCTTTAATATTGTTGTTCATATATGTTTGTTGTGATGTTAACTACAACTTTTCCCAACATTGTTTTAACTCTTTAAAAAATCATCTAATTTGGTTCTGTGCCATGAGAACATAATGGTTAATTTTGCTTATTAAAATTCTGATTTGACCAATAATTTAAATGTTTACAAGTGTGTCTTTGTATTTCAGTAGTATCAATAGAAGTGTGATATTTTAAATTCTATTTTTATATATGTATGTTTCAGTTTTAAAGAGAGTGGCCAAACAGAAGAAATCAATAATGAAGAAAGCTGATGTGTAATGACTAGGTTTGTTTTAGTGATGTATACAGAGAAAAATAACTCTTGGGACTTAATAAATAACATAAAATAGTAGTCTAAGTGTACTTGGTTTGATTGCTGCTAAACTTTTACCAGTGGGTTTATTCGTGCATAAGGTTCAATGTTTGAAGAGTTCAAAATTCTTGCAGTTGTGTACATTTCATTTTGTATAGTGCTTTTCACACATGCTTGAAATTCTTTAGATTTCTTAGGTGTACAGGCTACCATTTTATGTCTTGTATTGGTGTTAGGTATCTGTTAAGTTTTTATCTTTTAGAATTTGTACATGCTGAAGAATGATATGTTTTCCATATTTTCTGAACTGCAACCTGGTTAGCCATGTCTTATTTAGATAACTTTTTCCTATATGCATTAATTGTATATGCTTTATTTGTGCATGTGTATGTTTTTTGGTTTTTTTCTGGCTTTGTACTTGAATTCAAAAAGATATTTGTGTCAGTAAAAGTCAATTTCAAATGCTTGTGTGTCATGGAATGATAAAAGCATATGTGCTATAGATGTACTGTATGATAAGAAAACTTCAGTTACATACATACATACATACATACATACATACATACATACATACATACATATAGTGCATTTCATTGGAGCTTGAAGTAAAATCATTAAAAGTTCTGCTGGCTATGTTGCAAGAATCAAAACTAATTTACATTAAACATGTTATAACTGAAGCTAGCGCACGAATAAATATACTTGAATGCTTCCTTCAACTTGAATTTGGATATTATTAAACATTTTTCAGTTATTTTATCCATTGTAATGAGATCTGACTCAAAATGTTAAAGTACTTGGACACAAAAGTAAAAGTATTTCCATTACTTTGCATATTGTGAGTTGTTGTTTTTTTTTACATGATCCATGCATGTGGGCTACTAAATTAATATTCCATTAAAAAAAAACTCACTGAAGTAAGTACAAGTTGTTTCCTTTGTATATTAATGTTGTTAAAACTTTTCTTATAAAAATAGTTGTTGTTTTTGGTTTTTTTGCTACAGAAAATAAACTCTGAATACATACAGATATTTTCATATTTGTGTTATTTTGTTTTGGAGTTTTTTGAGATACATTAAAACGATTTACTATGTTAAGATTGTATTTAAATAAAACAGTCATTTACCTCTAACTTGCAGAAAAACATTAAAGGAAACTAGTTTTTATTCTTTGTTTATTTAAACCTATAACATTTTGTGGTTTAGGAACACCTTATACATCCTAAACACACACAAGTTTGTTATGATGACAGGCTGCAGCATGTTAGTGTTTTGCAGCATATGCTGTTTACTTTTATTAAAAATGACTGTCTCTGAATACGTGAAAGTTTAATGTCACAATAGACCAATCTCATTAGTTAAAAACTCAAACCTGTGTAATTTTGACATAATAACAGATTATATTCTAATCACTTGAACTCAGAACTGTGTAATTATGTTAGTACAAACTATATTCTCATTACTTAGAATTATAAACTGAAATGACAAACTTTTAATTCCTTAAAGTTAATAAGTTGTTTGAATAGATATTTTTGTAATGTAAAAATAAATCTCAATTATAATGAGTTTTAACATTAATATCATATAAACACAAAATTATACTTTTTTTATAGATAAATTGTATATTTATTGTATAAGATAATTTTAATATATTTGTGTTTAAAATTCAAACTTAATTTGCTATGGCAAGACTCCTTTTGGTACTTTTCATATATTAATATATAAATATACATAATTATCTCTTGATCATAAAAAAAAATTTGTGTTTGGTATTGGAGGTGCTTAATTTTAACATGCATGTTACTAAAGATTTAGAATACATTTTAACTCTTTACATTAATATAACATTATGAAATATGCTGTTGTTCAAACTACATGAAACTGAATTGTTTTTGTTGGTAAATGAAATGGCTGAATACTATTTTGTTTAGACTTTTATTACTGTGCTTCATTATTTAATAACAAGATATATAGTTTGGTATTAGAAATTGTTTGGTTGTTACAAATGATAAAACTGTAATGAAGTGTTTATTTTTCTCAGCATTTTATAGTATCTGATATGGAATAAAAATATTTTGTTTTGAATTTTCTTTTATGTGAGATATAAGTTTGACCTAAGAGATTTTGATTTTCCATTTTGTTAAGAATTTATTGCATTCATGTTTAGAATTTAATTTACAAAGTCTGTGAGTTTGTTTTAGAAACATTTTAATACTTTATAAATAAAATTATTACAGTGCATTAGTTAAAGGTTATTAATAATATTATTTGGGTTTTAGCAAAAATATGTTTAAGAATGTTTTAAATCAACATTGTTGGTCTGGACTATGAGTTTCAGGATTAACAATTAATCTTGTTAAAGGAAACAGATAAGGAAACTCAATCTCTGTTGGAAATGTTAGAGCTGAAAACTAGGAAATAGAGATTTTACTGAGAATTTCTTTTGAAATTCAACTTATCCCACTTTAACATTTATAAAACTCTCAAATAACAGTGGTGTGTCAGAGTTACATGTCAAAATTATTTAATAACAGTGGTATGTCAGAGTTACATGTCAAAATTATTTAATAACAGTGGTATGTCAGAGTTACATGTCAAAATTATTTAATAACAGTGGTGTGTCAGAGTTACATGTCAAAATTATTTAATAACAGTGGTATGTCAGAGTTACATGTCAAAATTATTTAATAACAGTGGTATGTCAGAGTTACATGTCAAAATTATTTAATAACAGTGGTATGTCAGAGTTACATGTCAAAATTATTTAATAACAGTGGTGTGTCAGAGTTACATGTCAAAATTATTTAATAACAGTGGTGTGTCAGAGTTACATGTCAAAATTATTTAATAACAGTGGTATGTCAGAGTTACATGTCAAAATTATTTAATAACAGTGGTATGTCAGAGTTACATGTCAAAATTATTTAATAACAGTGGTGTGTCAGAGTTACATGTCAAAATTATTTAATAACAGTGGTGTGTCAGAGGTACATGTCAAAATTATTTCATATTATGATGACTTTGTTTCAGGTGACATAAAATTTTTCCTCTTTTTAAAAAAATCAAAAATCAGTCTTTTAAATTTAGTGATGAGAATGAAAAGTGTAAGTTGTTAAAATCAATGTTTTGTAACATTTATATTTTTTAGATGAAACGTAAAAACGAAATGAGGATTTTACTGTTCATTAGTTTCAACTTCTAAAAAATAATTTTTGTTTAAAGACAGTGGAGAAGACAGAGCACAGAAAAAAATAAAAATATTTTGGAAAAGTGATTCTCTTACACCATATAAATCCATGGAAACTGCCATTATCAGTGTTCCAGTTTCCAGAGGATTTCACGTGTAGGAATTTAGTAGACAAAGTGTAACTTGAAGTCTTTTGACTGGAAACTGTCAGTGTGTTAACATTTATTACAATGCCATCTAAGTGCAGCTGTTTAAGTTTTGTCTACCATAAATTATTTTATTACCTAGTTATTTTATTTTATGTTGCGTGGTTATTGAGGTTTCTGAACTCAGCATATCTGACTAGTACAGATAGTTGAACTACCAACAAGAGCTAAAAGTTGTAGTTTGTAGGAGTAAGGCAGTAACAATATGTAAATATAATTGGTGTTTCAGCTGTGTTGCATTTTTCAATAATCACACAGTTTATGTTTGAGAAAACTGAAGAAATAGCTGATAAGTAATTTATCACAAAACACTACATGTAAATTGATACAAAACAAAACAAACTACTAGGGTGTAGTGTAAATAAACAAACTAAATATTTAATGTGGCAGCAGCACCTATATCCAAACTAATAACCTGATTACGGTGTCACCAAACTCTGCCTGGGTAATAACACACTTAAGTATAGTATTTCTTGTCTCTTGCTCTAAGCTGATAACCTGTGTGATCATAGTAGCTCCAACATACTATTGATTATTACTTATAGATTGCAGTCACATCAGTAACACAATGTCGTTTTTATTTCTGAAATAATCGTATATGTAAGTTAGTGTTTATAAATTGTTTGTTTTTTATTACTGTTTGTTAATACTTTCTTTCATACTGTGGATGTGTTCTGTGTACTTACATAGCTAAATTGACTAAAATAATCATTTTTCCCTATAAAGTTGTTCTTGTTTTTTGGCTTTGGCAATGGTGTGATTTATACTAAATATGCTCTGTGATAACTAAATTGAAGTCATTGACAAAGATGTTTGCTCTTCTAGAAAAAAACATGTAAATGTTTTTGGGTGTGTTTTTAATATATCTTAATGTAATAGTAAAGTGTTTTTTTTTGTAAGCTTTAAGTTGTGTTGAACAACTTGTTACATGTAATATAGCAGTATGAAGTAATATTGAAATAATTAGAGAAAGAGAACAGTATGGAACTCTAAATGCTATCTTTGTGTTTCAACTCCTTTTAATAGGTGATATTGTTCTGACGTATCTTATAAACTACTAATTGATATTTGTGGCCACTAGTATTGTAATTAAACCACATAGTTCATATGGATTAGTGGTCATTTTTGTGCCCTTATCATTCAGTAGTGTTCTTGTTTTTCCTTCTTTCCTTTGTTTTTAAAAAGAGGTCACATTTTATCTTATTCTGCTGAAATGAAATGTCGACATTCATCTAACACTTTACCAATACAGATTGTTAGGGAACTAAGCCTGATGTTAGCTTCAGCACACAAACAAGCGTGGGTTAAGTTGAGAATTGTAAACTATGTAGTTTTGCACTTTTCTGTAATATTCTCAATAAAACACATCTCAAATATTTTATTTGTTATTCTTGTAAATTCTAAGTCACTTTTTCTCTCTTTGTAGAGCATAGATCAAATGTATTTATATTAAAAATACATGTACCTAGTTTGTATAATTTCAGTCATTTTAATCACAGTTTATATTAGACTGACCAAGCATATCTGCATAGTTTTTATAAACTTTGACATTAGAAGAAAAAACGGAACAAATTAATTGGTCCACTTGAAATTAATTTTCATTTAAAAACCAAAAATTTCCTTTGTAATTGACCAGGTTTGTGTACGCACGCACGCAAAAACCATATATTGTTAGAAAATGGAGTTGACTTATATCTCAGTTTATAATATTTTATAAAAATAAAAGTTTAAACTAATTTTTATTTTACATGTTTCTGTTGAAAGAACTTTTATCTGTTTATATTATGATAGAATGAAGTGAAAATAGCTAAGATATTGTCAGAATTTGTTTCACATTTAATTGTAACAAGTAAATATTATACTAAATATTTACTGCAAAAATGTGTAACAGTATGTTATTATGAGACATACAACAATGTTAAAAAAAAAACAATCTAATCATACTTCGTTGTTGATGCAATGTATTACACTGTGTAACAAAATGTTTACTTTTTCTTGTTTCTGGACAGAAAGTGTTATTTCCCAATTGCTTATGCCTAAAGTAAATGGAAAAGACTTATTTTTCTCTTTAAACTTTGCTTTTGTGACCTGGGAGTGTATAATGAAAACGTGATGGGAGACTATATTTGGGAGCTGATACGTGAAAAGGATTTGTATCTCAGTCGAAAATCTCAAAAACTACTCACTTCTAAAAATTTCTGAATAACTTTAGTATAAATGCATGTAAATCTTGATTCCTATGTTGTTTTATTCAGACCCTATATAAATGAAAATGTGCCAATTTTCCCGTTTTTACATAGAAAATTGGTTAATATCTGAATTACATTATCTAGGTCATAAAAGCAAAGTTTGAAAGGAATAATGGCCATTTTCTGTACTTTCACAACATAAGCAATTAAAAATAACACGTATTATGTGTTACATAGTGTTATTTATTGTAAATAATCAATCATAATATTAAGGTTAATTATTTTGCAAATAATTTTTGATGAATGAATTTTGTTGACCTAAAATACTGCTCACCCAGATTTCTTAAACTTGTAATCTGAAATAGTGAAAGTGTGTCATATGGCTACTTCCATACAAGATGAATTTATAATACAAACAACTACAATGGTAGCAAAATGCTTTAATTTCCAAGAAGAAAAAGAGTAATCAGGATTTATTATAAGAGAGAAAGAGACGTGACATCTGTATTTTTCTTTAAATGTTGGTTACATTCGTGAAAAACAATTGGATGCCAAGATTAAACCTCAAATGTTAATGGAATTTCTATAGATGTTATGAGAAACGTTCAGGGATAAAGTGAATTCGTTGCATCGTATTTTAACTATAAAACCGTTGCTACGACTCGGGTTAAAATAACTCAAGAGAATGAAGAAATGTAAGGGTCGTCATTCGTATATCAGATACAAGTTACAAACGTTGTTTGTTTATTTTTTTTGTATTTCGGGTTATCTGCGCTAGCCGTCCCTAATTTAGCATATAAGACTAGAGGGGGAAGGCGGCTACTCATCACCACCCACTGCCAGCTCTTGGGCTACTCCTTTTATCAATGAATAGTGGGATTGACCGTCAAAATATAACGCCCCCACGGCAGGAGGGGCGAGCATGTTTGGTGCGACGGAGATTCGAACCCGCGGATTACGAGTCGAATGCCTTAACCCACCTGGCTATGCCGGGCCGTTACAAGTCATAACTATTAGCTTTACTGTAATCATAAAAACTATTCTAGGCATTGTTGAAGTCGGTTCTTGTCAAAACTAGAATACTGATGGATTTATAGCTTGAGAAAGAATAACTGCATCTGGTTCATAAGAAATATAATTTATAACTTGGCTTGTCATGCATAATAGGTTGGACAAAGGTGCCTTTAACTTTATAAACTGAGATCGTAGAACGAGGACGACTTAATCATTGGAACGTGAAGCTATGCTTCTATAATATTCAATCGGTGAATAAAACCACTTACTGAATATTTAATAACAATTTATGCATTGGACACGCAGAAAAAATGAAGTAAGGTACTACAATTACTACTACAACTGGAGTGTGGATAACTTGGCTCAAATTGCTAAGCACAAGAATAATGTTTAAACATTTCGTTTTCACAAAGAACTTTCTAAACTTATTTTATTTACTTTTGAATTTTAGTATTCTTGGTTTTATGAAAAGAAGGATTAATATTTTCATATATCCATTTTTTTTGGGGTTACTACATTGAAATGTATTGAATAGTACATAAAACCACAATTATTGTGTTATTGAAACTGTATCGAATTGTATACTATTGTTTTTGATGCATACTGAAAAAATACAGAAGGCCACAAATATTATGTTAGCAGAAGAGACTCGCAAACCATCTGCAGTGAGGTTAGAATCTTTATTGCAACAGAACTTTAAATACAGGATATATAGAAAAATACAAAATCACAAACACATATTAGACATAACATTACTTAAGCGTTTATTAGATACAGCCTATAATTTATATATATATACGTCAACACATATATATAAATGTCCGCTCCTTATATATGTTTATATATTTCTTAATCAATCGGCACCAAACTTGACACAGAATGGTAGGGTTTAGGTCCCCACCCCACATAATTTCATATTGATAGAGTTCTTGAAAACAGTATGCCTTTCTTTTCAACATTAGTATCTTTATGCGTTTTTATTGCACTTTTAATCTGTATTGAATGAAGTAAAAATTTTCATATCATTTGTTACAAACGAGTTTTAATACATCCGTCTAACGGATGATTACTTCAAATTGTATATTCAATAAGAGATAAATGAACACGTTAACTTCTTACGTTTTTGTTTTAGTTCAGTTAGGACTAAGTTTTATCTATGTAATACTATTAATAGATAAAATTACAATTTTATCTTACGACATAACGTTATATTTTTGGGAAAACATAAGCTTTTAAAAGGTTGGATTATATGTCTACTAAATTACATAAACATCCAACTTGTGTTTACATACGTTGCGGTGCGTGCGCAGTTTCAAGGTAAAATATAATACAATATCCAAACTATAACTATTGACAGTATAAACATTGTTTATTATGCATTTAAAAGTCCACAAAACTGTTGTTGAAACTGTATATAGATATTAAAAGTATTGTTTACAATAAGTATGGCTATTCACACCATTTCAAACATATTTACTTATAAAGATCTCACAGTTGTTACAAAGTAAATGTTCACGATTCTTTATCTCCGACACTGAAAATCCTTCAAGTGTCGCATAAACTAACCTTTCAACGGCTACTTTTTTTATAATGCTAAACCAATTTTTTTATCAACTCAAAATGGTGCATATAACACAATTTATAAGAATTACGAATACTTACACAAAACTTACTCCACGACAATATGTAAGTGAGAGGGATATGACAGAATGTGTATGTTTTAATATATATAAATCTAAAACATTCTCCGAGACCAATAAAGACGACTGCAAAATACTAAGTCAAGCATCACTTGTTGAAAATGGTAAACTAGATAATAAACAGGGCTGATAATTTTTGTGGGCCCTACATCCCATGTCATTTTACATAGAATAAAATTATCAATGGGCCCTGGGGCTGAGCTCCCTCTAGCCTCTATCTAAATACGCCACTGTCAAATTCAATAACAAGAGCTGAAACGAGCATAACTCCGTGAAAAGTGGTAAAATTGACGACCACAATGGCTATATGATTATATCTTAGAAACTAGGAGAGCGTGTAATATAATATTCAAGAATTAGTTAGCATGGTCTTATACACGTATCGCTAAGTTTTCAATATAAATAGTGGGTTACTGTTGGAGGTAAAAAGCGGTTAAAAAAGCATTCATATAATATACACTCCAACTCTGTATGAGGCCTTATCTTAGCCTTTCAATGTTTTGTCAACATTTACTTTTTATGGAATTTAATGAAACAGATAGAGTTCGATAATAAGCAATCAGTGAAAAAACGTATTGGGAAATACACCTTATGTAAGTGTTATGTTTGTGTATACCATGCTGGGTTTTGTTTCGACAATAGGGAGCACGTAACGTTAATCATACTATTCATAGTGATAGAAATGATCGAAATAATATTTTTATATCACAAGTATTCTTAACAATAAAGATGACAATGTGTGCTGTTTGTAATGTATATTTAGGTATAAAGATTTCACTATCGTTACAGGCTGGCATGGCTAGGTGGGTTAAAGCGTTCGACTCGTAATCTGAGGGTCGCTGGTTCGACTCCCCGTTGCACCAAGCATGCTCGCCCTTTCAGCCGTAAAAGCGTTTTTATGTGACGGTCAATCCCACTATTCTTTGGTAAAAGAGTAGTCCGAGAGCTGGCGGTGGGTGGTGATGACTAGCTGCCTTCCTTCTAGTCTTACACTGCTCAGTGAGGGACGGCTAGCGCAGATAACCCTCGTGTAGCTTTGAGCAAAATTCAAAAACAAACAAATTATCTTTACAGAAAAAATACTAATGATTTTTTTTTATTTCAAAAATTCTTGAGCTTTCCAATAACTGGCCTCCAACAGCAACTGTTTCTATTACGCTAAACCATTTTAAAACCAAAATGAAATGATACAGAAAAGACGATTTAAAAGAATTATATATATTTATATAAAAACTTATTTCAAGACAACATCAAAGTAAGAGAGATAAGACAGTATGCGAATATTTTAATATACATAAGTGGATATATAAACATTTTACACATTCTCTGATCTCAATAACTAGATCTACAAAATACTGAAATAAAGCATAACTCTGTGAAATATGGATAACAGGCTGAGCTACATGCTTATTTCTAAGAAAATTGCCAGCTTATCTAGTTAAATAAAACATAATAATTAATTACTGTGGTTATAGATGTATATATATAAGAGAAAATATAAGGAATTACAAATACGTAAACAAAAACTGATTGCAAGAGAAGAACCATATAAGACGAGTAAACAGTATGTGCATACTTCGTGATATCAAGATATTTCTTATTGCTACATGGATAAAGTTTCATTTGTTAACGGCCTAATACTCCTAGAAATGGATAAATAAAATATTGGGCTCTAATACAACTAAGAGAGGTATGTTTATTAATATTTTTACAGATTGTTATTGTTTTAGCTGCGGAAAACCTTTGCTGAAGTTTTGTTCTATAATTATATGAAAGTACTATTTATAAGAAGAAAATACTGTTACTATAACTCTCAAACTAATTTATAATGATGTTTGTTTATTTCGTTTTTAAATTTCGCGTAAAGCTACTCGAGATTTCTTTGCGTTAGGCGTCCATAATTTACCACTGATGAACCAGATGAAAGGCATCTACTCAACACCACTCATCGCCAACTCTTGAACCACTACTTTATCATCGAATAGTGGAATTCACTGTAACACTATAACAATCCCATAAAAAGGGAGAGCATGTTCGGGGACGAAGATCCATAACCTGCGAATCCAGTCCCATAACAGACAATGATATTGGTTGTTGTTGTTATTTTTTATTTAGTTCATATTGTTCTGCAATATGTTCTGAACATAAACAATAAGAATGAATGAGGAGAAAAACTTTGAATAAGTTGATTTAGAGGACTTGAAACAAACCAGTATTGTAAATTTTCAGTCTTTGTGAAGCGTGTTATGTTTTGGGTAGTGTGTGTCTAAGCTAATAAAGTTAACATTAGGTGACAGCACGAGCGCCATAACAACAAACTACCTGGCCATACTAAGCCATGACAGAATGGTTCCAGTAGAAGTACCCCAGAGCCAGAGACCAATATTAAGGAAACATTTTGAAAATCCTCCCCTTCCGCCTCCACCCCAACTTGCTGTGTGTGAACACAAATGATGACCACATGCCAGGGTCAGAGTAATTGATAGGGAGGATACCATACGGATCTTAGGTTAGAAGTATGGTACCAGTTTTGAATTTTATTGACGGACTTCCAAAGAAAAATATACAATATTATAATTACAAAATATATGAAGAATACAGAATTGAATAATGTACAAAGATGAACATAATGGTTAAAACAAAAATCACTTAAAATAAGATACAAAACATTACCTCAGGAAATAAGGTATGAGATTTAGAGATTACGAAGAAACATATGCTTAGTACAAAGTAGCCGAAAAAGATAATTTCCAGATATTATAAGTGGTATATAATGTTATTAACATGTAATATCTATAAGAGAAATAATTAGATAAAACAATAACACTGAACAGAACCAGGCTGAAAAATTAAGAATATTAATTGAACAATGTTATAAAGTGAACATAATTAGTTACATATACATACATTCAAATACTTGTATTTGATACAAAATTATACATATGATTAAGAAAATAATCCAAATTAGTGAATAAGTTACCAGTTTTCAAAGCTAAAATACAAAACAAAAACAACTGGAAAATAACTCTACACGACTTGTGGTAGATCGGAATTACAATGATAATTTGACATATCCCTTAATGATCTTAAACACAGGAGAGTAGTTGGATACCATAACTGAGTGAAGTGGCTAGGTGAAAGATGCCGGAAGTTTGACTTAATATGAAGTGAAAGATAACATCGAACCTGATGGATTACATTAAAAATATTATCAGTGGAATGGTCAAATAAGTAACGATTTCTTGTTAACCATAACATCTGCTTCACCAAGGCTAAACAGTAAGAAAAAGAAAAAACAGTGTGGTCGATCTACTGGTATGGGACGTAGTAAATTATTGTCTGACTACTAATTTGTGAGAGATGAAAGATAAGTGCTAACCATTGCCAAACGGATAGTTCAAGGAAGTATAGTACTTTGTTATAATTATCTGTAGGATATACTACCATTACTTCACTGGAAGAATGTTGTGGACAAACCAACAGCATAAATTGCACAAATATTGATTGATATCAAAAGTGTTGATGTGGTACGACGCTTTTTCCCAAGAGATATGACGTGCCCACTGTGCTGTCCAAGATAACGAGGTGAGGAAAAAATAGACTGTGAAAATTAAAATCAAGGTCATTCTGTGTGAGAGTATGAATTGTTCTGAACATTTTAAACATACCAATTAGGACGGTCAAAACAGGTAGGGATGAAAAGAGTGTGGGTTTTAATGCAGTATCTGACTCTGAACCATATGTAGTAGATGCAGAGAAAATAACAAAGATGACTGGTTTATAGGAGACTACATCGTGTTAAATATAAGTACAAGATAAGGCATGTGATGGGTATAACTGGAACACCAACACCTCCACTGGAAGATGGAAGGTAAAGTTTTGTAGTTCCATATGAATTTTCCAAAAATTAAACATTCAAGTTGTAAAAAAAAAGTCTGGTGGAAGATAAAAGTAACAGAAAAGATGCATAATTATCTCACAGACAATGGTGGCCCAAAGAGAGATTATCTGTGGAGACTGTTTACAAGCTTGTAGTTTACTGACAACGAGAGTGGTTCCAGTTAACATGAGAAACATGTGGAAACCAAAACGTTTCTTAACACAGTTGGACCAGCTTAAGTTTTAAGGAGTGTCCAGGGAAGATTTCCATCGGCCTAGCCATAGGGCCTGGGACTTTGTGTAGTTCAGTTATTCCCTGCTTGCCTCAGAATAGAGGGCAATAATATTCATTAATTTTCCCAGGGACCCTATATTTGAGAGATAAAACGATACATTATTAACGTGGCTTAATATGAAATACAGAACTACTTGCCAGTGGTATTCCAACAACATCGATTGAGTAAGTGACATAAGTAGACATTCAATTGCCAGTACATAAAGACTAGGTGATAATGAAGAGCCATGATGGACCCCATGAAGAATGGGAAAAGAAGAAGTCAAGAAACAATTGATCAACACGTGTCTAGTTGTACCAGTATATAGGGATGGAAACTATTAATATGATATGGGAACCAAAAGATAAGTTGATGTGGGTCCACACCTTGTGATAAAATTCTAATGAGAGACCATCAGGTTCAGGGCACTTGTTCGTCGGAAGCAGACAAGGAGCTTGTTCACATTCATCAGCTGTCGTAGGCGAAAGGAGATTAGAAAATGGGTAATTTAGTCCAATTTGGAATCGCGTACTTCTGTTAAAGTAAATATAGATTTATAATGGAATTAACATTCCCTAAAAATGGCCGAGATATCATCCACAACTGTACAATCAAACAACTTGACTCGATCGACTTGAGGGTATCTTGCTGACTGTTATGTGTGACATCAATGAACTCTGTTTAAGGCATCTGACTCAAGTGATTCGATCTGGGAATGAACTATTGCTCACCTCAACTGAGCAGCATAAGACTGATCAGTGTCTAATTTAAGGTATTCAATATCACAGGTCATGTTATCATCCACACTGTCACTGTGCAGTAAAATAGCCAGCTTGTTCTGTTTATCTTGCAACTAGCTACAGAACTGACAAGCTCTTAATAACCTCACTTGTGGAAATTATTTCTATACAGGTCTTTAAGATCTGTCCAACATGGATGATTTTCGTACCGTAATCGTGAATAACTGAGAGGAGGGCTGGGTCATCAAGTAGTGAGTTATTCAATATCAACACTCCAGTTTCTCTAGGTTTAGGATAGAAGTCTTCAAAATACAACAAAAAAGCCCGATTATCTGAAACAGTAGAATAGAGTCAAAAGCAAAAGCCTTAGGTATCTGTAAACCAGGAAACAACCCTTCAAATATGTAAAATCTGTTTAAAGGACAGAAAACATCTTGGCCTATTCAGGTAAACAAAAAGGCTGTCCTATATAAGTGACACGAAACATCTTGCAGTTTGTATGAGTCTTTTAGTTCTGATAGAGGCTGGGAACCCTTTGCTCCCGATAAAGAGTTGTCACCAAGCTTGTCCGGTGTTGGGTCTAAGATACAATTAAAGTCGCCCACCAAATTAATGTCATTCAGGATTAACAGGAAATGATTTAGAATATTAAAAAAGACCTATTGTTTGGACTGCTGATCGGATGAATAAATGTTTATCATTCATTAAGGATGGTCATGAACAAGCACATCAAGAACTACAACTCTGCCCTCTGCATCGCTATAAAAACAAACGATATTCCCTGGAAGCTTTGGAGAAAGATAATTACAATACTCTGATTGTGAAATCCACCAAAAGATAAAAAATTTGACACATTAAAATGTTGATATAAAAGAAAAATGGTCATTAGTACTGTAAAGATGAGCTTCTCGTAGGAAGAGAGGTGAACTAAGAATGTTGTTTGAAAATGTTTCGTAGTTCATGCACATTTGTAGCAACAAATATAAAACTTATTATAAAGAAACAGAAAATAAAATCGTACAATATACTGACATGACAGTATTTTTTATTCTTTTATACTATGTTATCTTGAGGTAAGGATGACAACAATGCTCTTTTCTGAAGTAGAGATGGATTTACCACTTCCACTTTCATGGCTGAACCAGATATGGTGAGACTTCGGAGGTATCTTGAGGTGAGCTGGATGGACAACAGAAGAAGAGACATTTGGGACTGAAGAGGAATAATCTATACTGTGAGAGCCAAGGGAGGAAACTCGAAACTATTTTCATCCATTCCTGAGAGAAAAAAGGTGTAAAGCGAAGCACAAGATGGAAGAATGGGTAGCATACAGACTGGATTATCAGAAGATAAGATAAGATAAGATAAGATAATGACTAATCTCCATCTCTATTGTGGGACGATCATCAAAGTGACTAAAATTTCCTTCCTCAGGCACTGGTACATGATAAGGGAAGAAGGGATCAGTAGCAATAGTAGCAGTGGGTAGGTTGACGGCACTTCAACAATTTAAAGGCTGACTAACTTTACAAAGTACAACAGTTTCGTGACCATATCAGGTTCAACATTCTGGGGAACAACCTTTTCAGGCAAATGATCAGCATTGTCTGTAGCAACTTTGGGGCGAACAAGACTGGTTCTACCAGCATAAGTAGACTGGCGTTGAGGACAATTTTTATCATTGTGTCCACTACCATAAATAGCGCACAAAAGTGAGCATTCCGAGAAATCATGACTGAATGAGAGACACTTCGCACAGTTAGCTGTAACGCAGTTTGTGAAAAAATGTTCAGCCAGACCTCAACTCTCACACAAAAGAACTATACTTATGTAGTTAATCATTAAACTATATTGATCTACATGCAGGATGCTGGGGACTGTGAAGAAATATCCACACATACCTGACAAATGTCTGTAAGGATATCCGGATGACAAGAGTAGTGTTCCTGCTTGGTATAGAGTACATGGCCATACGAAGAGAGTGCTTACACTATGGTAATATTGGCAAGGTGGATAACGGAATGTCATCCACTTTAAATTTGATTCTGCAGAATAAACAGCGATGATCTCATCCTAACGACGAAAATTACCCTGTTCAAGAAGCTTCTGGGCGAAAGAAACATTGGAAAAGATAACCACATATCTTCCACTTCCTAGAATTCTTTAGGATAATGAATAGAAAATGTTATTAAGCACAATCTGCATTACAAAAACTAATTATGTAAAATCGATTGAAGTATAACATCGTAATTTAGCATATGTTAATGATGTACTACTGAAGAAACTTTAGTTGTATTTCAATGTGACCAACATTTGATTTTACAAAGTTAAATTTTTGTGTAAGTATTTGACATTTAACTATATGTTGTAAGAAAGCAATGCTGCTAATAATATAATGTTTCAAATCTTGACTGTGTCATTTGAGTAAATAGGAACAGAGAAATATAGTTTTTAAATTTCGTACTTTGAAATGTACAAAACATAATTATACTTGTATCATGAAGATTTTTTTTCTTTTATCATTAGAAATCATAACTAAAATACCACATGCCTTGTTACTTCAGCAACAAATAGAAATAGGAAGAATGTGAAAGTTTGTTTGTTTTTTTAATTTCGCGCAAAGCTACTCCAGGGCTATCTGCGCTAGCCGTCCCTAATTTAGTAGTGTAAAACTAGAGGGAAGGCAATTAATTATCACTACCCACCGCGAACTATTGGGATACTCTTTTACCAACGAATAGTGGGATTGATCGTCACATTATAACGCCCCCACGGCTGAAAGAACGAGCATGTTTGGCGCGATCACGAGTCGCACGCCTTAACACGTTTGGTTATGCCGGGCCTGAATGTGAAAGAAAAATTCTAGATTGACATTATTCTTAGAATGGATTTTTATTTTTCTGAAAACAAGCCTGCACTGAGTCAAAGGTACAGTTAAGCTGTACAAAGAGATGGCTTTATATGCTAATAATGAAACATATTAGAATATGGAAACAGTAGGAAAACAACATTTTGTCATAGACATTTGTTATAAATGGGCATGAGAAGACATGATTGACTACAGTAAAATTATAGTTTAATATCTAAGTGCTTACATGAGTTTTTCACTTGCACCTGGAGTTTGAATATTATACATTATATTAACTATTTTAAAGTATTCTCAACAATAGGTGTGGCCATCTATACATTTGATACCATCTTTACCTATAAATATCTCACAGTTATTAAAGAGTAAATTTTCACGATTCTTTATTTCCAATAGTAAAAATCCTAAACTTTTCCAATAGACTAACCTTTCAATAGCTTCCTTTTTTGAAACCTTAAACCATTTAATAACATTGTCAAAATCAAAAGATACGTATAAACACAATTCAAAAGAATTACAGGCACGTAAACATAAACTGGTTCAAAGACAACATCTGAATAATGGGGCTATTAAAGTATAGTGCAATATAATATACATAAGTAGATATATAAATCTTACATGTACACTGAGATCAGTAACGACATCTGCAAAATACTGAAACAAGAACACTTTTATAAAACGTGGTAAAATGGACGACAGACTGAGCTACATGCTTATTTCTTTAAAAACTTGGACAGCTTATCTGTGCAATCAATGCACAAGTATTTACTATTGTGGTCTTAAATTTAGAATACAGACAACACTATGTAACAAAATTTTACTTTTTCTTGTTCCTGGACAGAAAGTGTTATTTTCCAATTCCTTATGCCTAAAGTAAGTGGAAAAGTCCTATTTTTCTCTTCAAACTTTGCTTTTCTGATCTGTGTAATGAAATTTTTAGACGTACCCATTTTCTAGGACACTCTAGGTAGATTCAGTGTTGAGTAGCTGATAGAGAAATTTCTCGAACTTACAAGAATTTTCAAGAAATTACTAGAATGTTATAGAATTTACGAGAATTTTCTAGAACTTTCCATAGTAGTATATATATACAGGGGCTCACTACTTACCACCTCAGTTTAGTTCTAGCTGCCTAAGTGAGCACGTAGACCTATCTGATTTTATCAGAGATGGCATAAAGAGGCTGCAAGTATTCTCCAAACGCATTCTGCTGTGTATGTGGCCAATTTATCAAGACAAGAACGAAAAAATGCTTTGTGACAGCATTTGCTAAAATGTGTGAATCCTACAAGTCATATTTCGACATGCCTGTCGGGAATCAAGACAAACCCTGGACACCTCACTTTACCTGCAAGCACTGAAAACAACTCTAGAAGGTAAGATGGACAATTTTTGCTTGCTTGAATAGTAAGATTTTATATGATACAAATTTTAGACCTTTTAAAATTCAGTGCACCTCAATGAGGAATACAACAGCGTGAAAACCTTGCTAGAAGTCTTGAAGTATGATGAGTATGGCTGGGAGGTTATCGGAGACTTCAAAATGGTGGCATTCCTGATGGGTCTCCAAGGAAGCTTTACCAAGTTTCCCTGTAATCTTTGCTTTTGGGACAGCAAGGACACTGCAGCGCACAACAGGAACCACTGGCCTAAGCGGACCGAGTTCTTTGTGGGAAGGCACAATGTCAAGTGTGAGCCACAAGTGGACATCCAGAAGATGTTGTTCCCACCATTGCACATAAAACTGGGTCTTATGAAACAACTTGTCACAGCTCTTGATAAGGAGTTTGCAACCTTCAAGTACCTTCGAGACTTCTACCCTAAGCTAACTGAAGCAAAGGTCAAAGCTGGTGTCTTTGTTGGACCACAAATAAAGAAGATTCTGGAGTGCACAGAACCCCCAAGAAGCTCAGTAGAAAGGAAAAAAAGCTTGGAGCAGCTTTATCGCAGTGGTTCGGGGCTTCTTGTGCAATCACAAAGTCAAAAATTATGTGGAATTAGTTGAGGCTCTGGTGAAGAACTACGGATGTCTCTGAAAGTCCATGTCCTTGACGCTCATCTTGATAAATTCAAGGAGAACATTGGAGCACATGCTACAGAGTAGCATGGCGAGCGCTTGCACCGAGATATACTGGACTTTGAACGTCGCTACCAAGGAGCGTATTAACGAAAACATGATGGGAGACTATATTTCGGGCTGATACGTAAAAGTGACTTATATTACTGACGCAAATCTCGAAAAATTGTTCACTTCTAAACATTTTTTGTGTAACTTTAGTATAAATACATGTAAATCTTGATTCATATGTTGTTTTATTCAGACCTTATGTACATGAAAATGTGTAAATTTGCCCGTTTTTACAGAGAAAATAGGTTAATTTCTTAATTTTATTATCCAGGTCACAAAAACAAAGTTTGAAGGGAGTAATGACCATTTTCTGTACTTTTACAACATAAGCAATTAAGAAATAACACATACTATCCAGGAACAAAATTTGTGTTACATAGTGTAATGGGTTACTGTAGGAGTAAAATATAGTTACATAAACCATTCATATAATATAGACTACAAAAACTATATGGCGCCTTCTCTTCACCTTTTGAAGGTTCTCTAAAAAATTAGTTCATTATAAGTGTAATCCCCTGTAAGATAAACATCTAGAAAAAAGTAGAAAATCGGAAGACGTAAATAGCATGAATACCTTATATAATTTTTAAGTTTTCTTATACCATGCTGTTGTTTTTGCCAATGGGGAGCACGCAACGTTAACTGCATTATTCCTTAATAAAAAATTGTAGCCCGATATTTAGCAAAGTTACTTAATGGCTATCTGCACTAACCGTCCTAATGTAGCAGCGTAAGACTAGAGGGAAGATAGCTGGTCATCACCACCCACCATCAACCCTTTTACCAGTAAATGACGGTATTGATTGTCACATTATAACGCCCCCACGGCTAAGAGGGAAAGCACATTTGATGTGACGGGAATTCGAACCCGCGACCCTCGGATTACGAGTCGAGTGCCTTAACTATCTGGCCATGCTGGGCCCGTAGTGACTCCCCCTGGTTACTTCTAACTTTGGTTTGTATGATCAATAGAAATTATATTTTTATATCAAAATTATTCTCAACAATAAGTATGACCTTCTATACAATATACAATATCCCTACCTGTTTTCACTGTTGTTATACATTACATTTCCGTGAATCTTCATGCCTAATTCTAAAAGTCCTTACATTTTCTAGTACACAATCTTTTCAATAGCTACTCCTTTTTAATAACCTTAAACCATATTATAACACTGTCAAAATCAAAAGCTACATATAAATAAAATTCAAAATAATTAGAAACACTTAAACATAAACCGGTTCTAAGATAACATCTAAATAACAGTGACACAACAGTCGCGTTTCGTCGATGTGGCATACATTTCACACTTTAGGGTGAGAAAGTGCCATAAATGTGATAGTTATATTCCTCTGTTCAGTCAGACAAGAGATTCTGAAGAGCTGTGACTAGCTGCCTTCCCTCTGGTCTATCGATTGAAAATTAGGGACGGTTAAGTACAGATAGTCCTTTCTACCTCTGAGCAAAATTTTGGTACAAACCAACAAAAACAGTCTTAAAGCTAGACATCTGGTTATGGTGTGAACTGAATTTTTTAATAAAACTATTTAAGCAAGAAAAAGTTCTTTACTAGGAAGTAACTGCTATAAGAGAAAGCTGAGTCTGTTTTATAATATTTTTTGAAATGATCGAAGAGTTACGGTTTTTAATGTTTTAATCGTAACATTTTAAACCAAAGACGAATATTAGAAACTTCTTTTAAAATTCTGGTGATTTTTTCACTACTGCATTAAGCTTTCTTCACACCACCTGATAAAGAAAAACCATGAGGAGTGATAGTTGTTCCTTATCTCACTACATCCTGCTAATCCGTCATACTGGTCTCACTGTATCCTGCTAATCCGTCATACTGGTCTCGCTGTATCCTGCTAATCCGTCATACTGGTCTCACTATATCCTGCTAATCCGTCATACTGGTCTCACTGTATCCTGCTAATCCGTCATACTGGTCTCACTATATCCTGCTAATCCGTCATACTGGTCTCACTATATCCTGCTAATCCGTCATACTGGTCTCACTGTATCCTGCTAATCCGTCATACTGGTCTCACTGTATCCTGCTAATCCGTCATACTGGTCTCGCTATATCCTGCTAATCCGTCATACTGGTCTCGCTATATCCTGCTAATCCGTCATACTGGTCTCACTATATCCTGCTAATCCGTCATACTGGTCTCACTGTATCCTGCTAATCCGTCATACTGGTCTCACTATATCCTGCTAATCCGTCATACTGGTCTCACTATATCCTGCTAATCCGTCATACTGGATTCTACAATTAATCGTTGCTTCAGATTATTAGGTAAATCAAGGACATTACACAAGTTTTTTGCATCATATTTTTATTCAAACGAGAAAACATTAAACATATAGCTGAACGTTTCTTTTTTATGTAAAACCGCAACATCTACAACATTAATTGAAACTGATCAGCCAGTAAACTTTGTATTTAATTTCTCTCTCATCTGTATACAGCCGTTTGTGTATAACATAGGTTTGGCAAACATCCGTTTGTATATAACATAGATTTGGTATACAGCTTTTTGTGTATAACATAGGTTTGGTAAATAGCCGTTTGTGTATAACATAGGTTTGGTATACAGCCGTTTGTATATAACATAGGTTTGGTAAATACCCGTTTGTGTATAACATAGGTTTGATATACAGCCGTTTGTGTATAACATAGGTTTGGTATACAGCCGTTTATATATAACGTAGGTTTGGTATACAGCCGTTTGTATATAACATAGGTTTGGTATACAGCCGTTTGTATATAACATAGGTTTGGTATATAGCCGTTTATATATAACGTAGGTTTGGTATACAGCCGTTTATATATAACGTAGGTTTGGTATACAGCCGTTTGTATATAACGGAGGTTTGGTTTTATGACCAGATAGCACTTTATTTCATTTTAAGCCCACGGGCACAAAATTTCAAACTTTTTGTTAGCTAAGTCACATGGTGGTAAAGTGCTATCCGGTCATAAAACCAAGCGTGTGTTACACACAAGCGGCTGTACCCACACAGAGAATGAGACAAACGAGCTGAGGAAGCATGAGTGTTGAGAAGATAGCGTAAGCATATGGGGTAATACATTTGTTGTCACAGAAGACGCTTAGTCAATAAACCCAGCTATGTCATTAAGGCCTCCCCTCAAGCTAGGCTAGGTCGCTAGCAAAGAAGTCCTTTTCCTTCCCCCCTTCTTCCATTACATGCATCATCAAATTTCGTTAAAAAACAAAGACCACATACACGTTACATCCAAAATAGCCTAGAAAACAAACAGTACACGTGATAAGAACCGATGCAAGTGTTATTTATTTGTAGTTTCAAAAAAAAAATAATAATAAAAAAGTAAGAAGATATAATATTTTGATTAATTTACATTTCACATACTAGTCAAAGAGATAATCAAAATCACTGAGATAACACACGTGTCTTGACAGGAGACACGTGCCAAACTCAGCTCACGTCAATTCCGCTGATGTATTTCCTTTCGCTTTCTTTTTTTTTTCACATACATTGAAAAAAATGTAATACGAAAGTTGAGACTTTGCATCAACAGTTCTAGAGTACATTTTAATCTTTGTGTGTATGTGGAAAATTGAAATTGTTCATGCAAAAACAAATCTAAATGAAAGATATATTCGATCTGAGATCAACAGAACTTTCTGTTTACAGATTTTATAGTATGCACAAATTTATAAACAGATTCAAAATGCATAAATTCGCTACTATGACGACGTCTTTATCATTTTTATCACAGATTTTTTTTTTCAGTTTTAACAAATATTTTGTGCCGGACGTGGACTGGATTCACGGTTCGTTACACATTGCCGCAAAAGAACAACAAAAACAACCGTACTTTGTACTTTTGACTTTATAGTGACACTAAAATCATTCTATTTACTTACATAAAAGAAATGCCGATGGATAATATCGACTACTGCCTTCTCTCCGGTCTGTCAATTCAAAATTAGGAACATCCGTGTGCTGAGAAATCCCATGTTTAGCTTTGCGAGAAATTTCTGTAAAAAAAAAAAAATTTGTATACACTGTTTGTGTTCTCGTACGTAATTTACATCTGTACGTATGAACAATATGTTGTTGATTCTGAGGTTGTTATTAGAAATATCAGTAGAAGTGTTTATTAACACTATTAGATCCAAGTATGATTTAAACTAACAAGTAAATTACACACATGGTTCTTTTAGAAGTGTTAGAACACTTCCCCACACGAAACGTAAATCCAAAGAACGTAATACAACAGTTCTGTTTAACAATTCCACATACCACATCCTTCGCTCAAACACTCAACAGGAAAAACTAAGGGAACCGCTGCCTAAACCAAAAAACTTGTTGAAAATCAAACAAACAGAGATTTACAATAAAAGTATTTTTAGAACGGGCATGTCGCAAGTTACAACAAAACATATTTTCATACGTCAACACAACTTCTTGAAAAAGGTGGTTTAAAACACCAAAACGCAGGACTCGAGTGTGGAATTCTTTTAAAACATTCCTAAACCAAACTCGCCAGGAAGAATGCTGTTATTAAAATTAAATTATAAAAAGTTTATATAAAACTATCTTAATATATCAAAGTAACACACACTAAACTTGACGGGGCCTTAGTGCCATATAATCCAATAAAATATTCATAAGAAACGAGTCTGAAGGATACCACTTACAGGACAGAAAATATGTTTTTGTTGTTGGGTTTTTTTGCGCAAAGTTCAACGAAGATTATCTGAGCTAGCCGTCCCTAATTTAGCAGCGTAAGACTAGAGGGAATGCTGCTAGTTATCAACACCCACTGAAGTTTGGGTTTCTCTCTTTCCAAACAATAGTGGGATTGATCGCAGTTTATATCGCTCTCCCGGCTGAAAGGGTAAGCGTGTTTGGTGGGTGGAGAATTTGGACCCGCAAAACCTAGATTGTAAAATAGGAGCCCAAACCACCATGACGAGCCCGACAGAAAAGGTGTGTTGAAATAACTTCATACACAAAGCAGAATTTGAGAGAAGAAAACAGTTAATTGACCCCCTTACAAACCCGTCACATCAAACATGCTCGCCCTTTCAGCCGTGGGAGCGTTACAATGTAACGGTCAATCCCGCTTTCGTAAAGGAGTAGCCCAAGAGTTGGCGGTGGGTGTGATAAGTAGCCGCTTACCCTCTAGTCTTACACTACTAAATTAGGGACGGCTAGTGCAGATAGCCTTCGTGTAGCTTTGCGCGAAATTCAAAAACAAACAAACAATCTCCATACAAGAAAACCGAATGGGGATTAAACCTGGAATCAGTCCATAAGTACTAAAAGAAAATTAAACAGGAAAAGTGCCTTAAAATATTCCATCTTGAAAATATTACAACATGATCATGATCTCTCATGTCTACTTGAGAAACTGACTTAAAATATCACCTTGAAGTTTAAACAAGGAAATACATTAAAATAATAAAAATATACAGGAAGTAAAAATATAGAGAAAGTAAGTTTTCGAACTATTTTAGAAAATCCCATAATGGAAACTGTTATTAAACGTGGTTATATAAATTGTGTAATTCCAAACAGTCTGTCTAGAAAGGGTGAGACCACGACAACGTTTCGACACTTTTACCTTTGGTTTCATCAGGTAAAACCTAATAAGAGAAAATGGCAAACTATTACAATATTACTAAATAAAAGCAAACAAAGAAACATTTCTTAGTATACGATTACATGGAGAAAATATTATACAAATTATTTTAAGATATTCACACTCAAAACCGATAGCGAAAATATTTCTAGCATTATATTTTGAAAATTTTTTTATTTTACTAGGATAATCCAGAAACTTCCAGTTTACGTGTCCTTAAAAAAGCTATAAATGATATACATCTTTGTCCAACAGTTAAGGAACAAGTCTTTATTGTCGAAAAAACAGTTCATTCCTTATCTTTTGGTTCATCATCCCACTTAATTAATACGTTTGTAAGATCTTTTGTTTTAGCTATGGTCAGTATTAAGTATTATTCTAAATAACTTATATTTAATTAAGTATTATCTTTGTTGGTGGTGTTTTTTCTGTAAGCCGTGTGTTTTCTTACAGCAAAACCACATCAGGCTAGCTGCTGAGTCCACTGAGGGGAATCGAACCCCCTGATTTTAGCGTTGCGAATCCGTAGACTTGCCGCTCTACCAGCGGGGAACTTCTCTAAGCTAACCTGAAAACCTTTTCTCTAAACTAAGCTGTTAAAAACGGATAAAGTATGACATGGCAAGGATGCCTACCTTATAGAGCTTATGGGAAGTCATTCCATCCTGAAACCACGAGAAGATTACCAAACCCCATTTGAGATAATTGGAATACGTTTAAATATTATATAGGAATAAATTAAAACTGGTTTGTTTATTTTTTACGCTTAGACCTGTCTGGATTAACATATGATATCATGTCATAGCGCTAAGCTCAACATTTTAGAAAATACTGAAAAATTTTGTGCCCTCTTCATGAACCCTTTTTATCTATACAGAAATACAAACAGGAGCTTGCAAACTTCCACTCATTTAACAGTGAAAAACGTTTGCATGTCTGGATTACGGACAGCTTTTAGAAAAGCATAGTAATGAAACACAAACAACGTAACTAACAGATGGAACAATGTATTTATACATGTGCTTTTGATGACGCTATAATTGTTTAATGGAGTTGTTCTTGTTGGTTTAAGAAGAAACACGTTTGAAATGTTCGCATGGTGTACACACCTCTTTGACCGAGATAAGATGATAAATCAACTTTATTCTAGAGGGTTAATTAAACACGAAACGTTCATAGTATTAATAAAAGTGTATTATGATTATTAGTCAAAAAGATCTTTACAGGAATACAACACCCCAAACATTTTGGTTTGGTTTGAATTTTGCACAAAGCTACACGAGGACTATTTGTGCTAGCCGTTCCTCATTTAGCAGTGTAAGACTAGAGTGAAGGTAGCTAGTCATCATCACCCACCGCCAATTCTTGGGCTACTCTTTTACCAACGAATAGTGGTATTGAACGTCACATTATAACTCCCCACGTTTGCATGACAACATCGTAGTAACAAACAACGTTTTTACTTAGTGATTTGTCAGTCTCACTCTTTCACAGTTTTGACTCTCAAAATTTCAGCGGTAAGTTTGAAGGCTTAAAGCACCAAAAAAACTAGGTTTCGATACAAGCAGTGGGCTTAGTCAGAAAACTCATTGTTTAGCCTTGCGCTTAACATAAAACACACAAATCACTGTTTTTTGTGGCACACCTTATGTCTTCTTAGTAGTTGTTAATTAACGTCGAAAGAACCGGGATACACTTTCTAGAGGCCTGGCATGGTCAAGCGCGTAAGGCGTGCGACTCGTAATCCGAGGGTCGCGAGTTCGCGCCCGCGTTGCGCTAAACATGCTCGCCCTCCCAGCCGTGGGGGAGTATAATGTGACGGTCAATCCCACTATTCGTTGGTAAAAGAGAAGCCCAAGAGTTGGCGGTGGGTGGTGATGACTAGCTGCCTTCCCTCTAGTCTTACACTGCTAAATTAGGGACGGCTAGCACAGATAGCCCTCGAGTAGCTTTGTGCGAAATTCCAAAACAAACAAACAATACACTTTCTATATAAAATTTCAAATAATATTAGTTGGTTCAAGATGTAATAGGGGACACCACAGTCGAGGGTATAACGTTCCAAACGTCCATCAAGAATATAAAGGGTTGAATCATGACTGAAACTGATACAAAAATATTCTATTTCAGGATTTCTCTAAAATTGGCATGAAATTAACATATTAAATGTAAGAAAAAAGTAATCAATAATTATTATTAAATTATAAGAAAAATTGTTGCTAACTGATAATTAAACTTAGGTGATTGTAGAGTCTACTAATGTCCCCAGTGAGACAGCACTAATTCTTCGGATTTACAATACAAATATTAAGGATTTCATTTCCATCAGTGTACACAGCAGATAGCTAGATGTGGCTTTGCTATAAGAAAATATACGGTCTACTAACCACGACAAAGTGATATACCCTAACCTTATAAAACTACGTGGTTGTTAAGAGCTTGAAAACATAGTCCGTGTTACAGTCTAATATAAAAGTTTTAATAAAGTTTAGCGTAATTTATGTGTAGGTGGGTGTGTAATTGTATAGGATTGTATCTATATTAATTCTCACTTAGTAACACTTATATCAAAAACTGTATGTTTTAAATCACATCAATCTAAATTGAAAGCTGGACTCCACGACAACGTATACAACGTCCATGTGTTTCTTCATTAGCTGTGGCACAGTGAGTCATAGAATGGCACTGAGTTTTTCAAGCATAAACTTTTATCTCATAGTTCCGTCATTTCTTGGCCGATTTGAGATCTAATTGCATATTTTAACTCAGGTGGTCAGAAATTTCAATTGATGCATTTGACTATGCCCAAGATCTTATTGATTAATTTACTCTTATTCTGCTTAAAACAATTTCATTTTGAGGGTAAGTTAGTAGAGATGCTCATGAGTAATGAGGTCGAATCGGGTGCACACACATTCCACTCTTGGTATTGATGGCGCATAAAATTTAGCTTATTGTTTGTTCGTTTGTTTCGAATTTTGCGCAAAGCTACTCAAGGGCTATCTGCGCTAGCCGTCCCTAATTTAGCAGTGTAGGACTAGAGAGAAGGCAGCCAGTCATCACTACTCACCGCCCACTCTTGGGGTGCTCTTTTACCAACGAATAGTAGGATTGACTGTCACATTATAACGCTTCCACGGCTAAAAGGGCGAGGATGTTTGGTGCGACGGGGATTGGAACCCGCGACCCTCAGATTACGAGTCGAACGCCTTAACCCACCTGGCCATTCCGGGCCTATTTAGCTAATAAAAAAAGTTTTAAAGGTTAATTTATTCTGATCGTGACTAAAATAATTTCAAGTGCCGCGGGTATCGTGAATTCCATCTTGTTTTTCATAATGTAAATTGGACTTTGTTGTTTCAGTATGGCTTCCAATAAACGTGATTAGCATGTAACTGTGTATAAATCGAAGTTGGGCGTTAGTGGTTTCATCTTTGATCCAGGTTGCGAATGCTAACTGGATTATTGTAATTTAAATATTGTTAGTCACTCGCTTATTTGATTTTTCCAAACTTTCTGTATATGTTCATGTTTATTACAACAAGCAAATAAACAAAATCGTCTCTTTCCTATTTTACAGAATTATAAGCTATTTCCAATTATAACTTGACTTATGTGTTTTATGTTTCTTTTGTTTGCTTGATTGTTTCAAATTAAGCACGAAGCTACACAACTGGTTAACTATGCTCCGCAACTGGTTAACTATGCTCCGCCCACCACGGGTATCGAAACTCGATTTATAACGTTGTAAATCTACAGACATACCACTGTGCAACCGGGGTCTTACGTTTCTCTCATTATACTATGAAAGGTCATCTTTTCTAACTTATATTTAACTTAATTAAGCTAAAATATAGCGCTCTACAAGTAGATTAATTTGCATTCAACGCATTTGTGATATTTGAGTTTGTAAGATAATCATAAAAATCTGCAACGTTTCCAACGATTGGCTCATTAATTATGGTTACTCCTGAATCTTCCAAACATACACATTTGTAGCTCGTATCCTATTTTAAAATGTTTGATACTTTTTACAGTAACATATCCTAACAAACATTGAAAAAATAATAAGCTAAGCAATCCTATAACAAAAAAAAAAAAACGAAATTTATTTATCATGTTGTGGATTACCCTGAACATAAACTCACACAGTGTACAAAATATTGTCTTTCTCAAAGATTTCCGTGCTCACTTAATACAGCAGCTCCAGACATCCCGTAAAAACTATTACTAATTTTGAAAACGTGAATTTAACCATTACGTCTTTTATTTCCTCTCAAGGACATTCCTTTCAGTCACATGTTGTTTTTTTTATAATTATTTTTTGAGTGCGGAAATCAATTTAACGGCAACTTTTGCACTTTTCCAGATGGGAAATGTTCTGGTTGTAATCGTAAGGATAACAACGGCTGACATTAAATTTTGAACGACACATAAAAAGGGGTTTCATACGAAACAGGAGTCACAGGCCAACAGATACTAAAAATAGATTGATTCTCCTCATCCTTAAAGCCAAACGCTGAAAAGAAGGTTAGACAGAATGATTTTCTTTTTTGTTCATCTTTACCAAGTTTTTTCTACTTTAAAATAAAAAGTAATTTTCTATCATAGCAATATGCGTTATATAAAATAGAAAATTTACTCTTCCAAATCGATTTTATTATCGTTGGCATACTTTCAATCTATAAATTACATTCCAACTTAGTATGCTTTTCACAGTAAGAATAAAGAACAACTTATGAAGATGTGATTTTGGTTCTTTCGCTCATCAGTTTTAGTTTTTCTTTTAATAAAACTTATCTACTTCTGTTTCAAAGTAAGTGGTATAAAAATAAGAACAAATTGAATATTTATTTTACCCACTTTGGTTTTCTAGAACGTTCTGATTTCCTGTTTGTTTTGTTGTTTCTGAATATTCTCATGCTCTCCTAAAGATTATTCTGCTCTATTGCTTTGATAAAATACGAAAATTAGCATTCTTTTAGCTAAAGCTTGGCAGGTCCTGGTGGTTAGGGCGTTCGACTCGCATTCTGTGAATTCCAGTTCAAGTTATCAAAGATGCCCGCCCTTTCAGTCGTGAGAAAGTTATAAGTGACGACTCATTAACAAAACATTAGCCCACGAGTTGGTTGTGTTGATCAGCTGCCTTCCCTCTAGAATATAACTGCTGCTAAATTATAGATGGCTAGTGTTGTTATATCTCTAGTTGCTATTGCACGAAGATCAAAACAAGCAACCCGTAAGCTTTTTTTTTTATATTATACATTTGTTTGTTTTGAATTTTCACACAAAGCTACACGAGGGCTATCTGCGCTAGCCATCCCTAATTTAGCAGTGTAAGACTAGAGGGAAGACAGCTAGTCATCACCACCCACTGCCAACTCTTGGACTACTCTTTTATGAATGGACAGTAGGATTGATCGCACATTATAATGCCCCCACGGATGAAAGGGCGAGCATGTTTGGTGAGACGGGGGATTCAAACCCGAGGCTCTCAAATTACGAGTAGAGCGCCTAAACCACCTGGTCGTGCCGGACTATATTATACCCACCATTTATGTTTTATTAGAGGGCTAGACATATTTCAATATCTATTTATACAATAATGACGTCTTTGATCACACACGACACTTTTATTATTATTCCTTCTTAAATGTTTTTTTTATCAATTCATCAGAAATACTCGGAAAATGCCTGTGTCATCTGGTACAATGTCTATCCCTGGATAGAAGGTAATCTTAACTATATATGTTGATAACAAACATGTACGAAACACGAATATACTACATAGAAGTGAGCATCACATGTTCCAGAACAACATTCGGCCAACTTCCACCTCAACAACTAGAATCACACTAATTAATCTTTTAATACTTCTAGTTTATAAATACCTAGAATGAAATTGTTTGTTTTCAGTCTTCTGTTTATTGCATGCTGTAGTTCTGAGTACACTATAAATCTACTGACTTTCTGCCTGCCCAGCTGTGACTCTGTGTTCATCAAATATCATGACTTGATGACACTACTTCCACAGGCCCGTCATGGTCAGGTGGTTAGGCGTTCGACTCGTAATCTGAAGGTCGCAGGTTCGAATTCCGGTCGCGCTAAACATGCTCGCCCTTTCAGCCGTGGGGGCATTATAAGTTACGATCAATCCCACTATTCGTTGGCAAAAGAGTAGCCCAAGAGTGGGCGGTGGGTGGTGGTAACTAGCTGTCTTTTCTCTAGTCTTACACTGCTGAATTAGGAACGGCTAGCACAGATAGCCCTTGTGTTGCTTTGCGCGAAATTCAAAAAAACAAACAAACTTCTTCCACGGCTTTGGATACACAGCAAGCCTTATGACTTGAAAGCTGTCGTGCTGTATCGTTGGGTACACAGATCTCATGACTTTACACTATGCTTTTGCACCTGTAAATCTCAAGACTTGGATGTTGTCTCATTGTAATTATTGGCCTTACATGAAATATCAAAACTTCCTGAATATACTTCTTTGAATTTGGATAAACAGTAAATCTCACATCTTACTGATTGTCCTTCTGTGATTCTGTGTAAACAGTAAATCTGCTTTGATTGTGGGTACATAACAAATCTCTTTCCTTAATAGCTGTACATCAGAAAGTTTTCTTTCATGTGACCTTGGAAAGCAGTCAATTGAACCTGTATTCTGTCTGAAAACAAATAGCCCGGCATGGTCAGGTGGGTTAAGGCGTTTGACTCGTAATCTGAAGGTCGCGGGTTCAAATCCCCTTCGCACCAAATATGCTTGCCGTTTCAGCCGTGGGGGCGTTCTAATGTGACGGTCAATCCCATTATCCGTTGGCTAAAGAGTAGCCCAAGAGTAGACAGTGGGTGGTGATGACTAGCTGCCTTCCCTCTAGTCTTACACTGCTAAATTAGGGACGGCTAGCGCAGATAGCCCTTGTGTAGCTTTGTCCGAAATTCAAAACAAACAAATCTGTCTGAAAATTGTGTCTCATTTTCAAGTAAAAATAATTTTACTTTTTGTTTTTCCTGTGCAGAAAATGTTATTTCGCAATTGCTTATGCCTAAAGTAAATGGAAAAGACCTATTTTTCTCTTCAAATTTTGCTTTTTTGACCTGGGAGCATATAACGAAGACATGATGGGAAACTATATTTGGGGGCTGATACGTGAAAGTGATTTGCATTACAGCCGCAAAATCTCGAAAAACTCATAACTTCTAAACATTTTTGTTCATTTCTGTATAACTTTAATATAAATACATATAAGGCAGCTATTCATCACCACCCACCGCCAACTCCTGGGCTACTCTTTTGCCAACGAATAGTGGGATTGCCGTCACATTATTACGCCCCCACGGCTGAAACGGCTAGCATATTTTGAGCGACGGGGATTCGAACCTGCGACCCTCAGATTACGAGTCGAACACCTAGACCCACCTGGTCTTGCCGGGTCTCTGTTTTTACATAGAAAATAGGTTATTTTTTAAATTTAATTATCCAGGTCACAAAATCAAAGTTTGGAGGCCATTTTCTGTACTTTTACAAGCTAAGCAATTATGAAATAACACATACTATCCAGGAACAAAATTTGTGTTATATAGTATTATCTAACTCAACTTAATCAAACTCTAAATGCAGAAATGACATAAATATGACTTCAGTCAACGAGCAATATAAAGTCATGTAGTGTTGTTACCAATTCACACACAAAATTTATTTTTTATTTCTGTATCCTGAGCGCAATACTCCAGGTCTGAGTGTTTTAAATGTTTTTTACTGTGTGTCTAAAACAAAACGTTAATTTGAGAAGAGTTTTTTTTTTTAAATCCACCCTAAAGTGTAATCATTTTAGCTTTCATCTAATACTCCTTCTGATGGTGTATATCACACAATTCCCTATGCATGTGGAATGTTAAAAAGCCAAGAATAATGATGACTACTTTACCTAAACAATGAAAAACGTCATTGTTAGGGTCATAATCCTGCAGCTGTAGAGCTGAGTCACTGGTAGATTTTTCATTATTAATAATCCAGCATCAAATTTCAATAATGCTGTTTTTTGATCTAACGAATCTAATACATATACTTTGTCGAATTATTTAAAAACTTTCTTTTTTCTAAAGTTCATAGATAGCCTAGCATGTAAATATATTGCATGAGAAATGGACAATAAACAAAGAATCCAAAATAAATTTTCATCCACGTATACGTTTTACTAAAGAATTCGCGAATAACCCCTTGCTCTTCTCAAATCCTAAAATTAAAGGCAGAAGACAGGGGAACGATTAACGCTGTATAGTGACGTCATACATGCGCGAGCAATATGCTCTCCTCAGAAAACAGGCTGTAAGTCGTAGCAATTGTGAGAACGTGTATGCTCCCAATACTTATAAAACAGCACGTGTAGTTCTCCGCGTTTATCGAAAGCGCTCTGCTGTGATGTCTGTATTAGTAGAAAGAAATTTAGATACGTTTGGCGGTAGGTTTTCTTCCATGGGAGAAAATAAAGTTGTAAAGATATTAAATTTGTGTTAAATATTTAAAAAAAAACGATTCCGAAGGACAAAATACGTAACGTGCATTAACTTGTTGTACTGATCTATTAAGGAGAGAAAGACATTTTATTATCCGCTTTTTAGTAATTATTGTTGGATTGACGAACATAGAAGGAAAGAAGAAGACACATATGAATAAGAGGGACCTACCAGTAACACCATATGTTTTTACATAAGTACAAGAGTTTATAGAGAAGCAAGTCTTCAATTTCTTTAACCACTGTGCATTTTGTGTTGTAGAAAAACAACATTTGTAGTCACGTCTTTACATAGTATTGGATAAACTGGCATTCATCGACCGAATTTGCATCATCTTCCGCTGATATAAAAGAAACGACATTGGTTCTTTAAGACTACCTGTTACTAGAGCAGGTAAGTGTCATGGCTGCTAATTTCAAACAGCTGTTTAGGAAGACTGCTTTATCTTTATAAAGGTTTTGTTTAAATGCCCATCAGTAAAGATTTTTATGCTGTTGTATACATTTTAAAATTTAGTCCTAGCTGGTAACATAATTTATCTTTGTTTTGTAATGTTTGGTAAAAAGAAAAGTGCATTGTTAGGACCGAATGTGGAAATTTTCAAACATTTAAACTTAAAACAAATGACCACGGAAGATAAACTGCTTTTCCTAGTGAAACACTATAAATATGTATTCAAAAAGCTCTGTTGTAATTATATAAACTTTGTTCCTGATTTATTGTGCACACATATATCCCTGGTTTTGAAGCGATAGCCTAGGCTAGAATGAAGGCAGAATGGTAGTCAACAGCACTCGCTGCCGATTCTTGGCATACTGTTTTCTCACCAACAGTTGAATTTGGCTATCACCTAAAGCCCTAAAATGAGAAACGTGAATCATGAATCCCCGGGATCACAATCGGAGCCTGCTGACCGCTAGACCACATCCGAATTAGTTTGTTAAAGATGTTTCAATACCTTTGTCGAAGACAGAAATGTGTACAAAATTGGCAATACAATGAAAACATCATTTTGTTCGCCATAAATGTATAGTTGGATTGGCATGACCAGGTTGGTTAAGGCGTTCGACTCGTAATCTGAGGGTTCGAATCCCTATCACAACGAACATGCTCTCCGTATCAGCCGTGGGGACTTTATAATGTTACGGTCAATCCCACTATTCGTTGATAAAAGAGTAGCCTAAGAGTTGGCGGTAGGTGGCGATGACTAGCTGTCTTCCCTCTAGTCTTGTACTGCTAAATTAGGGATGGCTAGCGCAGATAGCCCTCGTGTAGCTTTGCGCAAAATTAAAAAAGAAACAATAAAAAACAAAAATAAGAATTGTATAGTTAAACCAACCTTTGAAAATATGTTCGTTACAGGAAAAAAAATTATTTTGTGACCATTAACAATGATTATAGGCCTTCTAAGACAAGAATTCAAACCTGTAATATTTATCGAAAAAATTTTCCACGAAAGCTGCCTTGAATATTAAAGAAGGGAAGCTGGGCGTGTCTTATTATTACACAAACGTGTTCTGCATTTCAGTACCTTGAGTGCACCACAGTAACGACTGTCAAGTCCCACTATTCAGTCAGAAAAGAGCAGCCAAACAACTGACGGTGAGTGCTTTTGACTAGCTGCCTTTCATCTGGAGTTATACATAGATTGTCGTGTGTGAAAATTTGCTGGAAATTCTGAAACAAATAAAACAATTAACGTCTGATAAGCTCCAGCAACAATCGTGATAATTTTATAAAAAAGAAAAAAAAATGGCTTTATACTAGTATATATTTGACTACAGTGTTGAATGCAGCGGCTCACTCATAAAAGTCGTTTATCACGTTATCAGTTTTAACCTCAATCAAACTCTTGGGCATCTTACCATAACAGTGAATAGTCATAATATCTACAACATGAATTAAAATACATAAGACTACACAGACCTACCAAAGCGCTTTTGGCCTGCGAGGTGTAACTGTCTAAATTCTGATAAAGGTTTGAAGGAATTTCTTTCGTTGTCATCATTTTCAACAGCTAGGCCAATTGAAGACGTGTGAAGGGGGTATCACCTTGTAGAAGCAATAAACTGTCCTGCAAACAAAAAAACAAAACCAAAGAAAACTTGCCGTTAAAAAAAGGGTAGAAAACATCCCACTACAATACTTCGTAATTGACGCATCATAACCACAGTAACTTTTTCAACCACGTGTCACTAAAACCTTTTTTTATCAGATCGAAAATGAATGAAGCAGCTCCCATTATTCTATAATTATTGTGAATAATCATTAAAAATTCATTGTTATTGGCCTTGAATCACGCAAAATAATGTGTCACTCTATAAACGTTGCGAATGACCGTCAAGAATGTATTGTTACTGGACTCGAATCCCTCAAAATAGTGTGTAACTCTGTGAAGAATTGTGAGAAATCGTCAATGATGCATTGTTATTAGCCTTGAATCATGCAAAACAATGTAAATTTTCTTTAGGGGTGACATTCAACATGCGTCCTTCAGGTGGTGTTATGATGTCATTTTTAAATGTTATGGAGATGATTTCTGTCTAGATTCTACGATTATACAAAGTAGGTATATTTTTTTTACATTCCACAGTAGTATACAGAAGTTCCAGTGCTATAAAAGGCTAATACATAACGATTCTCACTTATCAATCCTATCACATTCTTGTAATTCATTACTTATTGGCACCTTGCGTGTGTTTCGGCGCTTCTAACTTACCTGAATCATGTTTCTTCGTATTTATACTCTTAGAGCTTTTCTATAAAGCATCATGTATGCTACACGTTAAAGATGCATTAGACACGTTTGACACAACAATTAATTAAGTTGTAAAATCTAAACAACCCAAGCTTAAAAGACAGCCTGATGAAACTATGATGGTGTTCATATGAGTGTGAAATAAATGAATAATTTATCATAATGTGTGATGCTGCTTAGGCCAAACCCAGTTTAACTTTGTTTCTACATTAGAGAAAGAAGAAATAATAATAAACTGTTTTACGTATTTAGTTACATGTATGAAACATCTCAATATAATTAAAAACCAAGGATCAATAGATTGGAGAATATGATTCATTGAAAAACATAATGCTGATCAAACTAGTATGTAAGATGCATTGGATCCAATCAGTTTGTTTAACCGTTTTTGGGGTATAATCCATTTGAGAAAGTAAATTTAAAATACCCTGTACTTTAACTTTGTCATAATAATATACAGTTTTGTTATTTGTTTAACACTAAAGCTGAACACAATCTAGACTACATTTGTCACAGTAACAGACGGTCATTGTTTCTTTATTAATAGTACGCAAAACACGTCGTCTTTAGCTTTGTTACCTCAATTCACGTTGCATATTTATTTATTTAGGGACGAGAGGTGACTTAGTTTTTCGGACTGTGAGTCTATGCATCCTTTGTTCGTGTCCCGTTGGCATAAGCTTGTGCTCCGCACTGTGGAGCGATTGATGCCTTATAACAAAATTCATATAGATCAAGGGTTGACGCTGGGTGCTAATGGCTAGCTACTTTCTTTGTAGTGTGTCACTTTCAAGCTAAAGACGACAACCAGAAGCTCTTATAAACCTTTAGCGAATGTCCGAAATAAATAAACAAAAAATACATCTAAGCAAGTGCACAAAAACTGCAGCTCGTTAACTTTGTTACAACAATACACAAAACTGTGTGGTCATTACTCACTTCAACGAATTTATGCTGCAGTAAAACATAGTTACAATCAATTAAAGTAAAATTATTTATACACTAACGTAAGTTATGGAACATTGGAACAGTCAGATCTTTTAGAGTGATGACGTGTGGATATTGCAACATTGAGAACTGGAAATTGAATATTCCGTATAGTTGAGCATCTGCATTTATACATCAGTCACAATTGCTAACCTTTATTTTATATTATATTTTATAAGATGGTTTATTAAACATGTTAAAAACTTTATAGACAAATAGTTGGAGAAAAAATACTAACACCAAACATGAACTCAAAAAATATGTTTTTTTTTTATTATTTTGAAGGAATTTTCTGTTTGAGACCTAAACAAAACTAACACAAAAATATAGGTTTTTAATTTTCGAAACGAAGTTTGGGAAGAGACGTAAACAAATCAAGCAGTGATTAGAAATAGGACTTCTAATTCTCAACAACATTTGAGGCTGAAATATAAATATATGTTAGCCGAAAAAAAAGCCTATTTTTGTATTCTGAAACACGTTTCGCTCATAGACGTAAACAGTCTTCAAGTTAAAAAAAACCGAAAGTTTTAAAATTCTGAAAGGGGAAATTTCGAGAAGAGATCTGTTCGAAATTTCATTTAATGTTTAAAATGTTGTGTTTGCATGAAGATTGTTTGTGAATATGTTGTTTTGTTGTTGTTGTTGCCATTTTTGATCCTAGACTAAATTGTAACATAGCACTTATCGATGATAAAAGAAACCTTTCGTCTCACTGCTTGTTCTTCTTTAGGGTTAAGCAGGCTGATCGTGGTGCAGTGATTATCGTACCAGACAATGATTCTGAATGTTCATCATTCTTATCTATGTTCCTGCCCCGACAATAAGGCCTTAGTTTAGTTTAACTAATTAAATATGATAGTTTGAGTTTTGTTAAGATTTTCTTGGATACAGTTAGATTTTTTTTTACATTTTTGTTCACTTCGGATATTTGCAAAAAGCTACTCAATGGTTAACTGCGTTAATGATTTCTGATTTTGAATTGATAGATTAGAGGGAAGGCAGCTAGTCAACATCAACCACCACCAACTGTTGGACTTCTCTTGACTCTCAAAAAAAAAAAAAAAAGAGAAATATAATAAAGTCACTCTTAAAATGTATTTACGACCCCTAATTTTGGAAAGTAATTTTGCGGAAACATACGCAAACCGTGGATACTCAAATTGTGTGTTATTTGTATATTTACACCTTAATTCACGTGGCTGCGCGTGATTAAGTTTTGAGCAATCGGGATGTGAAACGCAAGATGCAAGTCCGCGCCGTGATGCTACTGAACACTGTAGATGCGTTATAAGAGCAATGGTCAGTCCAATAATTTCATTCAAAGCCAGACAAAGACCTAGTGATATGGGAACAGCTTGATGTTAAGCTGGCTGCCTTCACCTTTCATATTATTAACAGTTCCAAATAGGATTTAAAATACTGAAATTTTTGGTGATACTGAGTACTATGAGTATCATGTGATATATAAAGTTAAAAATCCTCTAAGATAGTTTAAAAAGCAATGATTTTATCTTCTGCTGACAAACATGTACCTATTATCAGGTATTATAAAGTTGTAGTTAATTTTTTTACTCAGTTATTAAAACAGGAGATTCTAAGGTAATCTCTTCTTTTATTTGTTATTTTTAAATTGTCGTGAAAACTTACAAGGTTTTAATTAACTTGCATTGTCATCTATTCATATTTTGTCGCACAGTCAAATAGGGTAAAAAAAACTTATATGTATGTATTTTATTGTTTTATCTTGATTTCTCTTTTCATTTCAAAAAAAAAAAAATCGCTTGTGGATGGTGATGACTAGCTGCCTTCCCTCTAGTCTTACACTACTAAATTAGAGACGTCTAGCGCAGATAGACCTCGTGTAGCTTTGCGCGAAATTCAAAAATAAACAATTTCGATCGTGCAGTACAAACTTTCATGCCTTTCTCTTATTTATTTTACTTCGTAAGTGTATAAATACTGCTCTATATTTACATTTATTTGGTATGAATATTATACAAAAACAACTTAAACCAGCTTAAATATACATGGCTAAAACAGCTATGTTTTGGAGCGACATGTTAGATGCCTAACGTGTGATATAGTGAATGAAACTGTAGGATTAGTTAGTTACTTACGCTAGTAATATGTATATTAATAACCAACGCAGAAGAGTTTCGTTAGTACGAGATGAAATAATAACTGATTTTCAATATAAAACGATTTTAATGTGTAATAATAGGTTATCTTGTTTATTTATTAATCGAAAAGGAAATTGCATGTAATTAAAGTCATAACATTCCATTTTTCGAGAAAATAAGAGTGAGACCTTATTTTGTGTAATCTAAATATACTCTCATTACTCTGGTGCAACGGAAAAACAAAGAAAATTGTTAATATGAATCATTGAGATGCGATATATTTATTTAGCAATAAATAAGCATATGAATCCAGGTGAATTATTGATACTTATATATTGAAAAATATGAGTTGTTATATATGATATTTAGGTGTTTTTTTCGTTTATTTTCTTTGTCTATTTTATTATATTATAGCTTAAGGATTGCAATTAATTTCAGTTAATTTTGGCTCACTTATATGTTATTATTGTCATCATGAACACATTTAAGTTTGATTAAAGCATGTTCAGTATTTTTCAATGAGATTTATTTTTACATACAAAGTCAAAAGCTTATTTAATGCGATACATTACAAGAAAGGCAACTATCAACAGCACCCACCACTACATTTTGAACAGGAAACGAACGGCGAATTATTAGATTCAGGGTCTTGCACACTTTACTAGAATCCTGGCATCTTAAACCTGACTATTTTTCGCTTAAGTTTGTGAGGCTGAAACTTTTAAATATCTATACCCGAAAAACAGTTATAAAAGAACTCCACGTAGCTAATCAGAATTTAAGGAAGTATTCTAGATATATGTGTGTTTTGTTATAGGAAAATCACATCGGGCTATCTGCTGGGCCCACCGACGGGAAGCGAACTGTTGATTTTAGTGTTGTAAGTCCGGGGACATACCGCTGTACTAGCGAGGGGCAGTGTTGTAGCCCTCCCCTGTAAGTTGTTTTAGTAAAGATTATCTCTACACTGACTTACTGATTGTAGATCATTAATATATCTCGTGATCATTTGAAACTTGGGCTTAGCTGCAGTAAATATAATGAAAAACTAGCATTTTTCATGTACGCTTGATGATTTGTTAGCTTTACTGATGACATCTTATTGTATGTAAAAGATATGAAACTGATATACGTAAGTCTTTCTTAAAAGAGAGAAGGTAGTAAAATTTTGTACATTACTTTATATAAAATGTCCCATAATATCTAACTTGCTTAATTGATGTTACAAATGTTACACTGTATAACAAAATGTTTACTTTTTCTTGTTCCTGGGCAGAAAGTGTTATTTACCAATTTCATATGCCTAAAGCAAATGGAAAAGACCTATTTTTCTCTTCAAACTTTGCTTTTGTGGCCTGGGTAATGAGATTTTCAAATCTGCCCATTTTCCAGAACATTCCAGGTAGATTCAGTGCTGAATAGTTGATAAAGAATTTTCTCGAACTTACAAGAATTTTCAAGAACTTTCTAGAATGTTGTAGAACTTACACGAATTTTCTTGATTGTTGCAGAACGTAAAGAATTTTGAAGAACCTTGTAGAATTTTCTAGAACTTTCCATAGTAATATATATACAAGGACTCACCACTCACCACTTCAGTTTAGTTCTAGCTGCCTTAGTGAACACATTGACTAAACCAAGGAGGTTTTTCCTAGTTTCCTTGTTATCTTTACCTTTGGGACAGCAAGGAAGACCACAGCACACTACAACAGGAAGTACTGGGTACAACGAACCAAGTTCTCTGTGGGGAAGCACATTGTCAAGTGTGGTCCACTAGTGGACCTCCAGAAGGTGTTGTTACAACCATTGCACATAAAATTGGGTCTTATGAAACAACTTGTCACAGCTATTTATAAGGAGTCTGCAGCCTTCAAGTACCTTCGAGACTTCCCTAAGCTGTCTGAAGCAAAGGGGTCAAAGCTGGTGTCTTTGTTTGACCACGAATAAAAAAGATCCTGGAGCGCACAGAATTCCCCAAGAAGCTCAGTAGAAAGGGTAAAAAAGCTAGGAGCAGCTTTGTCGCAGTGGTTCGTGGCTTCTTAGGCAATCACAAGGTATAAAATTATGTGGAATTGGTTGAGACTCTCAGTGATGTCGAGAAAACCCAGTTGTAGAGAAAAATATATATGTAAAAACGGCTCGTATGGGTTGAGAAAATTTTTTACGTAGAGGAGCGAACAACGTTTCTCAACCCAAACGAGCCGTTTTTACATATATATTTTGGTTAAGGCTCTGGTGAAGAAGTACGGTAAAATGGGCTACAGGATGTCCCTGAAAGTACATATCCCTGACACTCATCTTGATAAATTCAAGGAGAACATTGGAGCATACTCAGAGGAGCAAGGCGAGCGCTTGCACCAAGATTTTCTGGACTTTGAACGCCGCTACCAAGGAGCGTATAACGAAAACATGATGGGAGACTATATTTGGGGGCTTATACGTGAAAGTGACTTACATTACAGTCGGTAATCTCTAAAAACTACTCACTTCTAAACATTTTTGTATAACTTTAGTATAAATACACGTAAATCTTGATTCCTATGTTGTTTTATTCAGACCTTATGTAAATGAAATGTGCAAATTTGTCTGTTTTTACATAGAAAATAGGCTAATTTCTAAATTTCATTATCCAGGTTACAAAAGCCAAGTTCGAAGGGAATAATGGACATTTTCTGTACTTTTACAACATAAGCAATTAAGAAATAACACATACTATGCACGAACAAAATTGGTGTTACACAGTATTATTATTCTGACATTGATATCTGCGGCAGGCAGAGCACATATAGCCCATTTTGTGGTTTTGTGCTTAACACTTAACAAACAAGTTCTAACATCTATTTTATTCATGCCGAGGTGCCAAACACCAGAAAAAAAAAAAAGCTGGCGTTTAAATGTGGTTTAAGAAACTAAATTAATTCGAAACATTCCGTTTATTACGTAATGCAAATTGAAAATTGCTTTTATTTATCTGAAATGAGGTTGCTGAAAACATTACATTGTTTGTAGTTAAGCACAAATCTACATAATGGGCCATCTGTGCTCTGCCCACCACGGATATCGAAACCTGTTTTCTATCATTATAAGTCTGTAAGCATGCCTCTGTGCCACTTGGGGGCAACAAATCATAAAAAAGACATTAAAACAGCCCACATTTGTTCACCAGTGTAATATATCACTACCCCCTTCCATCTATCTTACCAGATAAGGTCATTAGATTTCAAGAGAGAATGGTATTCAAGGCAAGGAAATGGGACATAACCTACAACATACATACTTCAAAGAGATAGACAATTGATTTCAAACTTCTTTGTGAGAAATATGTATTTAAACATACTAAATTGTGACCTTATAATACATAGGACAGTAATTGTAATTTTCCCCATAAAAATATTTATTCGCAAAGACAAAAAACTTTATAAGTAATTTTTGAACAAATAAGACCCAATCTTCGAGAAAGTATATGAAATTTCGTGCAAAATTCTGTGGGTTCAGAGCTCTCTATTATATACGTTGCGAATTTGCTTACCTTTAATCCTTTTAAAAATCGTAATAAAAGAACTCATTTTAAATCTATCTGTTCAGCTCGAATTATATCTTTCTGCAAAGTCTTAACTAGATATGTAGAAATATAAAGGACTACCAAGTCATAAATTAACTCTACAAAATAGTTTGAGTTTTGGCTCCTCTAAGTTTCAAAACGATCTGACAGGAAATAAAGGCCAGGTGGGTTAAGATATTCGACTCGTAATCCAGGGGTCGCAGGTTCGAGTCCCCGTCGCATCAAACATACTCTCCCTTTCAGCTGTGGGGGCGTTATATGGAGATGGTCAATCCCACTATTCGTTGATAAAATAATAGTTCAAGAGTTGATGGTGGGTCGTGATGATTACCTTCCTTCCCTCTAGTATTACAATGCAAAATTAGGGGCGGCTAGCGCAGATAGCCCTCGTGTAGCTTTGAGCGAAATTCAAAACAAGCAAACAAACAAAAAATAAAAGGATGGTGAAAAAATTGTAATTTTTGACAAGATTAAAAGGAACGTAAGAATATAATACATCCTCTTCATTACCGGGTTTGAGCAGACAGTTCATTTTGTAGTTTTGTGCTTAGAAACAAACATTTCTCTATTTGCTAGTGGATTATTATAAGAAAACCCTAGGGTGATTGTTTAGTTAATTACAAAAAGTTAGGCTAGACGTACAGGTAAGTAAACACACACTTGCAGTGAATCAACCTTTATAAAGTTCAGTCAATACGAAATGCTTCATAAATCATTTACGTATTTGTTTACACTTGTGTTCTGAGTCAGTCAAACTAAACATAAAAGTTTCCTTTCCAAAATCTCCTGTTCTTAATAAAATAAACATATGGAAAAAGAATCAATGAAACAAAGCCATAATAAGGTTATCATTTACTTTCATGAGCTGTGAAGCTTTGGAAGAAACATTGAGAGGACAAATTAACATTACTGAAATAACATATTTATACATATTTTAAGACTTCTATTATCGGTTAACTTATTTGAGCTCGCTTACAGTAGTCAGTTACAGTTTAAAATGACGACTTTGAACTTTAAATTTAAAACGTGCAGCTTTATAAGTGCACAGTCAGTGCATCGAATGAATTTATAATTTAACAGTGTGATAAATACCATTCAAATATGTTCGTTAGCTTTAAAATATTTTTGTAATAACAGATATAACTGTAAATACATCTATATCTTATATGATTATCATATTTCTTTCCAGAAGACGATGAAAACGAAAAATAAAAACAAAGATTTAACTTTTTATCAATAATAAAAAAAGAAAACATGGCCAAAACATACAAAATAATTTCTAAGAACTAACACTTGCTCATTTACGCGGTACAGTGCTCACTTTTTGTGATGCAAGTATGGAGGTTTATAGTTGAACATTGTTCAAAGAAGTGGCAAAGTTACTTTCATCCTGTTTATTTACTATTCTATGTCACTAGACAATAATATTAAGTAAACTCTTTGTGCGAAAGATAAAGTAAGGTAAAACATACTTGTAAAGGGAGTAGTGATCTTTTCTGCTCTTATAATAAGTGATACCTTGAGTGTACATAACCTGTATCTTTTATCGTGTTACATATAAAAATTTCGAATAACCAGAAACCGAATTAATTGTAATTTGGATTTATAAGTTAATTAAATGTCAATACGTATCAAACTTAAGTTATTTGCTAGAAAAATTGATACACACAATTTTATTTCTTAACACAAAAATATTTTAATATACAAGCAAGTGTTACAATTTATATCAGGTATTACAAATAGTTGTTACAAATAACGATTTTTGTATACAAAAGTTTTACAAACTTACAAACAATACTAAGTCTCCTAGCTGGTCTGGAACTGAATATTTTACCTTCTGTTTACAATGAACGAATGAGTTTCGAGCTGTCACTTAACGGGTAGCTAGCTAGGACTTTATTCTTGTCTGGTCTCTCACCATTAACAAGGTGACTTTTCACCGACGAATCTAATGTTATTGTAGAATTACTACCATCGGAAATTGATTATCTGAAGTTAAATAGTTTATAATGCTCGAAGTCTATAGACGTTCTTGGTTAAAATTGTTATCCCAAATAAGTATGCGAAATTTCGTGCAAAATTTTGTAGGTTCGGAGATCCCTGTTACATACATTGTGAACTTGTACCTTTAATCCTTTTAAAAATCGAAATAAAGGAACTCATTCTAAATCTGTCTGTTCGGTCCGAATAATAGCTTTCTGCAAAGTCTTAACTAGATATGTAGAAATATAAATATAGAAATAACAATATAAACTGCTTCTTGACGCGTCGATTTATAAACTATGGGCGAGGTTCTCGATATTTCAATTGTTTGTTATTAAACACAAAGCTACACAACGAAATAGCTGTAATCTGCCCACCAAGGATATCAAAACCAGGTTTCTAGCACTATAAGTCCGCAGATATACCACTGTACCACTGGGGAGCAGAAATTTTAGTTAGCAACAATACTAGTATTTGCATACACATATACATTGTTGATTCTTACACTTGAAAATCTTCTATAAATTTAGCAAATAGGCAGGAATTTCGCAATCTACATTTAACAATGTAAGTTACATGCATTTTTAAATATGTATTTAACTAAAACAAACGTCAATATTAAAATAAACATATAATAGTAAATTCTTTTCACCAACAATGAGTTAGGCAGGGGCCACGCCCTGAAAATAACCTCATCATGGATATATTAATGGCTGAGATACAATGATTATTAAGTGATAGAATAAAACAGCTTTCAAGAAAAGTGAGTAATCATTTCCAGCAGTTATTTAAGGAAAATAGAATAGGTTCCCTTTAGATATGTGAGTTTGTAACCACTTTTGAACTTTTGCCACTCAAGGAAACAGATGAATGAATGACTGTTGCTGAAAACCTGAGCCTGGTAATCCAGCAGGTAAGAAAAACAAGCTTACAGCTGAAATCAGAGAAATGTGACCTCATGTACACACAAACAGAATTTCTTGATATCATTGTGGATGGAGATGAAGTTTCTAGTAACCCTGAAAAGTTTGCAGTTTGCAACACTAGTTCCAATCCAAGACCAAGTTAGACGTCTGCAGTTTCCCTGGTTTCGCATCATACAACCTGCGTTTTCTGTTGAACACTTCCAAAACTGTCACACCTTCCGCTCAAGCTGATTCATATTTTAGATAGACTGAGGAATGTAATGTAGCGTTCCAGTAACTAAACTTAATTTAGTTGAAACTTCAGTATTATCATACTTATAGTGAGAATGTGAATTTCCGCTGGATACTGATGCAAATAGTTGTGGAATTAGGGTAGTGTTGTTGGAGTTGAAGACGGAGTGAACATGTGATCACATATGTAGTTGCATTCTGATGGTTCGTAAATGCAAATACCGCACAATAAGGAAAGAAAACTGGCTTAAACAGTGAGAACTCCAACAAAAAATTTATTGGTTCTACCATTGCAGAGAATAACTCAGGATATTGCTGGTACTTTCCCAGTGAACGAATAAGGTAACCTTGATGTATTTATCATTATCAGTTACTACACTAGGTGAATAACTTGGTATCACTTGCTGGCAGAGTTTAGTAAACCTGAAGAAATTCATACAACTCACAGAGCTAATTTCAACAACCAACCATTTTATGAGTTGTGTAAGGCGTTTTGTGTCGTGTAGAAGCGCACTTTGCCTTATCGCCTCTTGTCTGATAGTTTAGTAAAATGAATAATACAAATTATCAAATGCAAGCCAGCAGCATTTGTTAATCCCGACAGAACGTTAACCTCAGGTGGTGAAAATGTATCGCGCAACAGAATAGTTATTGGCTGATTGTTTTCTCATGTGTTGTGGGTGGATATGATTCATCTTCAAGACGGAGGTTTCAAAAGTGGTTAAGTGCTAGATGAGGAAGTGCATGGAAAGGATGTATGAATACCTCTGAAGGTCAGCCAAGACAACGATGATCTCTTCAACAATACAGCTGGGATTAACTGTAAGATTAGAGATATACAACACTCATTTGATTGCAAGATCAGTGACTGAAAGGAAGTGGCGATCCTTGCTCTCTGTTTTATTAAGGGGTGTTTTAAGGTTAAACATTGTGCTGATACCACTTGATTATTACTAAGTTAGGATAGTTAGTTTATCGCAAGATTAACATGACCAAAAGAGTTTTGCAACTCTTCTTATCTTTCTAGCTAATGGGTTTCATTGAGAGTTATCAACTGATTATCGAATGATAGCTGCTCAATTATTACACAGTTAGGATGGGACAACTGGTGTTAATACAGACGTAATATCTAGAACATCAACAATTTGTATGACTGAAGGCGATAACTACGTGCATTATATCTCAGCTGAAAGGGCATTGTCCCTCCTACTTTAAAAAACATAAAGCTATTTTCAAATGTTAAATTATCATCCCATATTTCACAATAAGAATCCACGCTATCCAACCAGGCTAGAACCAAATTTCTCAAGCCGAGACCATGAGATACTCGCTTGACATCTAAAGTAATACATTGTAAACTCTTCTATGTGCACTGAATAAGCTGTGTTCTTCCTGAACACAGAATATGAATCAGCTAGCTATAAGTGTATGTTTGAAAGTCCTTGTTTCACTGGATTTAACCGTTATTTATTTTTCCTTGATGATAAATATAGAAAGTGGGTCCACTCATGAATTGCAAAACAATGTCTTGGTACTTCAACTACTTATTGCCGTTTTGGACAATAAATGTATCTAATTGTTGAACATGTTATTTAGCTTAGGGTGCTATGAGTGGTATATATATATATCAATTAAAAATAAGGTCATTTGATAACTTGACACTACTTTATGCGGATGTACACCTTGAGTCGCATGTATAAGCACAACAGCCACAGTAAACTATCACCTTCTCTCAATATAGTAGAGGCACTAATGCTAAATTTAAGAGGTAAGTTTTATCTTATTTACCCCAAATGATAGTACCTTATTTTCATTTTTCCATTTTTTATGTTTATGTTTTTCTTATTCTAACTTGGGAGAGCGGTCACCTTCCCAAAACTGTCTGCAGGCAGTGAAGGGTTGTATAGATGTGGGACGTTGTGGGCTTCAGCACCCACATCTCGCTCTCCTAATTTATAAATTTCTAATCTTCTTATGTGAGACTAGCAAATTGGAGGTTAAGACTGATATACGGTGTATCCCCACTGCAATGTGGGTCCTAATTCCGTAGTCATCTCCAAAACCTGGGATACATTTTATAATTCTATGTTGTAGCTTGCACCCTAGGACCTTTTTTAAATATATGCAACGTATTTTGTTTAATTTTAATGTGTTTTGTTTATGGCTTAAAATTTATGGTTATAATATATATATATATATATATATATATAGGAAAGCTAAAAATTGAAAAAAGAATATATTAAAACGATATACAGCATGAATGTTACGCAACATATCTAAACTTTGCTGTAATCTAATTAAATTTAAGTTCACGAAAAAAAAATTACAACCATAATACAAAATCCAACACTGAAGCTGCACCAGTTGTAAGATTGGTAGTTATTTAACGTGCGCTGATGTTTAGAGGCACTGGTGGAAATAAGACCCAAACTGCATTGGAGGTACGCCTTCTATCCGCTTTAACCTAAGCTTCATCGGCTTCTCTTGATTAAAGAAAATTGAACAGATGTAGGTTTCATATATCTTTTACTACTTTTGGTGTGTGCAGCTAGAAGATGGTTATTCACAAAAAATGAAAATAAAATTATAAAAATAAACTAACATAAAATAAAAAACAGCAAGAAATAATAGAATAGATTACATCAATCGTAAATAGCAAAACTCTCCTTGAAGTTACCATTCTAGTTACCATTATGATATTTGAACATAAATATCAAGATGTTAAGGAATTATTATACTAGACTAATCAATATTATTACCGTGGTTCTTATCCTCCACACGTACATCTTCAATAATTCTAAAGAGATCTGTGCAACATTGATTCTTATATAAGAAAGGTGACACAACTGCACTGCATTAATCTACTTATACAAGATATAAAATGTTCATATAAGTAATTCTAATAATTATTTTCTGTATAATACGTTTTAGTAATTTATTTTTATCGTGTATGTTATAATTTTGTTTATTAAATATTATAATTTATTTCAAACGGGTCTCCGATTTATTATATTACTTACGTTACGTATTACTATTTCAAACAACCAGAATTTTGAATTTCAATTTAAAAGTTAATATATATCAAATTTATAATATTTGCCAACAAGATTAATACGTACAGTTTTCTATTTTAACATTTAGTGGGCTCAGCAGATAGCCCGATGTGGCTTTGCTATAAGAAAAACACACACATTTTAACAAAAATTTATTTTAATATATAAACATGAAAGAATAGTTTAGAATAACGGTTATTACTTATAGTTATTACAAATGATGATTTGTATATAAGAGTTTTACAAACTATACTGAGTCTTCTATTTGGTCTAGAACTGAGTATTTTGTCGATGGTCTAAATCCACGACCAACAAATTAATTCTGAGTTGATATTGTTAAACCTCGCTTAAGGTTTTTTTTTTTGGTTGGCTTAACGCCGTTTATAAGCTGACTGTTATCGAAGGAAATATTAAATGTTCTCATGGAAAAACTTAGTCCAAAGTTTATTTGCTGAAATGGAACAGTTTATAATGTCAGAATTCTACAAATGCTAGTTCAATTTTGTAGTTTTCCAATTAATAGATGTTAATTACGATGATAGCTTCCAAAGCCAAAATCACACTGACTTTAGCTGTCCAATAATAATCTTCTTGTCTCTCGGCTAGCCGCTTTTTACAGGAATCAAGCGAGTTTATAGAAATTTCAACAATGTTCTATCGCGTTTTCGTAAAATATGTATTGTTGATTCTTACTTTGAAAAATCTTCGAGAACAGGTGCAACTTGCGCAATACAAAGTCAACAATATACATCAAATGCAAAAAAAAAAAGTATAAAGAAACAAGCGTAAGAACTAAAATAAATGTAAAATGGTAAATTCATTACATGTTTCAATCACTATTTTCAAATCTGTAGAAATATTTTCTAAATTTATTATAAAGTAATTTAAAATATTCATTAAAATGTTCTCCTCGAACCCATTAAAATCTATTTTTGCACTACAGTTTTAATATTAGATATTAAGAACTGTACATTACTACACATTCTACAATACCTTATGAGCTGTGAGTGCATAATGTCCTTACGGCATTTGTTGATACATTACACTTTAGAGGGGGAAGTCCAAAAATTTTAAATGTAAAATCATTTCTTTTATCGTAAATATTAATATTACAATAATTATTTTAATGTTTATATAAAAATAGTGAACTTCAGTATTTTATGTGGAAGTGTTCTCAATCTGTAGACCTGCAGGATAAATGTTTCCAATATAATTATTCATTTACTGATTATCAATACTAATCAAGTCTGTAATCATCTGTATGATAATAAAAATATTAGGTTCTCTAGAAATAAATGTCGTTTTCGAACTGCAAAGTTTTGAAAAGTAAAAATCAGTGTTGTAAAACATGCTTTAATCAAAGTAAAAACATTTACTTCAACACACTTTTGCCAACGTATAACGATGCTGTTTGTGCTCCTGCTGTATAAATCAGAGTTTCTGTGGTCAATGAACTCCCTGGAAGCTTCTTCTGCAGCTGCTTGGTTTTCAAAGCGTTTATTGTTCAAAGTGGTCAAAGTGCTTAAAAATGAAAATCTCTTGAGGAAAGGTCTGGGAAATAAGGTGGATAAGGCAGAATCTCGATTCCTAATTCGTTCAATTTTTGGAGCGTCATCCTTGACAGGTCTCGTAACGCCGATTTTGTTGATCTTTAGTCAGCTCCTGCAAAACCCACTTATCCAACTTTTTGTCTGTCCAATCGCACTCAGGTGGTTGGCAATGCTTGATTTGCTTGTGCCTAGCTTTTCTGCAAGTTCACATGCCGTTTTGCTAGGGTCTGTCTCAACTGCTTTCCTTAATGTGTTTTCATTTAAGGATGGCTTCCTTCCATAACCTTCGTGGGCTTCAAGACTTTCATCTCCATGTCGAAACCTGTACGTTCTGTAACAGATTTATGGTCGAATACCTGGTTAATGTTCCATGCAGTTTCAGTAGGTTTTCGTCCAAGTCTTAAGTCGTAGAGGAAAATCAGACAAAAGTCCTTCTTGTCCATGCTGTCTTGGGCGTTGCGAAACTTACTCTGAATTGAGTTTAAACAGTAGGCAATTAAGCGACAAACGTTGGATTAAACCAACTAATCAACGATAAGCTACTCAATATTCAGCTTCTAAATTTCATCGTGAGAATTCCGACATTTATTTCTGGACAACATAATAATTTGGGGTTTAGAAATTTATTTATCAATTTATTTTCACAATAATGAAGATATATACATTTAGTAGCCACTTTATTAGATACACCTACCTAGTACTGGATAGGACCTCCTTTTTCCTTCAGAACAGCCTCAATTCTTTGTGGCGTGAATTGACTAAGGAGCTGAAAACATTCCTTAGGGATTGTGGTCCATGTTAACTCGATACCATCACGCAGTTTCTGCAAATTTGTCGGTGACAAATTCATGCTGCAAACTTCCCGTTCCACCTCATCCATAGGTGCTCTATTGGATTGAGATATGTGGGCTGTTCAGGCTATTGGAGTAACTGAAGCCCCTGTCATGTTCGTAGAATCAGCTTAAGATTCTACTGGAAAAAGCCATTAGAAAACGGGTAGACTGTGGTCATAAAGGGATGCACGTGCTCATCATTAATGCTCATGTACATGGCGGCATTCAAATGATGCTCATTTGAGCATGCGTGATCATTTGGTATTAAGGAGCTTAATATATTCCAAGAAAATATTCCCTTCACCACCAGCCTGAAACGCTTGACACAAGGCAGGGTGGTTCTATGGATTCATGGTGTTTACTTCAAATTCCGACTCTGCCGTCTGCATGCCACAGTAGAAATTGAGATTCGTCAGACCAGACGACGTTTTATTTTCAACTTCCGGTTTTAGTGATCCTGTGTCCACTTTATCCTTATCTTCCTGTTCTAAGCTAAAAGGAGTGGAACTTGGCGTGGTTTTATGCTGCCGTAGTCCATCCGCTTGAAGTTTCAGCGTGTTGCGCGTTCAGAGATGCCTTTCTGCACGCCACTGTTGTAAAAAATGGTTATTTGAGTACTTGTGGCCTTCCTGTAGGATTGAACAAGCCTGGCCATTCTCGTCTGATCTCTCTCATTAAGAAGGTGTTTTTTCCCACAGAACTGCCGCTCACTGGATGTTTTTGCTCTTCTTATCATTCTCTGTAATTTCTAGAGACTGTAATATGTGAAAATTCCAGGAGGTTAGCAGTTTCTGAGATGCTGGAGCCACCCCGATTGGCACCAACAATCATTCCACAGTCAAAGTGGCTTAGACCACGCATCTTTCCCATTCTAATGTTCAGTTGAACAACACCTGAACTTCTTGACCATGTCTGCACGGTTTATATATTTGTATTAAAGATAATGTGTACCTAATAAAGTGGCCACTGAGTGTATATTGAAGCCACAGCTCGAATAACTAGTAAGCATTGGTATACTACAACTTGTTTATAAATGCGCTTATTAAAATAAATATAATTAATATTTATCCAAAAACTAAGTATGTTATAAGCTTATTAGCAGTAACGTTTTCTATACTATATCTACGGGTTGATCTATAAATTCATTAAATAACGTAATACAATCATATATGTAATTTGTATCTGTTAATTGTGTTTGATTTAAATTTTTAGTGTTTTAATTGTCCAAAAACCATGTCTATTGCGTGCATTTTGTTGTAATTTAACAAATAACTGATTCAGTAATATTTGATGAAACTCCATATTATTTCAGTATAGTATTTACTGACCTAGAAAAAAAACGAATTTTGACAATAGATTTATGTAATTCAGGATTGTTTTGGTGTCTCTACCACAGATGTATCTTGTTGCTTCTTATTGTTTTATTTTTTGTTGCTATTTTATGTTTTTTTATCATTTTTATTTTGTTAGTTTTTCTTTACTACGTTCCCATATCTGGCTGAATACAGCGAAAGGTGGTGAAAAATGTATAACATTGCGGACTAGAGCACCCACATCTATTTAAAAGTTTGTTGTTGTTTTTAATAATACGAGGCTATCGAAGTTGAGGTTAAAGTAAATCTTACTTACTTCAGTACTTCCAAAAACTAGGACACATTACACAATAGCCCACATTATGAGGTCTGGCATGGCCAGGCGGTTAAAGCACTCGACTCGTAAACCGAGGGTCATAGATTCGAGTCCCTGTCACACCAAACATACTCGCCCTTTCAGCCGTGGGAGGATTATAATGTTACGGTCAATCCTACTATTCGTTGGTAAAAGAGTAGCCCAACAGTTGGCAATTGGTGATGATGAAAAGCTGCCTTCTCTCTAGTCTTACACTGCTAAATTAGGGACGGCTAGCGCAGATAGTCCTCGTGTAGCTTCGCACGAAATTCAAAAACCAACAAAACAATTTTCGTTTTACATTTTCACGTGCGAGAATAACGTAACGTTTTATCATTTTCACGTGCGAGAATAACGTAACGTTTTATCATTTTCACGTGCGAGAATAACGTAACGTTTTATTGTATACTTTGTTTTAAACTCATAACTAAATTAACCACTATTATTTTTATATAGAAATTTAGCTTGTAAGATAATGGACTGAAATGGAATATACATATAGACGAAAACTGAGTATTTAAAAAACACAAACATTTAGAAAAATAAAAATTCTCAGCTTTAGAAATAGATAAAAGAAGGACATAAAGAACTAGTTTTCCTGTTACTTCACTGTACAATACCAAAAAACAAATCAACGGTGATGTTAATCAGGGCATGATATTTTCTCGGCACTCAGCTCTGGTTTTTTTTTGAATTTTAAGTGAAGTACTGCTTGTTTTTGAAGCCGAACTCCATTTTTTTGTTTATATTTTTTGACAGCTTAGTGTGAACATTAAATGAATAAAAACTTGATGTTCCAAATATGTGAGACCAGGTCCTGATGAAAGTGACTACTAGGTGTTTTTAATAAGTAATATTTTCTATTGCTATTAGTGTAAAAAAGAATAGGTGGTGTGAAACAATGGGGTTTTTAGGACTAAAATTAGGTTTGACTGCAGATGTTGTCGTCTTTATTTTTCTTTTTTGCACATACGCCAGATACGGAGTGTGTAACTTTAATATTTTGGGCTATATTTGTTTTCATAAATCATGCCGGAATTACTCTAAAATAGTAATGATTCTACGTCTGTTATGGATTAATTAAGTTTACTTGATTTCGCGCAAAGTTACACGAGTGCTATTTGCGCTAACCCTTCTTACTTTTGAAGTGATAAACTAAGGTAAGGCAGCTAGGTGGAGTGTAATGGAACACGAACCAAGGGACCATAACTTCACATTCGGGCACGCTTATCACTATGCCACACTAGGCCTTACCGATTAAGAAGGGTTGGGAAAACCATCTATAGTAAAGCTTATTACTAATGTTGTTTCAAAAACTAAATAACATGTTAAAAGTGATAGTTTACAAGTTGAGCATATACTATAATAAATTAATACGTGTAATAAGTTTTATATGATAGAATCATCAACATAAGCTTTTGTTTTTAAATTTCGCGCAATGCAACACTAATGGATCAACTGTTACTGTTATACCAGTACTTAAAGTGTGAGGAATGTTTTTGCTAACTCACGGAGTCGAATTTGAGTGTACCAAAGGCCTGACCCATGCCCTTGTATCGAACAACAACGAAGAAACTAAAGTAAAAACACACAGTAATACAGAGATACGACACTTGGCTTGCTTGTAGATTAATCTTTACAAACACATCTTGGTTTTGACTCTCTTAAAATGTGTTTGTATTTAGGAAAATATTATTACAAAATGGTTGTAAGTCATGATCAAGTTATAATGCAAAAGTCTGAGTGTAAATGATTTTGTTCATTGTGTAAGACTCCCTTTCGTAACTAATTCAAAAACGAGGTTTTCATTTTCACTTCACTTCATTAAATGTGTGTCAAAGCAAGTTCTAGTTCCCTACATATGTATCAGGTCATTCCTTAAGGTACATCCGAAAATTTAATACAGAAGGTGCATCATCATTTCTGTCTTTGTAGAAGACTTTAATGACTAAAATATGTAGTAGGATGTGTACAGAAATGTTCAGATAAATAAAATAAACTAACCCAACTACACTTTTTCAGATCATTAATCAAATAAACCCTTATGAAGATGGATGTGTCTGAGGAGAACATTAAGCATATAATGCTTTATGAGTTTAAAAAAGGCAACAATGCAGCAGAAACTACAAGAAACATTGAAGGTGTTCATGGTGCGGAGTCTCTCAACGAAAGAAAATGTCGAAAGTGGTTTCAGAAGTTCAGATCAGGTGACTACAGCTTAAGTGATGTGCCACGTTCAGGTCATCCTGTTGAGTTTGATGATGACTTGCTGCTGACTGCACTTGATGAAGATTATGCTGTAACAATTGGAGAACCAGCACAGAAGCTTAATTCAACCAATTCAACAGTTCACCGTCATCTGCAACAGTTTGAAAAGTTGTCAAAACTTAAAAATTGGTCCCACTTGATTTGACAAAAGCCAACCTTAGAGCAAGAGCAGGTATTTGTATTTCTCTGCCCTCTCGTAACTCACCTTTTTTGGACAGGTTAGTGACTGGAGATGAAAAATGGATATATTATATAATTTTTAAGCACCGCAGACAATGGCTCAGTGCAGGTAAACTGGCTAAAACACAGCCCACAATGGACCCTCACCCTTGGAAAATCTTGTTAAGCGTTTGGTGGAATATTGTTGATGTAATCCAGTTTGATTTGCTGTCACTCAATATAACGATTACATCAGACTTCTATTATCAACAGTTAAAGCGCTTGAATGTTGCTCTGAAAGAAAAGAAGCCTGCTTTGATCAATCATAAAGGTGTTGTGTTACACCAGGACAATGTACAGCCCCATACAGCAAGGATCACATCTGCAAAGATTGAAGAGCTAGACTGGGAAACACTACCACAACTTCCTTATTCTTCAGATCTTGCCCCATCTGATTATCATCTATTTCGAAGTTGCAGAACTATCTTGATGGAAAAGAGCTTGAAACACATGAAGGTGTCAAAACTACCATCTTTACATTTTTTTCCTCCAAACCCCAAGAATTTTATACAAATGGCATTCAGGAGCTTTTGAATCGTTGGCAGGAAGTATTTAATAATAATGGGACATAAATTATTGATTAAATAACATTAAAAATCGTTCGAAATTCTCTCTCTTTTCCTGAACCTAAAATCGGACATTACTTAAGGAATGACCTGATTGTTACATTTTTTCATTCAATGAATCAAACACTAATTTCTCGTCATAATCCTTGCAATACTATAATATAAAAATTATTATTTTATATTTTAGCTCTGAGTAGAAAAAAGAAACAATAGAAACAAAAGTTAAGCCTTATAGTCGGCTACGAATGTTTTTTATTATACTCTTTTATTACTATATTTTGATATACAAACAATAAAATAAGTGTAAATATTATTTACCTTTTTCCTAATATCAGATCCCCAGTGGTACAGTACTATGTCTACAGCGTTACAACGTTAGAGGCCGGCTTTCAGTACCGGTTGTGGACAGTACATTGATAACCCATTGTGTTTAACTACCAACCTAACGTTAGTTATTGAATATATGTTGCATTTATATTATCATAGAAGTTAACACTTTTAAACGTTCTAAGTCTGTGATTTGGTTTCTAAGGAAATATTTTTTGATAGAATTGTTTTTGTTTTACAATTCGTAGATTTTGAATAGACAGCCAAATCTCTCGTTTCTTTTTATGCGTAATATTTTTCATCATAAGATAAAATTCCATCAAGAGAATGTGCGTAAGAAAGTTTGGAAAAAAAAAGCTTTGGAATTTCGATTGTCATAGAAACCTTCTATTTGTTTTAACAGTTGAAACATTTTCCTGAAGTGAATGTATCATTAAAATACGTATTCTAAAATGTGTCACTAAAATATGACCAAGTTCAACCAGCAACTGTGAGTGAAGAGGATGTAACTGCCTTATTATTTATTTAAAATCGTCTTTCTAAATTTGTCTCTCAACATGACGAAAGAATGACTTAATTTAGTATTTTTCCAGAAATGTTTATTATTTTACATTTCATATTATGTGAGGTGAGGTTACACTTATACTATCAATATAAGATGATAAAGGTTACCATTATTGTGAATCACATTTGTTTAACATACGTAAGATACGGGAAATAAGTGGAAGCGTTAAAAGCTTTGTTTGTTTTTTTTAATTTCGTACAAAGCTACTCGAGGGCTATCTGTGCTAGCCGTCCATAATTTAGTAGTGTAAGACTAAAGGGAAAGCAGCTAGTCATCATCACCAACTGTTGGGCTACTCTTTTATCAACGAATAGTGGGATTGATCGTCACATTATCACGCTCCCACGGCTGACGCAACGGAGATGCGAACCCGCAACCCTCAGATTACGAGTCGCACGCCTTAACACGCTTGGCCATGGTGTTAAAAGCACGTTTGTTTATATTGATTATAATTTAAAAACTTTCGTTGTATCCTTCAAAAAGGAAGTCTTACTTCAAACCCATGTGCAGTCTATATAGTTGTATATTTGTAATCTGTTCTAAATTTATTTACGTCTTTATAACCACGTATTACCTTATTTTTAACATAATTTTATGTATCACTCATTTCTTCCCGGTAGTTTTTCGAGACGTCTGTGGGATTTTCATGCTAACATTAGAATATGTGTTTTTCTTACAGCAAAGCCACATTTGGCTACCTGCTAAGTTTACCGAGGGGAATCGAACCTCTGATTTTAGCGTTGTACATCCGTAGACTTACCGCTGTACCAACGGGGTACACACGTAGTGAATAGAGCACAATTAAGCCATGGTGTGGTTTTGCGCCTAACAACAACAACAAAAAACAATCAAGCTTATAGTGATTAAACTCTTTTCATACGATCACTCTGGAAATGTTTATCCCCCCCAGTAGCACAGCGATGTTTCTGCGGACTTGCAACACTAGAAACCGAATTTCGATACTCGTGGTGGGCAGAGCACAGATGGCCTATTTTGTAGCTTTGTGCTTAATTACAAAAAGAAACAATCTAAACATGTAGTCTAATTAACAATCCAATTAATACCAGATGGTTAGTTGTTGAGGTTTGACATTAATAATTATTTAAATAACAAATAAACACTGTGGGAATACACCAAGTTAAAATAGTCCTAGCGTACGATATCAATAGGGGGCTTTCGTTTGTTACAAATAACCTAAACTAAAAGTTTAATACATACAACAAGTTTGTGTTAGTGTATATAAACTAAAATAACTTAAACAGTTTCCTAACTAAGCTTTTTCAACAGATTCCGGTCATAATGAGGATTACACAGACTTGGTTATTTAATTTCTTTGAACGTATCCTCGATTAGAATAGCATTAAACAAGATTTAGTGATGTAGGCTTAGTGCCATTTACCATTTTAGGTGTGATCAGTTATTATTTATATCGTTTCTCAATGGCAGTGTCAAAATTTAAGTTACTCGAGGGCCAAGTACAGCATATAATTTAGTGTCTCCAAAGTGTAAATTCAAAGATTCTTGGTTCACTACCCGTTGCCATAAAACACACTCCGCATACTACGGCAATAAATGCGTTATAAGAGTGAAAGACAAATCAAATTATTTAAACAGACAAGATTTCAAAAGTTGACGATGGGCATTATTGCTGCCAATTTCTCTAAATTTTCAGTTCAAAATTAAGTGTTTAACTCTCCTGTAGCTTAGTGAGAAATAACGTAATAAACCAGCGGTACCGAACACTACAATTATGTCAGGTAATTATGGATGTTAGTACTGTTCGTGACAATAGTTTTAGGTGGAAATGTTTCATAACATTCCATTTAAGAAGAAAACCGGGGGCGGGATGGCTATGTGGTTAGTGAGGTTGATTTGTATTCTGAGAATTACGGCTTGAAATCTATGTATAGGTTAAATAAAAGAACTTACAAACAGACGTATTATTAATGGGAGATAATGAACTACTATTCCACAAATATAAAGTGTTGTCTAAAACTTCAAAACAAAGTGTTTATTCAACAATAATGACTGGTTTGTTAAGTGTTGGACAGTAGTGTAATTCATTCATAGGGTTTTCTTTTTCTACTACTTTTTTAAGGGCATGTAAAACGGAAATGACCACGTAATATCAGAAATATTTTAAAATATGATGAGATAAATATTTTCGATATCGGTTTTGAATGTGAATATCTTAAAACAATTTGTATAATATTTTTCTCCATGCAATCGCATACTAAGAAATGTTTCTTTGTTTGCTTTTATGTAGTATTATTGTAATAGTTTGCCATTTTTTTCTTATTAGGTTTCACCTGATGAAACCAAAGGTAAAAGTGTCGAAACGTTGTCCTGGTCTCACCCTTTCTAGGCAGACTGTTTGGAATTACACAATTTATATAACCACGTTTAATAACAGTTTCCATTATGGGATTTTCTAAAATGGTTCTAATACTTACTTCCTCTATATTTTTACTTCCTGTATATTTTTATTATTTTAACGTATTTTATTATTTAGTTTTCGATATATTTTAAGGCAGTTTCTCAAGTAGACATGAGGGATCATGATCATGTTGTAATATTTCCAAGATGGAATATTTTAAGGCACTTTTCCTGTTTAATTCTCTTTTAATATTTATGGAATAATTCAAAGTTTAATCCCCATTCAGTTTTCTTGTATAGGAATCAACTAAACTTTATTTTCTGTAAAATTCTGCATTTTGTATGAAGTTATTTTAACACGCCTTTTCTGTTTGAGTCTGGCATGTCAGTTAGGGCACCCATCTTATAATCTAAGGATTGCAGGTTCGAATCCCCATCCAATCAAACATGCTCACTCTTTCAGCCGTGATGAAGTTATAATTATACGATCAATTTCACTATTTGTTGGCAAAATAGTAGCCCAAGAGTTGACAGTTGGTGGTGATGACTAGCTGCCTTCCCTCTAGTCTTACACTGCTAAATTAGGGACGGCTAGCGCTGATAACCCTCGTGTAGCTTTGCGCGAAATTCAAAAACAAACACAAATATAAAAAACAACAACATAATTGCATCCAACATAGTGTGTGTTAGAAAGACGTCGTGTAACATATATTTCCACAATGACTAGCGTGTTGGGATGCAATCATTTAATATCTTCTTGGTCTAATGTAATACCCTCGAGTCTGACACGTGCAATAACGTTTACCTTGTTAGAATTGGCCGAAACGAACTCATTGTGGTCTATCCGTTTGACGCTACAAACAATAACACTCTCACTTACTAAATTACTTATGTAATATGCTGTTCCTAAGTAATGGTGCACAAACATTTACGTGCTTTTATTTCTGTGAAGAATATTTTTAAATATTACACAGTATTTCCAGGCCACGCAACAAACCATTTTGTAAATAATTTTTTGTTTTGTTGTCAACATAATATTTCTTTGGTAATTGAATAATTATTGATGTAAAACTTCAACGAATATCAGTCTAGTTGTTACTGGATTATTAAATTACACATATATCTTGTTTGTTTTTTTAGTTAAGCACAAAGCTACACAATGGGCTATCTGTGCTCTGTCTACCACGGGAATAGAAACCTTGTTTCTAGTGTTTTAAATTTCCAGACATACTGCTTTCCCACTGAAAGGCTAATGGGATGATTTTAAAGATTTATTCATACTATTGGCAGCTCAATCCTGAGTTGGTAGCCAGAACATCATTAATATTTAACTTTGAAGAAAATCACATTTGTTTTAGAGGAACTTTTTATACCACAGGTTTAATAATAATGGGTTTGCTTTAGAGGACATTGGCATCAGAATACTCATTGATCTATAAAAAAGAATAAAACACCAGATTTGTTTTAAAGAATGTTTCAAAGCACCTTTAAAAAATACAACATTGATTACTGGTCTTAAGAGAAATATTTTCATTAATATGAAAGTGTCGGGGAGTTCAAAGTTGGTCAGTGGACCCTTATGGAGATTCATAGACTAGTAGAATCCTGTAGTAATACGTATATATATCATAACATTGGTTTGCGTTGTAACTTTACTGCAAATAAAACAAAAGGGTAAGTTTGTACTTTATTGACAGATTCCTGTAATGTTTGAAGAGAGGGAAGCAGCTCTTTCTCTTCTCTTACAGTTGGTCTTCCTCTGCTAACACTAACAGTAGAATGTTCAAGAATCCATCAAATGTGATCCACCACACTTCGTCTAACTAAAGGACAGTTTTACCGCTGTTGGTAGACTGAAACTATGTTTTAGAAAATTTAAACTCGTGTATAGGTAAAAAAAACAAAACGTTCTGCTAATTTGTGAGATAAGTCCGTATAATACGATTTATTAAGAATAAAAAAAGAAGTTCAACGTTATATTTTAATGACGTATTTGTACGTCCACCCCACCCACCTACTTATATATTTATCTGTGTGTTTTCTTATAGCAAAGCCACATCGGGCTATCTACTGAGGCTACCGGGGGGAATCGAACCTCTGATTTCGGCCTTATAAATCGAGAGACTTGCCGCTGTACTAGTGGGGACCGTATAGTTATATAATACATGAAGAAATTAATAATTACTCATATGCCTAGTTATTTTGCCTTTAAACCACTTAATTGGCTTAAACTCAAATATAGTATTTCGGTTCTGACATATAGATACGTATGTATAAAAATATTCTAAATGTGGTAGATCGAAGGTCTCCAAGGTTTTTATTGATCAACAATTTACTGTTAGAGTTTCTTCAGGAGCGGAGAAACAACGTATTTGTAACTTAGAAGAGAAAACAGACATATTCACAGTTGATAAAAAAACTAGAGTAAGGAAACAATGAGCAATGAAGTTTTCACATCCATGAAAACCTAACTGTTTTTCTTCTCTATATTTAAATATGCTGGGCGTATCCTAACGGACCTGAAGGACTGATATGCGAATAAAACCTTCGCAGTCTGTAAGCACGTTATAAGAATGACAGTCCAGCTTGCTGTTCAGTTTATAAAAGTCAAGTAGGAGGCAAATGCTGAAGATTGGTCTGATCAGCAGTTTCGTATTAGGGACGATTATTTTGAACTTAGTCGTTTAGCACTTGTTTTACGTAACTTACCGTTCAAGCTTTAAAATGCCAACTACCATAGACGAATGAGTCTTAGAATATTCTATAAATCGTAACCAAACATAGCTCTCTGGTGATTAACATTTATCATGAATGTTAACACTATTGCAAACCAAATAACAAAAATTGTCACTTGCGGATGATTTGCCTAAAACTTTGGAAAAAAGAATCATGCCAACAGTATTGAAAAAAAAAAAACCTGATTTTGACAAACAATTTTTTTTTTGTGATGCAACACAAAACATCAGATAAACGAAGATGATCAGTATCTGAGTTGAAACAAAACACGCACTCAATTTAAGGACATATACGCTTACTTGTTAATGTTTTTTTGCAGAAGTGATTTTACCTTAATACCATATATTCTTCATGAAGTAAACCTCTAATGAATAACATGTTAAGATGTTTCTTTGTTGGACACAGTGTTTGAATACATTTTCGTGTATTTTCTTCATACTTGTGGCTGTGAACACTTTGTAGTGTTTTTACTTCATTAGGGCGTTCGTATGGAGAGAAGAGCTCTTGTATACTTTTATCTCGGCTGTTTTGAGCGGAAGTAGTCCCTGGTTGTTTCGTTGGTTTCATGAATAGGTTTATACTTGGCTGATTATTGATAAACAGAATCTATAGAATACCATCCGTTCCTGCGTCTCTGAGTGCAGTGGATCCCGATCTGATGTGTAGACACCATTTTATGTTTTTCATTCGGGGTTGTTTTCTTTGCCAATTACTTCTCTGCGGTGCCATTATTCGCTGTAACTTGTGTTCAGTAATAACGGATGAGTTTTTCTGATCAATCTTTCTGCTTTTACGCTTATGACACATACACTTGCTTACTGGTATTTTTTTTAAATGTTTGTATACTACTGACATATATGCTTACTTGTTATAGTGCTTTTAGAAATGATTTTACACTAATGAAACACACGCTTACTGAATATATTATTGAAATTACATTCAGAAACGTTAACTGCGGGATTAATCAACTTATGATTTTACACACTTTATTTATTTACTCGTAAGTTGATTTACAATATTAAGTAGTCGTCATTGGTTTATTGTATAAGATCGATTTTAATGTACAGTTGCTTTTGTGTTCTCATTTAATTACCTTATGTTTTATAAGAAGCTCTCAATAACATTATGCTGCAGGTGACGTATTAAGGAAGATCTTTTTTAAATGTTTCTACTTCACTTAATTAAAACATCTACCCACGTGGTCCGAATCTCGAACAAAATCATATGTTACATATCTTCTCTTAAAAGTTACGATGTCGGGAGGCGAGACTGGGAATTATATAGTTCTTGAGATTGCTTGATTAACAACTAGGTGGCGACTGGCTATATCAAAAGGACCAGTTGGTACCCGTAGAAACAAATCTTGGATAATTAGGATTGATTTACGATCGAGATCGTTTGACCGTGACTAATAGGAAATAGAATTAAATCTCGTGCTAATTTTAACCACTTTGTAATAAATACGTCTTCCTTGAATTTTATTGGTAATAATTTAGTTTAATGCCGTCTAAATACGACATACCGTTTCAAAGTAATTATGAGAAAGAAAGACACAACAAATGCAATACGAAAGATATAACAAAATGAAATAAAGCTGTAACTTTAAATACACGGTACTTGCATTAAAAATGTAGCTGGGTAAGAAGTTAAAGTAGACACACATACATTTAAGAATTTAAGGTAAGAAGTTAATATAAACACACACACACATAAGTATATAACAATTGAAGGTAAGAAGTTAAAATAGACACGTATATATATTTAACAACTGACGATAAAATGTTAAAATAGACACGTGCATATATTTAACAATTGAAGGCAAGAAGTTAAAATAGACACGTGTATATATTTAATAACTGAAGGTAAGAGGCTAGAATGGATTTGTATATGTATTTAACAATTGAAAATAAGAAGTTAAAATAGACGTTCACACATATATATATATTGAACGAGAAACGTTTCACCAGAAAAAAATATTTGCTTTTCTCAGAACATTAATAGAAACAATTTCAACTTCCACCTTCGAAATTTCTGTCAAATATAATTACCTAATGGTCTAAATAGTGTTAACAGATGAATGAAACAGTTAGATGTCTAAAACAGTTCTTTGTTTGTTGATAGGTTTGATAGTGAATGAAAACAAAAGTGATCAGAAATTCGTAATAAAACTCCACAATCTCATATTGTTGGTCCAGGTACCTTAAGGAAGTGTAAAAGTTTGTACACAGTAATGTTATTTGTAATATAATCTCACTTATGTTTTTGTGTTGGTTTTGTACTATCATCAACGGTATTAACTGTAAATAATGTAGATATAATCTTAGCTTTATATTCTAGTCACGAACGTATCAGTAGAGCTTACAAATAATAATTTTGTGTTCACCATAATCAAAACTTCATTTTCTTCCTCTGACGTTGGATGATGTCATTGGTGATGGTGACACTGTCTGGCTTGACATAGCTCTTTTTAATTCTATTTAAGTTTCTTTTTTACCTGACTTTGGAGCTTTGTTTAGTTTTTATTTGTTTTGAATTTCGCGCAAAGCTACACGAGGGCTATCTGCGATAGCCATCTCTAATTTTGCAGTTTAAGACTAGAGGGAAGGCAGCTAGTCATCACCACCAACATCAACTCTTGGGCTATTCTTTTACCAACGAATAGTGGGATTGACCGTCACGTTTCAGCCTCGACGGCTGAAAGAGTGAGCATGTTTGGTGTGACGGGGATTCGAACCCGCGACCCACAGGTTTGTGTAGTTTTTAACTTGATATTTTATTTTACATTTTATAGAAATTTGCTTAGATGATGTTTTCGGGTGTTTGGTGTAGATAGCCTAGTTGCTTTACGCCTGAAATGAAAACAAAGAAACGATTAACGATTAATTATTACTTTTCTAATTAACGATGTAATTAAATCATCCTTATTTTCTTTTATTTCCTTCAAATATTTTTCCCTCGTACTTTAACAAAAATAGAGTGATATGTGATTGATAATGGTTCAATATGGACCTCTTCACATCTGTTTCACTCGTGATTACATCTTATGTACTTTAACATACGCTTTTTTATTTATAACTATCGTATTGTAAAGGCCACAACTATAAAATGTGGCCATTGTTTGAGCCTAAATTGTGAACTTCGGTCATGACAGTAATTATAACTCCTCGCTAGTACGCAGAGGCGTAGCTAGGGGTTTTCAGGGTCCGGGGACAAAATCAGTTTTCGTGCCCCCTGATTACACAATTTTTCTAATTATGTAACATCAATTTGGCGCCCCAACCCCCGGGGACAGATGTCCCCCCTTGCCACGCCACTGCTAATACGGCGGTAAGTCTACGGATTTACAACGCTAAAATCAGGGCCCGATTCCCCTCGGGAGGCTCAGCTGATAGCCCGATGTGGCTTTGCTATAAGAAAAACACACAAACACACAGTAATTACATTTAAGTTGTTATAGAATATAATCGATTTCAGTAGTAAACTCGTTCCAAGAAAACAACATTGAACCTACAGTCTATCTTTATAAAAGTTTCATACAAAATTCTCCATTAAATTACTATCATGATAAAGGGCCCATCGCGAAATCAACATCAGAAATACGATATAGCAAGTAAGCATAGCAACTGTGAATAAAATGGATATAACATTTAAATATTATAAGATTATCCCTTTCTATATGACGAAAATGAACTGCATACGATAGCTGATAGTTTTCTCTGAGATCAACTAGATGTTCCACATCAACATAATCCCTATCAAAGTGCAGGCAGTCTTCTATACCCAGAGGGTGTTTGGTGAATGCACTCACAGTTCCTAAGACAGAAACGCTATCTACAAAATGTGTAGAGGTCAACGTTTTGGTTATATAAAGTTCCACCATGCAATAAACTTGAAACTCGAAAGATGAAACTAATTACTGTCAAAAATAGAAGCGGTGACGATGGAAAACTCAAACTCTTCAAAACTGATGTTACGTAACACAGGATATAACCTACTGATGTTAAGTAACACAGGATATGACCCTTAAGTGATATGTGATGATCTGATAGCAACGACATAGTTGTAAGTACAGAGGTAAATGTTACCTCATATCAGTATTAAGTACCATCAAAGGAAGTCTAACTGATAAAACAGAAACTTTTTTCAGAGACGACAAAAATGCTGATACGGACGTCAGATAACAAACAATGGATTGAGCAAAGCTAAAGGAAAGCGCTTTTCACAGATCAATATAACTCGTATGAAAACAATCAACAATAGTTTTTTTCGATGGTATAGTGGAGAACGTGACCACAGTGAACGTATGTCTGCTAAAAGTAATAGGCGTAGTTTTATCCATCGTATCATTCCCTTGGAAACAAGACTTGTCAAACAGGGATTCATTTTCCAGCAGAATAGTGATCCCAAGCATGCAGTAAATGACACTTTAGAAACAAAGGAAACCCGGAAGTGAGAAAGTGAAACTACAATAAAACCACTTGGTTCGTCTGTGGGGAGTAATACAGAACACTTGGAATAATATTTTACAAGCATACGTTGATACGGTTTGGCATGCCAGGTGAGTTAAGGCGTTCGACTCGGAAATTGAGGGTCGCCGGTTCAAATCTTTGTCGTACCAAGCATGTTCGCCCTTTCAGTCGTGGGGACGTTATAAAACGATGGTCAATCCCACTATTCGTTGGTAAAAGAGTAACCCAAGAGTTGGAGGTGGGTGGTGATGACTAGCTGCCTTCCCTCTAGTCTTACGCTGCTAAATTAGGGACGGCTATGACAGATAGCCCTCGTGTAGCTTTGCGCGGAATTAAAAAAAAAAACAAACTAAACATAAGTAAAGCTGCTGAGAGAGGCAGTAGTTTTCAACTATCAAGAAAGGCAGTGGTTTCAAACCATCGAGGCAGGCTGTAGTTCCCTGCTATTGAGAAGCCAATGGTTTCAAACCATCGAGGCAGGCTGTAGTTCCCTGCTATTGAGAAGCCAATGGTTTCAAATCATCGAGGCAGGCTGTAGTTCCCTGCTATTGAGAAGCCAATGGTTTCAAACTATCGAAAAGTGCAGTAATTTCAAGTTGCTGTGATAAACAGTAGCTTCTTTCTTCCAGCGTATGACCGTCCTTCTAAATTGATAAAGTAAGTCTGAAAGTGAACCGATATGAACAAGCACGTAGTGAAGAAATGTGTTTATAAACAGTTTGATAACTTGATAACAGATGTAAGATCAATTTTTTCTTTAATATTTGAGCATTTAGAAAATATTTCAGCAAATTATTTCTGTTGTTTAACTTATAAAGAAAAATATTTTCTTTCATTCAGCAAAAGTTCATGGAGTTCCGCGTAGATCGAGGTAGGTAAAGAATTGTCAGTGAATATCCAATAAATTGTTTTGTTCTTTTAAACTTTGAAATATCCAACCGAAAGTAAAAATTGAATGAATCTTAGGAGAAAAATGATTTCGTTCAGGGAAAGCTACGTTAAATATAATTAAATATGGTTCGGTTCAATGTATAATACATACATTTCCTTACTAAATTTCAAGTAGAAAACAAAATAACAACAAAGTTTCAAAAGACAGAACATATGATAAAGCAACATACAAAATGTCTTTGTAAAATTTATATTATTACTTCAAATGAAATATTAAATACCACAGAATACGAGAAGATTCAACCATTTGCTGGTTTATTACATGTATTATGTCATATCGTGTGTCATCTCAACTGTAAGGCGTTTCATCCTCGATTGTGAATACCATGCGATATGAGTTTGCTAACAAAAACGAAACATGGTACATCGGTCATCAAACACACAAAAGACCATAGACTGTGCATATATATTGGATGGACCAGCTTATAATGAAACAGCAACTGGGTTTTGATACTCGCAATGAGCATAGCGTAATAGCCCATTGTGTAGCTTTGTACCTGAGTACCAACGTATGACTTAAGTGACAAGAGAAATCATTATGTTCTCTTCCGATTTTTCATTCTTTTCTACATTTAATTTTTGTCAGCAACGTTTTTTATGGAATAATGTACATGTGTTTTTGTTCAACATAAAGCAAAAATCACGTGAGACCTATATAAGCTAAATTATTGTCATCTCACAACAAAAATTCATACATTCAAAGATACAACACATATTAGCGCTAACAATATGGTGAACCATACGATTCATTTATCATGATTGGCTTAAGCTGTTATAAAGTAAACTTTCTGTTATTACATTTTATCTTATGAGCTAATTAAACTTTTCACCAACGTTTCTAAAGTCAAAAATCGCACAATAACATAGTATTTGTTTATCTGATTAAAAATACAGTAAAAACAACTGTTTTTACTCTACGCAAGTTTTTTTTTAATAATTACAACGTTTACACCCACTGTATCAATTCATTACCATGTGGCAGATGTTAATTGACATTGCACTGTTGTTACCTTTCTAAATAGAATGAAAATCTATATTATTTCAGCTCTTCTATGTTCATGATTAGTTTTATAAATACGGGGTGAATAAACATCGCCTTCAAATAAAGATAAATATAGGCCTAACAGCTACATAATAATTGTGAAAAGTTATAGAATAAACCTAAAAGGCAATATCTTTAACTTATTTGTTTGTTAGAGCTGCGTTACAGTGAAACACAACATTTATGTGATTTCTTGTATTTTATTTTGCAAAAGCACTTTACTAAAATAACTAACAACTAACTTTACTAAAATAATAAGGCACTTTCTTTAACTTAAACCCAAAATAGCTTTTAAAGTAACTTTCAGATAATGAAAACGTATTTATGGAAAAAAAAATTTAAAATATACCATCTTTACTGCGCTCATTGGTCGCACATAAATACACATATCGAAGATACAACAATGTATATTGACAAAACTAAATGCTAATCACCACATCTGTTTGGATAATCAAAAATATTCTTAGTTTAAGAAGATCCAACATAGAAACATATATCAAACAATAACTCTCGATCTGTCCTTCATAACAGTACAAGTTTGTTTTAAAACTTATTTTTATTTGTTTATTTCCTTATTAATTTCCTTTAACTAATCGCTGTGCTCCTTTATTTACCCTCTAACAACTAATTTTTGCTTTCTAATTTTCTATTAACAACTAACATTAATCTTGTAAATCGCTTGCCTTGTTGCCATTTTTTTTTTGTTTTTCCAACGTAATTCTTAGATGATTTTGACAGAAGATCACTGAAGAAACATTAAGTGATGACCGAAAAGTTTCAAACAAAATGTGATTTGTTTTTATATCCTTGATTAGATAACGCTTCCCTGTAAACGAATACATTGCCATTAGCATTATTTATTGGATTTAGTTTTAGCAAAACAGTCCTGAAGCTACTATAAAATATTATGATACTGGGCTTGTACATACAGTGCTCCAACACACACACATTAGTTAAATCTTAGTTCACAAACAAACGCGTCGTTTTTATGTCAGGACGGCTGGTATTGGTATTAACACTTTTACTAAAAAGCAGAGAACAACGTTTCAACCTTCTTAGGTCATCTTCAGGTTAACTTAACCACGGCGGTTATACGAAAAGTGTTGTTTATAGTGTTTCTTTGTGTACTGTGTTATCTGTTTAAAATCCAATATGCCTGAACTTACCTACATTACGCTATCGTTAAACGTACACGCTCGTGCGATCCTAACGAAACTTAGAAAGTTAAACCAAAAAAATGATCAACACAAGAAATGACATTCATTTCATCCAACACTGAGAAAAGTGAAAAAAATAATCCCTAATTTTGTGAAGATAAAATTATCCAAGTTTTTAACCAGTGTACAAACATTATCTGTAATTTACAGAAAAAACCCTATTGAGAGCCATGTTAAACTGAAAATATAAAGAACTAAATGGCTTATAGAAACAAAAAAATGAATCTAGATCATCAACTGACCTGCTTCATTCAATTTTGTTTACCTGAAGATGACCTAAGAAGGTTGAAACGTTGTTATCTGTTTTATTGGTAAAGGCCTGGTATGGCCAAGCGTGTTAAGACGTTCCACTTGTAATCCGAGGGTCGCGGGTTCGAATCCCGGTGGCACCAAACATGCTCGTCCTTTCAGCCGTGTGGGCGTTATAATGTGGCGATCAATCCCATTATTCGTTGGTAAAAGAGTAGCGCAAGAGTTAGCGGTGGGTGGTGATAACTAGCTGCCTACCCTCTAGTCTTACACTGCTAAATTAGGAAAGGCTAGCGCAGATAGCCCTCGAGTAGCTTTGCGCGAAATTGAAAACAAAACTGATTTATTAGTAAAAGTGTTAATACTCATACGAGCCGTTTTGAGAGTTTATTTGTTTGTATGCGCTAGCCGTCCCTAATTTAGCAGTGTAAGACTAGAAGGAAAGTAGCTAGTCATAACCGCAAACTCTTGGGCTACTCTTTACCAACGTATAGTGGGATTGACCGAAACATTGTTATGCCCCCACAGCTCACAGGGCGAGCATGCTTGGTGTGGCCAGGATTCGTACCCGCGACCCTCGGATTACGAGTCGAATGCCTTAATACGCTTGGCCATGCTGGGCCGCCGTTCTCAGAGACATTTTTACTTCAAGTGGGTTTCTCGTCATCATGAAGAGGAGTTGTTTGGTTCGGGCTTCTATCTTTAGGTTAGTTTTTTTCTTCTTTCTTAATATACATATGAACACACATGCTATACATATATATTTTTATTAATATGCTTTACGTATATACATTTATTTATTTATATGCTATACATATGTATTTATATATATATATGTAATGCAAAATTCTTCATAGCTGCAAAAATAAAAAATTGAAAACTTCTAAAGGATGTTGTTAGATCTTTCAACTTGTTTAGTGTGTATCATTCCTGTAGTTTTTTTAGCAAGCACCTTTCGAAAGCAGTTCATTTTCCGATGTCATCGTAAACTCGTATTCCTTTCCCGATCTATGCAAGTCTGTTTCAAGATGTTGCGCAGATCTACGTAAAGGGCTACCACGTATAGCCGATCTTAGTTTTGAGATAAAAAACAAGAAGGGAACCATTAATTAATAGCACTCATTGCCAACCCTTGGCCTACGCTTGTATGTTCGTATCGCTCCTATAACTTGTACCTACGACCACAAATTAAGTGCACTTTTTGCAGGAACATGTCACGAATATTGAATTCCAGTATTCACAGTCTTGGAGCACCATCATATAGAATTTTAAAACTACACAAAATAGGTTATATGTCTTGCAGAATGTTTGACAATGCCTTTAAAAGTTTGACTTTTCTATTGGTTAGAGAATAACCAATTAGAAGAAAGCTTCTTCTAAACTATTACTTTATAATCTAAAGTTTAGATATTATAATTTGTAAGCTCAGAATATCAATCTTACACAACACTTAGTTTTAACTAAGACAAACATTTAATTACTTGGAAGAACAACGAAAACCAACTATTTTCCTGCAATGAAACTATTTTGATTTTGGGCATTGAAACTGCTCCACTTTTGTCTAACTGGACTAGTTTAGTTGGGTGTAACGAAACTACTCTGGTGTTGGGAATTGAAACTGGTTTTGGATAATGAAACTACTCTAGTTTGGGGCATTGAAACTGGTTTTGGATAATGAAACTACTCTAGTTTGGGGTATTGAAACTGGTTTTGGATAATGAAACTACACTGATTTGGGGCATTGAAACTGATCTGGTTTTGGATAATGAAACCTCTAGTTTGGGGCATTGAAACTGGTCTGGTTTTGGGTAATAAAACTACATTGATTTGGGGCATTGAAACTGGTCTGGTTTTGCATATTGAAACTACACTGATTTGTGGCATTGAAACTGATCTGGTTTTGGATAATGAAACTACACTGATTTGGGACATTGAAATTGGTCTGGCTTTGCATAATGAAACTACACTTATTTAGGGCATTGAAACTGCTCTAGTTTGGCGCAATAAAATTAAAATTATTTTGTTTAGTGAAATTGCTTTTCTCATAAAAGTGTTTTTATCAAAACCATTTTATTCGGTTTAGTTTTGCAATAATGTACACGGTAAAGAAATATTTACGTTAAAACTCTCAAAATTACGTTATACATTAGACATATAAAACACACATTGACTAGACAATAAAGCACGTCCAATATTTTTTATGCATATAGCCTCAATAAACGTAAAACTCGTAAAGGTTTTTTTCACCCTTAAATGAGCTTGAGCACTTCACTTGGTATTACATCATCTTTACATATTTACTATTCTTCGGAGAATGTAGATAGTGACTAGAAAAATGTGCATACTGGAAGATAAACGTTCAGCTTTTTTCAGAATGATATATTGATTTAAGAAAAAAAAAAAAAAGGAAATCAGCACGTGAAAGGGTGCGGAAGCTTGTTCTACTAGAAAGGACCCAGTAAGATAAATAGTTTACGTTTCTTTAAAGTGCAATATGACAACGATGAACTGAAATCTGAAACGTTCTTATAATTATGAAAACTTCTCGTGGTAAAATAAGTTCCCAAGTACAGCTTGAGGCATATTTAAAAAAAAAAAATTTGTTATAATTATATCAGTTACTATTTTCATTCTCTCACACTTTTTATAAAGTACTTGTCGCTTATAAACATGCTTTGTACTTTATGCCTCCATGTATTAATACACAACTTTTCAAAATGTATTTCGTGCTGCTTTCGCACTACTTTGCTCGAGAATGACGTCAATTTCCTTTCGCATTAGCCACTCATTGTAGATGTCATTAATCTTTGTCTTCCTGTGGGAAAGACAGTTAAAAGATCACTCTTCGTGTGTGAAATTAGGTATATTTTCCACTGGGGGTCGATTGATCTCTAGAAATAACAATCTCACTTGGGGAATGACTGTAGTTCTAGTTATTCTGAGATCTTGTTTCAGTCTGAATAATTCTCACTTCATCTGCTTCAGTTGTTAACATCATTCTTTCCGAGTTATAAGATATTTCTCCAGATCACAAACTTAGTGAACCTATACAACCAATTCTCCAGTGAAGACAACTGTTTGTTTTAACAATTAAATATATACTTTAACTGTGGCTGTTTTCAATAAATGTTGCTTATTATATTTGTGTATAGTCGTTATTTAATTATCTCATCGTTATTTAATTATCTCATTTTTGGTATTCAGAGAGCATATAATTATTTCTCAGTAATTATCTTGTCGAATCTACTGTTATTAAGATGACTTGTTTTTGTCACTCTAATTATAATCAGTTCTGCCTGAAAATGCCCCAGAATGAAGATGTAAGGAAACAAACAACTTCCAACTCAAAAGTGTTTTGTTTTTATTTCGCGTAAAGCTACTCAAGGGCTATCTGCGCTAGCCGTCCCTAATTTAGCAGTGTAAGACTAGAGGGAAGGCAGCTTGTCATTACCACCCACCGCCAACTCTTGGGCTACTCTTTTACCAACAAATAGTGAGATTGACCATCACATTATAACGCCCCCACGGCTGAAAGGACGAGCATGTTTGGCGCGACCGGGATTCAAACACAAGTCCCTCGGATTACGAGTCGAACGCCTTAACCCACCTGGCCATGCTGGACCACTCAGAAGTGTTACACAATTACTGTACTTGCGTTTCGTGTATTTGTTTCTTTATCCACTGAATTTGTTTTGTTTTTGTCAACACATGTAAATAGTTCCACCAGTAAGTAATATTTTTTGTAAGTGTTAGTTAAACTTGTGTTTATAACTTAATGTAAGTATAGATGATATTAACGATAACATTTCAATATATAAGTAATAAATTGTTATGAAGAGAAAAAAATCAAATGGTATATTTTATCAAATTTTAGCGGTCTGAACAATGCGTATTTTATTAACTAACTTAAAAAAAGTTGATAATTAAGGGAAAGTTAATCCAAAATCATAATTATACGATGTAACGTATTTATCATTCAATGACGAAGAACTGCACCGATTTGCATATTAAAGCAGTTTTGGAATTTTACTTTCGACTAAAATTTACTCGAAACTGAATATTTTCACCATGAGTGCTCTCTCAATCTTGATGTATTAACCTTATCAAAACACGATCATTTCGGTAGTTATATTTTCGCCATCCACCACTAGAAATTTCCAGAACAACTTCTCCTGCTGTTCTTTTTTCCGATCATACACTACCTCCTGCGTTACTACTCAATAATCACTCCATGAATATAAACAATAACACCAGCATAGAACAGTATGCAGATATTTCAGCCAAGGCTGTATTAATCCTGTGATCTCTATTTACGTTACCTGGTAATCCCAACTAATCCTAGTGATGTGTTTCTTCCTGTATTAGTCTCGCTTTTACCACAACTTGCATGGCTCAGATTTTACACTGATTGTGCGTCAAGACATTTCCGCTTCGCTTTCGAAACGACCATTTTTCGGTATTTTTCTTGATACTTATGGATGTGATTTTTTCAATAGAAAAGTTGTAAGTTTTAGTTGATTTGTAGTATTTGTGTACATTATACGTAAACACGAAGTCTCAGTTCCTTGTTTATATATATAATCACAAAGTCATTTAATATCATACAAAGCATTATTTATATAATGATCCGATCGTGATGAATGCCTTGAATCATATTATTGGGTGACATTTCAGTGTACTTAATTGGTGACATTTCAGTGTACTTAATTAACGCTTTATCACCATGTGCCCGGCATGGCCAGGTGGATAAGGCACTCGACTCATAATCCGAGGGTTGTGGGTTCGAATCCCCGTCACACCAAACATGCTCGCCCTTTCAGCCATGGGGGCATTATAATGTGTGGTCAATCCCACTATTCGTTAGTAAAGAGTAGCGCAAGAGTTGGCGGTGGATGGTGACGACTAGCTTCCTTCCCTCTAGTCTTACACTGCTAAATTAGGATGGCTAGCGCAGATAGCCTTCGTGTAGCTTTGTGCGAAATTCTAAACACACCAAACCAATCATCATGTCCGTTTACTCGCCGGCAGATTGTAAACAACTATTCGTATATAATATTAGTACTTGTCACAATGACGAGAAAGACTCTTTTGATCTTCAATTTAAGTAATACAACCAAATCAAATGCACAATTATTACGTTTTTAAATTCTATAGAAATTCGATGTTTATAGGAACTCCTGAAGAATATGTAAACCTAACAAGTTTTTCTCTGTACTTTTTTCACTCCAGTGCACAGTGGCATGTCTGCGGGTTTACAACGTAAGCAATCATGTTTCAAGACCCTTGGTAGGCAGAGCACACATAGCCCATTGTATAGCTTTGTTCTTAACTTCAAACTAACGTACAGCCCTTTTAAAGAACAACATTTATATCTGTGTTTTTCTCAAGCATGATTAACATCATATTCATCTTTTATCTGAGGTTCTGTTAACTATTAATTTGTGTTTTTGTTGTTTTTCTCAAGCAAGAGTAACAACTATTATATATTTATTTTTGGAGAAAGATATTCCAGTTTTATTCGTATTTTTTTCCTCAAGCATGATTAACATTTATATTTATATTGTTTCTGTTAGGATCGTGGTCATGAATTAGTCTGTGCTTATGTTGTTTACCTGAAGCATGATTAACACTTATATTTATATTGTTTCTGTTAGGAGCGTGGCCATGAATTAGTCTGTGCTTATGTTGTTTTCCTGAAGCATGATTAACACTTATACATATGCTGTTTCTGTTAGAAGCATGGTTATAAATTAGTCTGTGCTTATGTTGTTTTCCTGAAGCATGATTAACGCTAAGTTTTTTTCTGTACTATGATTAACGATCATATCCAATTTTTCTAAAGTAGGATTAGGAACCATATTAGTGTTTTTTCTAAAGCATGAGCAAAAATCATATTGGCGTTTTTTTTCTGGAACGTGATTAAGGATTGTATTCGTGTTTGCATGATTACGCTTCGAGTGCATCTTTGCTGAAATGTAGGTTCTTGTAATGTGTATCATTAATATTGTTATTATTGCCAATGATTTGTGAAGGCTACGAGTTTTTGATAAAATGTGAAGGTTTCTGACTTTATAATTATGTTGAGTTCATGCTGGAGTACCAGAAGTTCAGGCTTCCGTCAGAACAAATTATCAGTTTAATTATTCTTACTTAGCAGATTTTACGTTCGTGTTAAAACAAAATTATCTTTCAGTTTATAAAGTTTTCGCATCTTATATTCAGTTTTTTATTCGAATACTTAACTTAAAATGGAAATCGTCCCTATCAAGCAGATAAACAACAAAAAGTTTCAAAAGATGTGTGGTTGGTTTGTGTTTTGTGGCTCAAATTAACGAGACTATCTGTGCAAAGATATTTATCTTCATTACTACATTCGAACTGTGTTTGTTTGTTTGGATTGTTTGTTTTGGAATTTCGCACAAAGCTACTCGAGGGCTATCTGTGCTAGCCGTCCCTAATTTAGCACTGTAAGACTAGAGAGAAGGCAGCTAGTCATCACCACCCACCGCCAACTCTTGGGCTACTCTTTTACCAACGAATAGTGGGATTGACCGTCACATTATACACCCCCACGGCTGGGAGGGCGAGCATGTTTAGCGCGAACCCGCGACCCTCGGATTACGAGTCGCACACCTTACGCGCTCGGCCATGCCAGGCCACGAACTGTGTTAACAGCCACAATTTATTTACCAAATAGTTTTGTAAATTTATGTCTAATTTTTGAGAAAGGTAACGAAAGCTATAGTATCCAAATTTATAAATTCTTATTGAAATAAAAATATTCAGTTTCTACAAAAATTTAGTTATTTCAAACATTTTTTCAAGTTTTAAATAGAAACAAACACCGAAAATTTAAAAATAAGATTAGGAACTTCAAGCAGTCGACTAGGCTGTATGGACTGTATTAGTTAATACATATTTTTTTTCTTAAAGCTCTCTATAATTTGGTAGAAAATCTCTTCGCATTTATCGACATCTAACTACTCAAGCTTGTAATATTAATACAGGCGCAGAAACGTTATTATCTATAGCGTAGTCTGTATGTGTTGTTGTGCACTTTATCACAGCTATTGAAGAAATAAAAATTATAGGTCATGTCGAAGAAAAACATTCAAGACGGATGGTAGAAAGGGTGAGATTATAGAATGTAGTGGACTAAAAATAAACAAAAAGTTGCTAAGGAAGTTCAAAAGAAATATGATTTTATTTCGGTTTTGCTAGAATGAGTAAACAGCAGCTGACGAATGTTTGTTGGTACCAGACTTCAGCTAGTGGCTTCGAATGTTGCACTTGTTCCACATTCGTGGTTTTCAACATATAATGAAATGTAAATGGGCGAATAACATTAGTTTTGAACAGTATTACAACCACGTTCTTCAAAAAAGAAGGTTGAAAAGGTTGTGGACATACATCATCGTAAAAAAAAGATGTGTACAAAGATAACAGTTCTAAAGGTTGTGGACACACATCAGCGTTAAAAGATGTGTACAAAGATAACAGTTCTAAAGGTTGTGTACACACATCAGCGTTAAAAGATGTGTACAAAGATAACAGTTTTAAAGGTTGTGGACACATATCAACGTTAAAAGAGATGTAGAAAGATAACAGTTTTAAAGGTTGTGGACACACATCAGCGTTAAAAGATGTGTACAAAGATAACAGTTCTAAAGGTTGTGGACACATATCAACGTTAAAAGAGATGTAGAAAGATAACAGTTTTAAAGGTTGTGGACACACATCAATGTTAAAAGAGGTGTACATGGATGAAGGGTGTGGGTATAGATCAGTTTTAAAAAAGTGTACTAGGAATAATTTTGAAAAGGGATGGACATACATTAACGTTAAAAGAGGTGCACATGGATAATAGTTCTAAAGGTTGTGGACATACATCAACGTTAAAAGAGGTGTACATGGATAATAGTTCTAAAGGTTGTGGACATACATCAACGTTAAAAGAGGTGTATATGGATGAAGGGTGTGGGTATACATCAGCTTTAAAAAAAGTGTGCTGGGAAAAATGTTGAAAAGGGATGGACATACATCATCGTTAAAATAAATGTACAAGGATAATAGTTCTAAAGGGTGTTGACATACATTAATGTTAAGAGAGATGTACAACTTTTTTATCCTTTCAGTGATTATCTTCGTCATCAACGCCTCCAGAAAGCTGCTGCACACACTTATATTCGCAGTATCACACTCATATTTTATCCAACTCTTGTGCCCCCCCCCGCAGTGGCGCCACAGTAAGTCTGCGGGCTTGCAATATTAGAAACCGGATTTCAATACCCGTGGTAGCAGAACACAAATAACCCATTGTACAGTTTTGTGCTTAACTGGAAACAAACAAACAAACAAATCTAATTCTTGTAACTAAATTCGTTGTACCTAACGGATACCATGTTAAAAAGTGACGTTTGGTTGCTCACTTTTTGAAACCTTTAATTTACGTTACGTTTATTCATTTTTAGCCATACGTTATGGTCGGTCTGAAGTAAACAAAATATTAGTTATCTCTGAATCGTTCCTCGTAGAACGGGCACTCATAATAAAATGATAAGAGTAAGGAGTTTAAAGATAAATAAAGCGGAACGTTTGGTCTCCTTTATATTCAGGTGTAAGATATATCACTAAGTACGATCAGTGAAATAATTACAAATGTGATGACATTAAAGATGTCTTCTTAACTTGCAGTATGTGGTGAAATATTACGTAGTGACTTTTTCTAAACAAATCTCGATGTCAATATACTGCGTTACGACGCCCTCTTTAAAGATTAATAGACAACAATGGATACGCGTAACCTAGACAAACTTGAAAAAAGGCTTAGCTTCTGATTCTTGGTTCTCTCCGTTATCTAAACCGTACGTTTAGGAAATAAACATATCCCTGAGAAATTCCACGTACAGCTTCTACTAACTTGTGTTGAAAATTACAACAATAATCCAATTACAAATCGACAGGCAGTACAGACTGTGACCACTAATCGTCTGCTACGTTCTTTGAGACGAGCCTATATACAACGAACACCATTAATTACATGAACTAACCACATAAAGGCATATTGTAACATTAATGAATAAAAGTACATAACTTGGTATTTTACAGCTGAGAAAACACGCTGATGAGTACGTTTGTACACGCAATTTTGTGATTTTATATATTACGTCTATTACGTGTGATCTAATCTGAGCTTACGAACACAAACGTGTTATTTGCATATTGTTATTTCCCGTTTAAAACTTAATATCATAGTATATAGAAACGTTTGAAAGATAATATGCTTTTACTTGTGCTGTCACTAGTTTAATAGATGGAAGATAAACACATAACAAAAATATCTAGTTTTCAAAATGAAAATTCATACTTTTTCTCAGTCGTTAATGAAATGGTAATCAAACTTTGCTTGAGATATGTTGTTATTCACAATGGAAACTTATAAAAATTGATAGCCTTTTGCGGAAACTTTTCCATTTTTGTTTTATTACTAAACTTACAAAACTAACTACGTCACAGAGCACATAAATAACTGAGAATACAAAATTAATGTTTTCTTGTGCTATTATTTTCGAATCTCGTTATATATATATTTTAATTTGGCATGGATAATTTACATTTACCATCACTATGTTTCCTAGTCACCGTTGTAACATTGCATTAGATCCACAGCGAAGGTGTATTATGTAGAATTAATCAACCCTACCATGAAATATCTCACCAGGTGATTAGCTGCTCGACTTGTCATTTGAGGGTCGCGGGTTCGAATCCCCGTTACACCAAACATAGTCGCCCTTTCAACTGTGGAGGCGTTGTAATGTTGCGGTCCATCCTACTATTCGCTGGCGGTGGGCAGTGATGACTAGCTGCCTTCCCTCTAGTCTCACGCTGCTAAATTAGGGACGGCTAGCGCAGATAGCCCTCGTGTAGCTTTGCGCGAAATTAAACAAATAAACAAACAAAATGTTCGACGACAGCAAATGAAAATGAATTCTCTGCAATATTATTTGCAGCGTTTTATAACAGTAAGGTTGGATATTTAAATATATATTGTTTAAATAAACAACAATGTAACATTGATAAATAATATCAAAATTGTATCTGGAATAAAACTTCCACTATCAATGATAAACAGATAATCACTTTGTTTTCCCCCTGTATTACTCGAATTACCAGAATACGCATAACCTTGGTATGGCTATTGTGTAACACTAGAACACATTTGAAAGTGTTAGTTTGTATTAATGTAATATTTCTCTTTTTATCTTCCACTAATTTGATTTTTTTTCTAAGTTCGTTTCTTTCTGTCAGAATTTTCATATAAAGACATATAAAATGCTTCATGTTAATAAGTGCCTATAAATTTAAACAAATAAACTTGGGAAAAGACAGCTTTTCTCTGACAGAATAGTTAAATTTAAAAGCCAATTTATTGCGCGATTTTACGGCAACGGCGTGAAAGACAATGAATTTTTGGATTCACGTTCCAGTCAGACTAGCAAATAAATTAAACCCGACCCTCTTTTAGAATAAACCAGAGATAGTAGCGATATCAGATGGCTTATCAGGGTCTTGTTCTTAGCATGTCCAAATGGTGAATCAAAGGGTTTATGATCTGTAAAAATTAAAATTCATTCTGCATATGGAACGGTGAGAGCGTTATAAGAGTAACGGTCAAATCCCACTATTCGGAGAGACAAAAGTTGACGCTGGGTGCTTGTGACTATTCTTCACCCCCTCTAGTCTTTCAACTCAAAATTAAGGACGGCAGGGAGCCATTGTGCAGATTTACGCAGAAACAATAAAGCCGACCAACCAAACAAAAATCTGAAATTTTATTCTTGCTTTTGGCAGATCGATTCGCTGTCTTTTATACAGGACATAAGTTATTAAAACAAGAAAGCTATTACAAAGTAGAAACGGTTATTGCGTCTTTTACAGAAAATAGTTTTTGAATAACACTTAGTAAGGATGGAAAAGGTTTAAAGAAAAAAGGGAGAGTTGCAGTGTCCAGTTCGGGAAACAAAACATACATCAGTTAATCTTCTGTCAAACAAAATAAAGAAATTATGGGTTTTGTTATTATCTGTAAATCTGTAAAGCTAAAATATGTAAAAACAGGTTAACTAGATGTTTGAATTTGAAGATTTGTTTGTTTTTGAATTTCGCGCAAAGCTACTCGAGGGCTATCTCTGCTAGACGTCCCTAATTTAGCAGTGTAAGACTAGAGGGAAAGCAGTTAGTCATCACCACCCACCGCCAATTCTTGGGATACCAACGAATAGTGGGATTGACCGACATTATAACGCCCCCAATGCTGAAAGGGCGAGCATGTTTGGCGCGACGGGGATGCGAACTCGCGACCCTCAGACCATGAGTCGCACACCTTAACGAATTTGAAGAAACCAACAATAGCTCAACAGAAACAAAACTGAATTGCAATATTATCTTTAAAGGGACCTGAAATAAGTTAAAACTAGACAAAAAGATGAAGGTAAGTTTCATGTTGAATATGAAAAACTCTGAAACTATTTAGTTAGAAGTGATTAAAGAACGAAAGTTTTATTATAATTATGAATTTAATGAACTCTGAAATAACTAACTAATATAAATCTAAAATGAAGCTTATTTTACATAAAAATAAAAAAATAAAGGAAAATATTTTAAAGAATCAAGAACAAAATGGCGCCTACAGTATTAACGGACAAGAAAATTATAACATGAAGAAGTACGTACTAAGTTGGTAAAATTATAACATGTGGAAGTACGTACTAAGTTGGTAAAATTATAACATGTCGAAGTACGTACTAAGTTGGTAAAATCTATCAAGAGATAAAGATTGCTATTTTTGGAAACAAAGACGAATGGTAGAAGGTTGTCAAGCAAAAACATAAAAACTTACCATCTAGCACAGAAGCTAATAATAAGAAGAGAGTTTTGGTGTGCATTGTATCGTATACGTGTTTTCGTTTTATTGCTTTGACTTATTGATGTTGACTAATATATATTATAGATGTCTTTAGAACGAGATTATTTGATTTCAAGCATCAACAAGAACATTTGACTGATTTATTGAAGTTATATAAGTACAAGTCGAATAGTTTGTGTTGTTTTTTTTGCGAAAAGCAAACATCAAACCTTATTCAAGCTATAAAACAAACACTAAAAAAACAAAAGAGCAACTGAGTAAACTCCACTGTTTCTTTCTAAGAAGAAAAATTATGCCAATAAAATAACATTGTTTTGTGTTCACTTTGTTGCTGCTTTGGTCAATAAATCGATAAAAATTGTGAAAACAGAACTGATCATATTTGCACAAGAGTACAAAAGTCTAAAACGGCTTTAGTTTTTAAGTTACGAAGTAGGAATTTGAGCCATTGTTGGAAAAGTAAGGCCGTATTTTTATGTCACACAGCCGCGCTGCTCAAACCGCTAAATTAACAATCCACGACATGTTGAGGATCGCTGGTCCGAATCCCCGTCAAAACAAACATGTTCGCTCTTTATCTTTCTTTCATCTAGTAATGGCTAAAATATTATTTTAGAATAATATCTACACTAAAAACTTATTGATTATTTTGTTTCAATTTCGCGCAAGGCTACACGAGGGCTATCTACGCTAGTCGTCTCTAATTTAGCAGTGAAAGACTAGAGGGAAGACAACTAGTCATCACCAACCACCGCCAACTCTTGGGCTACTCTTTTACCAACGAATAATGGGATTGACGGTCACATTATAACGCCCCCACAGCTGAAAGGGCGAGCATGTTTAATGCGACGGGGATTCGAACCAGCGACCCTCAGAGTAGTGACTTCGCTTGAAACTGATTTAGTAAAATTATTAATACTTTCCATTCACAGAATGTTTATAAAATAATTTTTATTTTATTTATTACGTACATGACGCTTCGGATGGAAGCCATTATTCAGATAAATAGGTCACTGTTGTACGGAATATGAATATTTTAACGTACGACTCGAGCGCCTTAACCACCTGGCCATGCCGGGGCCTGAGTTAAATGACTATAGACACTGCAGAAAAGGCAAATCACAAAAGAAACTAGAGTAAATTCTGATAAAACAGAAATTATAAAATCTAAAATTCACCGAGGATAGATAATGTTGATTATTTTTCGCTTGTTTGCCTTTTGTTGAATTTTGCGCAAAGCTATCTGCGCTAGCTGGTCCTACTTTTGAAACGATAGACTAAAGAAAGGATATCTAGTTACTAGTTCTTGAACTACTCTTGTCAAACCAAATAGTGGGAATTCACATTCGCTCTTATAACGCACCCACGACCCCATGACGCAGAGCGCGTTTTTGCGGTAATTGGTCATGAACGTTGAATCTTGGGAGTCTTAGTACAAGCACACTAATCACTCTACCGTGTCTAGATTGTCAAATTAGATTACTTAAATTATTAATCAAATAAACAAAAGATAATGATTTTTTATAATTAACACTGTTAGCAGATTTTGATGGTTGCGCCCGGAAATTTCTACAATAATATGCGTTTGGATAAAGCAGTAAAATTCCGTAAAAGTGCAGTCAAAATATTTGAATTTTAAATTCCAGAAATATGATTACTTGATTGAATATGTTTTAAACCAAGTGAGAAAATATCAGTTATTGAAAGCGTTAACTTATACTCTACTTACTTCTCGACTTAAAGTAAAATTCCCTTTTGTGAAAATAACGTTCAGATATACAGGACATGTTGTATTCTTTTTAACTTTGCTGTTCGAAAACAGTAAGTTGAACTTGGGATCATTAGTGTAACATATAAAAATGAGTTTGAGCTCAGTTCCTAATTGCCATTTTGATTGATTTTAGATCAAGTTACATCTATTTCAAGCAATGATATTCAGTTTCGAGTTGCATATTTGTACCAGTTGTTAAACATTTCAATTTAGTTGACAGCGAAAATGGCTTCTCTCACTTTCACAGAAAACCTGCTACTACTTCTCTTGTATCACCTCAGGTAACGCCTGAAAACTTCATTTCGTTTAGGTATACAGTTATAAAACATTGCTGACACGAGCTTTAAATCGATTTTACCGGCAGACAGGCAAAACAGAATTTTAGTTCGAGTTGAATCAATATCTGTGTTATTCCTCGTTTTCGATAAAGACAATAACGTATTGCTACCACGATACGGTACCAATTTTCTTAATGGAACTTTCACTTGCTTTATAATAGTGGATTATTACCTGATTACATATGGATGACGATATGGTCACCAGGGCGACATAACTGTTTGTTCATCCTCCTTAGGGATCAGTTAGATTGTCAAGGTAAGATTAAAACACTATGTCTGTAGTAACATCTTTTCTTAATAGAACCATTTTACCTAATGATTTTACAACACACTTTGTTGCTAGAACAAACCGTTTCCAAGTTTAGTGAAGTCACAGATAGGAAGTTTTCTGCCAGTGACTGTTTTTAATTGTAATTATACTGAAATTATAAATAATATTACTTAGAAACGGGCAGGCAAATAGAACGACATATGCCCTGTTTAGTTGCCCCCCCCCAGTGGCTCAACGGCATGTCTGCGGACTTACAACATTAAAAACCGGGTTTCGATACCCGTGGTGGGCAGAGCACAGATAGCCCATTAAGTAGCTTTGTGCTCAATTCAAAACAACAACAATGTTTAGTTTCAATTCCAAATGTAAATTTGCAGCACATTGTTTTGCTTCATTTCGAACAAAATCCTATCACAAATTTAAAACACATTTTTAAGATTATCTTTTACTCTTAAAGAAGTACTGAAGAAAAGGTACTGATCATTCTGAATATACTTGAGTGTATTATATATACCTTGTTAAGCCTAAGTGATTAGTTCTGCTTATACTTCAGGATATTATACATATCTAGTTAAGCCTAAATGATTAGTACTGCATGTAATACCTAAATAAGCCTAAGTGATTAGTTCTACCTTTACTTGAGTGTATTGTACATATCTATTGAACCTCAGTGATTAATTCTAGCTATACTTAATTGTATTACATGTAACTTTTAAGTCTGAGTGAGGAAAGTAGAAACTTGTGAGGTTCAAGCATTTGTTTCCCTAAACATGCGACGAAGAATCTAGAACTTGCTTTATATATTCTTACTTACAAACAAAATCTCCGGCCATTAAAATTTCTTCTTTGAAGCTAGTTTATTGTAGTGATTTTTCCATTAAAGTTAGAAATATATTAAAAAAAAAACTATGAAAGCATCGCTAAATAAGTATCAATGTTTTTGAAGTTTCTTCATCAAAACCAAGCACAATTTTCCCCCACCATATTTGGTCCTAATACATTAAGATATTTTATTCAAATACGCTATAGCTAGACTATGGGTAATATCCCGCCAACTATGCTTGACAGTAGTAACGATTCTTAACGAGCGTATTATTTGCGTGATAGAATGAAATATCAGAGAGTTACTTTGGAAAATAAATCGGAATAGTTGTTCCATAAAGGCCCACCGAGTCAATGGTCACAGCTAAAAAATTGATGTGAGCATATTCAAAATAAAATCCATACCAAACCTCAAGATTAGGAGTAGTAACCATTTCCATGACCTGCATTTCTTTCTCATGACCTTTAGGATTATTATGATGATACCTTACACTCGTGAGTTGGATTTGTTTTTGTTTGTTGCATATTAAACACAGACCTACACGAAGGGCTATCTGTGCTCTGCCCACCACAAGCATCGAAACCATACTTCTAGAGGTATAAGTCTGCAGACCTACCAGAGTGCCACTGGAGGGGCGTGAGTTAGATATTTTAATTTTATTCCTTGAGACATGCTCAGTTTTCTTTTTTTTTTTATCAGTCTGAAATGTTCCAAAGAACATGTCATTTATACGCATTGTGTAGTTTTAAGATATTTAATAAGTTCCTCGAAAGGTGCCGAAAGCCGCCTGGAAGAGTCAATTGCTTTAATCGCTCTCATCAGTGTGTAGTAATGTGTTGTCTGTAAGTCATTCAGTAGACTTTAAAATTGACTCGCATAAGGGACGCTTAACGTTGTAATTTGTACCGTTGTGGCATCAGTAAAATGTAAGCATGCCATAAATCACGAGACAATTATACACTTTGTAGGCTACAACAGATCTTAACATGTTAACTTCAAAAGTAAGAAGTAAAAACATTTTTTACATTGTTTTATGTGTTTTTAACACTTTAGAAGATCCTTTTGAAGCACACCTAGTTTAAGAAGAATGTTGCACATTAGAATATTGATAACACATTATGGTCTTGGCCAAAATATTTGCTCTCTGTTCTATACTGATGTTATTCTCCATTGTCATGGAGTAGTTATTGAATAAATGCCTGAATAGTGACAGGGAAGGTAGTATATGATTGTACAAACATGTACAAATTGTTATTCTGGTCTGTGTAAGTTGTTTTGAGCATTTGTTCATCAACAGGACGTGCTTTGTTCACACAATTTCTCTATTCTTCATGTAAAATCATCCTCGTCATGTGCCAGAAATTATAGATTATTAAATCATTCGACTATCTAAAAAGGTATGAAGCAAACGGACATTACCAGAACAATAGGGTAACCACGGTGTACTGTGTCCAGAATTTGGAAATGTAATCGGACCACAAGAAACATTGTTCCAAAGAAGTTCCGAGATGACCATGTTTTAAGAACAGATCAAGATCAGAAGAGGTCTTACGACAGAAGTGGCATGAACAGATTCACTTCACAGTAGCCAGAAGGACAGTGAATAGCATAATAACCAACCAAGGTTATTTTTCAAGTGCAATAACGGCTATCTACGAACCGGTATTAAACAGGATTCAATATTGTCACTGCATTACCTGGCCAAGACAACATACCAACTTCCAATGGCAACATGGCGTCTGTTCAGATGACTCCTGTTTCCGGTCTGTTAAAGCTCACGGAATGATGTGTGTTCTTTGTTTGTCTGGAAAATAGAAAAGGGAAGACTGCCTTTCTCACTGGAAAAACAAAGGAGGTTGTGCAGTATGTGTTTGGACAGCTATTCATCATGGTGGAAAAACCGCTCTTCATATTCTCTAGGAAAGTGTCTTCTAGAAGTATAACATGGAGATAATATGTCTGTCTTATTGTAAAACAAAGTTTCGCAGTAACTTCGTGTTCCAGGGTAACAATGTCATTGTCCGCAGTACATATATTGCACAAGATTATCTCGACCACAAGGACGTTATAAGCTTGTCATGGACAATAATGTAACAGGTTACAATCCCACTGAAAACTGTTGAGCAGAACTGAGCTAGAAGATTGTTAAACATGTAACAAACTCAGATGCTGCAGCTACGTTTTGAGACTTCTAGTAACAATTTTGGATGAAATCTCAGTGCATTACCTCAATAACATCGTCAAAAGAATGCTACATCGCCGTCAGGAGATTCTTAAAGTAAGAAGAGGACCAACCGAATAATAAATGTTTAATATGAACAGACATAAAGTTAAAATGCTATTTATAATAATGTGATGTTATACTTTGTTATTATATACGTTTTGGTTAGGTTTTATTGCGACAGATGAAATGTTGAAATACACCCTTTATTTTTTACAATTCATGTGATAAAATTGTTTACTGTTCTAATAAATTGTTCGCAATGTCTATAGAACCTGTCTCAAATAACATAATTATATGTTTAATATAATATGCTTTTTTCAGTTTAACAGCTCCAAATGTATTTGTATTTCATCTTAATAGCAATAATCTAATTTGTTACAAAATATGTAAACATTTTAGCCAAAACTGTAAATAAAAAACAACCAATTTTGTCAATGAACAATATATTTCAGGTTCAGTATTTTTCTTTTTACAACTTCTTAAGTCTTCGTAATGAAACTAGAAAACTTAAATATAGAGCAAATAACAATGATATTCACAATTTGTTTTACTTTCAACTTTTATCCATCTATAGACTTGAATTGGGTTTTATCAGAAACTAATATTTTATAAATACTAAACAAATATAAAACTATTTAAAAATCAGCAGTTTTGGTACTATTCTTTTGGCTCACCCCTTACCAGTCAGATGGCTATAATGTCTCCAATAAGCAAATTATGAAGGTACGACTGTTAGAGCTTTCTGTCTTACTTTGACATCAAGCATCCTATTTATAATGGTCATGCATTTCGTTCGTGTCACATAATTTGATTACACACATGTATCTGTACTTGATTGCTGAAACAACACTGATAACGGAGAAATCTAGCTATAAACGACTTAAATTGAATTTAAAAATTACTGAGTTAAAATACAAAAGCCTCAAGACTTAGAAATGGGTGGAACTATGGCTGCACCCACTATTAGGCTGCACCACGTCAAAACATTCAATGTGTTGTAATGTTGTCCCTCCCACTTCTGTCTAACTTCTATATGTTTTGGTACTTCAATTTCTACTTCCTAACTTTTTGTTTTAAAATACGTTTTACTACATAACGGTCACCCGCACCCAGCCTTTCCGAATTTTAAACTTATATACTAGACAGAAGGCAGCTAATCGATAGCTAACACTTGGACTAATTTGGTAAACGAACAGTATGATCTGTCAAACGCGTTTATAGCGCATCCCTCCCAAAAATCCACTACTCAGGTAGGTTAATCTTTAAGCAATACACAGATCCACATGCTTAATACTTTGAAACATGTCAAAACCGAACTTTAGATTATGTTAAACCAAAATGCATTATGAGATATCTCACATACTGTTGACTTCACTAATTTTAAAACCTTATTGATTCAAGTTAAAAGGCCGAGCATGGCCTGTTGAGTTAAGGCGTTCGACTCGTAATCTGAGGGTTGCAGGTTCAAATCCCGGTCGCTCCAAACATGCTCGCCCTTTCAGCCGTGAGAGCGTTATAATGTTAAGTTTAATCCCACTATTCGTTGGTAAAAGAGTAGCCCAAGAGTTGGCGGTGGGTGGTGATGACTAGCTGCCTTCCCTCTAGTCTTACACTGCTAAATCAGGGACGGCTAGCGCAGATAGCCCTTGTGTAGTTTTGCGCGAAATTCAAAAACCAACAAAACAATTTTCGTTTTTATCATTTTCACGTGCGAGAATAACTTAACGTTTTATTGTATACTTTGTTTTAAACTCACAACTCAATTAACCACTATCATTTTATAACTGTAAAACATTAAATATCTAGACTGACTCTTGTAGTCGCCCCCAGTGGCACAGCGGCATGTCTGCGGACTCTAAAAACCGGGTTTCGATACATTTGGTGGGCAGAGCACAGATAATCTATTGTGTAGCTTTGTGCTTAATTCAAAACAACACCAACTCTTCTTGTCAAATCTGTGGTAGCAAACATAACTAACCCTCTTCACACAGTCTTTTAAGAATGATCTATTTTTAAAAAATATGGTATTTTAGGGTTTTTAGGGCAAATCTTATCAGTGTTTTAAGTACATAAAGTTATCACTTTCATATTGTTTTGTTTTCACGAATGTATATTGATTAATACATGTTTTCATTGTCTCCTAAAATCCTTCCATTTAGAAAGCTAAAATGGACAAAGCCAAGTGGTTAGTGTGAACAGACTGGACAAACTAATAACATGTGATTCGTGACCCATTTTGGCAAAAACGCACTATGTACTTTGGGGCCGTGGGTGTAATATAAGAATGACGGCAAAATCCCACAAACAAGAGTATGTCAAGTGTTGGCAAAGGGTGCTCTTAACTAGTTGTCGCCCCTCTAATCTCTCACTTCAAAATTAAGGATGATTATACAATGATAGCCTATGTGTCGTTTTTCGCAAACCTTCTGAAACAAGCAAATAAAAAACACAAAACAACAACAACAGAACTCTGTCTATTGATATGCAGATATGGAGTATTCGTATACGAATACAGCTTTTGGATTATTTGTACTTGTTCTCAAATATTTTGATAGGAAAATTGAATAATGTGTGCTATAATTAATTAGCATAGTATCTGTATTCGTTGAACGATACTAACAATAATTAATACTATAGGAATGAATATCAATTTTTGTACTTATCAAATTTCTATATTGTCATTATTACATATTTACGTTACTTTATCTTTTAGTACAGAATACAGTGCAATATAATACGTCATTTGACACATGGAAAGCTTCTATTGGTGATGAATAATGTAGCATTGAACTTCAGAGAAAGCTATTCAAATCCTGAAAAAGATTATGTGACATGTGGGTTCGACAAGAAACGTTGAATTTTCTATTTGATGACTATGTAACCAAACAAAATTGAAGGCTATGAAAAATATGCTTTGTCTGAACGATGACAATATTATAATGGGTAATTTACGTTAAGTCTCGCACTTCTTGCAGGAGTAGTAAATAAATTGCAGAAGAGGGGATACTTAAAGTAAAAAAAAAAAGTCATATTTGTCACATTAGGGGAAATTCAGGTTTTTTAAACTGTTTTATAAAACTAAGAATCTAAAACTTATATAATGTTACAATATGAATTATTAGCTGCGAACTTTTGCAATATCAATTGTTATAATAAGAACAAAAAGTACTTTAATTAAATTTTGAATTAACTTGTTAAACATATCGTGACATGCACAATAATGGATATCTATAATGATTATACACGCCCTCATCAGAAGTACATCACTAATCACTAACAAACTTGCCAAATTTATTGCCAGTTCGCTTTAACCCTTCTCAGAAATGGAATAAAAAAATATACCAGCGGATTCTCGGTATATTCTTCCCAGCTGCAAGCACTTGTCCACAATATTGTTCGAGAGCAAATCTGATGAAGTCCAACAAAAAATCATCTCTCTACTTCAGCTTGTATCCAACATCAATGCCACTATGGATATCTGGAGTAGCAGGCAAATGCTCACCTTCCATGGAGTCACTGGAAAATTTATATATGGCTGGAAAATGCAAACATTCATGCTAGTAGGTCAGCGTTTCAGGGGTGTCACACATCTGATAAAATTCAGCTCAGTATGATAAAATAATAATTATTTTATCATATTATTATTATTATTTTAACAATGTGATCAAGGCTTTCTGTTTGCCTGGATTTAAGCCGCACGACATTACCTAGTGTGAGAGATGCTGATAGTTCATCTATAAATAATGATGCAGAAGATGAACTTTCGGAGGAATCTAAATCTAAAGTTATCCGATTTTTTCCTGAACTTAATCCCTCTTTTTCCCACACGTTACAGCTAGTGGTCAGGAATGGCATAAAAGATCTGGACTACTGCTGAAAGTAATTTACAAAGCATTAACTTTCGTCTCCTTCACTCGAAATACCAACACAATGGAACTCAGAAATTAAGATGATTACGTCTTGATTGAAGATTCTTCAGGAGGAGATGGATAAGTTAGGTTCTGGTACATTGAAACTTACTTTTCATGATTAAACTGTGCTTGCAGATTTGGTAATAATACTGATACCTACTAAAGATGCAACAAAGGTCATCCAGGGTCAGAACATTGTTATCATCAGTTATGTAGTGTCATGTGTTTAAGCACTGATGACTGAGACTGGCAGCATACAGTCCAATCTTGTCTCTGCACTGAAGAAATCTGTTCAAATCTGGATGACTCAGTATTGGATCCTAGATTTAAACTTGACTAGTGTTGCACTAGACATATATCCTGCGAATCCAACTGAATGATCCTGTACAAAAAAGTCAAGAACGTTTCCTCAACAAATAATTCTACAACCAAAATAAGACTGTAAATATCTCCTTCGAAAAATATGTAAGCTCTTTAGTTTCTCTGCTGCCTCTAGGAAACCAGCCATACCATATTCAGAGGACTTCCCTCGGTGGACACGGCTGAGAGCCCAATGTGGCTTTACTATAACAATAAAATATACACCATTACATCTTTCTCGGCGGTCCTTTTATTCTTGAAGAAAGTGACCCTCTAGATTATTGGAAGATCTGTGAAAAAATCTTTCCAAAGCTATCTCTACTAGTAAAACGATACTTGAGTGTCCCAGCGTTCTCCATTTCCATTGAGCGTTTGTTTAGAATCGGAGGCAAAAACCCTCAGATTTGATCGCTGTCAACTAACTGACAGAACATTTGAAAGACTGATGTTCATTAAGAACAAAGGACAGTTATAATATCTATATATGTCTCCTTTAAAAATATATTTGTTTATTCTAAAACTGTTATTATTGTTCAAACTTTGTTTGTTTCATAAAATAATAGTATTGAAATATTACTGTCTACTGTTTTATCATTATTACATGTTATCTCACAAAACAGTCACGAATGAATTCACAAATACATTCCTAATGCATTCGTATTCGAATACTTAGCATTTTCCCCGTATTTGTTTTTGTATTTGTATTCGATCACTGATCTCTATCATTTGTCCCATTCCTGCTGTTATGCACATTTATAAATTTATGAATAGTATGTTATTGAATATCTATAGTCGTACAGTGGATGCCCATAAAAATTTCCCTTTCTTACAAACGCATATAATTTTCAATACAGTAGCGCATATAACGACATGCGCAAAACCTTCCATTTTCACAAGCATGCCAATTTTAATTTTCAACGCAAGCGTGTGTGAGAGTTTCGACTATTTATTCATTATTCTAAAAGTAACCAGTGTCCTAATCAATGATCCACCTGTCAATTGAAGTAATAAATAACAGCTTTACTGATAGAAATGCCGTCACTAATATTGAAAAGTGAGAAAATAAATTATTGTTTGTTAACTACAAAGCTATACAGTGAGCTACCTGTGCTGTGCCCATCAGGAGTGTCGAAACTTGGTTCGAATCCCCGTCCCACAAAATATACTCGCCGTGTCAGCCGTAGGGGTGTTATAATGTTTCAGACAATCCCAGTATTCGTTCATAAAAGAATAGCTCAAGAGTTAGTTGTGGGTGGCGATGACTAAGTGCTTTCCCTCTAGTCTTCCACTGCTAAATTAGAGATGGTTAACGCACATAGCCTTTATGTAGCTTTGTGTGAAATTTAAACCAAATACAAATGATTAAATAAGATCAGTAGCTGGTTATTTTCCAGTCATTCTACAGTTGGCTACTTTGGAAGCGGATGTTGAAATAACTTACACGATTTAACAAGATGTATCGGAAGACTTACTTAGTATTTAGGCAGCAATGATTTGTTGTAGTAAAAACAACATTTCAATGTAATCCTTTAACCATTCCATTCCAGATTGAACGCTGTCCAATGGTTAATGTGATGGATTGTGAAGCTGAGACCCCACAGTTCTCATCACGTTATCGAAAAAAAACAACAACCAGAAAACTAATAATAATAATAAAATTGAGCTTCTCACTTTAAAACTGTAGGTGAGTTATAAGAGTAACTGTTGAATTTTACATTTAACTCGGACAAGAGTAGACCAAAAATTATCGGTGAGCTGTGTTGACTAGTTGCTTCCCTTCTAGTTTATTATTTCATAATAAGGGACGGTTGGTATATAATATTCGAATAACATTGCGGAAATCTAAAGAAACAAACACACCTTCAATTCCGAGATGTCATTTTAGAAAACGTTTAGCTACTCTCACTTTGACCCAGAATATTTTATTTGCTTTAACACATTGAAATTATTTACAAATATCAGTTGCGTAATATACAGCAATAAATTAGCTTTAGTTATAAAAAGTTATCTTTGTGCAACAAATGTCCAAACGAGTTTAAACCTCATCATAATTTGTTATAATTAGATTTGCTTGTCAGTAAAACTCTCTAACTATATAGGCCCGGCATGGCCAGGTGGGTTAAGGCGTGCGACTCGTAATCCGAGGGTCGCGGGTTCGCATCCCCGTCGCACCAAACATGCTCGCCCTTTCAGTCGTGGGGGCGTTATAATGTGACGGTCAATCTTGCTATTCGTTGGTAAAAGAGTAGCCCAAGAGTTGGCGGTGGGTGGTGATGACTAGCTGCTTTCCCTCTAGTGTTACACTGCTAAATTAGGGATGGCTAGCGCAGATAGCCCTCGAGTAGCTTTGTGCGAAATTCAAAAACAAACAAGCAAAACATTCTAACTATATTTCTATCTTTGTCTGATTATATGGCATTGTCTAAAAGTACCAAAAGATCATATGCATTTTTGGTTTTGTGAAGGATCAATTGCGATTAAAGTAACAGCAGAGATTATTTCAGAAAAGTGATGGTTTATAAAAGATATACTTTCATAATTTTATAATTAAGCGTTTAAAGATTTGAAGTTTCACTAAAAAACTCTCGTTTTTTTATTTCATCTATTTTGTTTGTTTCTGTGAAATCATTCTCTGAAAAATTACAACTGGCAATCAAGAACATGCAGATACATTTAATTATTAATTCCTTTTTCATTGCAAAAGCATCTTAGGAAAATATTGAAATTAGTAAAATCCTGATTTTCTTAATAACTGTTTTGATGGACACATTACATGACTTATAAATTGTTAAATTTTAAAATTTCATAATTATATATATATATATCTGCCTGTGGCCTTAATTTTGAACTTCTCACCAGAAGAGAGGAAGCCTGTCAGCAACATCCTTCCATCCTCTCTAAGAAATTAAACGTCACTCCTATAATACATCCACAGCTTCAAGTACGGGGAATATTTTATTATCACGCAGATTCGAACTGGACTTAACAGTTCTCTATCACAGAGTTATATTATAGTTATAGTTCAGCTTATGAATAAAACATGAGTGATGTTGAATTAAGGAACACAAATTTTACGTTTTGAATTTATACATTTAATAAAACAAAACTCAATCCTATAGTTTAATTTGGTTAAAGTTTCTGGGAGTTTAACGCTGGACAATTCGCTCGTACGCGTTAATGTGCGAAATTTACAAATACATTCACTGGTTTTGAATTGATAGCACACGTGTACATTTATCCAAATGTGATATATTGGTGGGTGGGGACGATTTAACCGGCAGATTTCATGATACTTTGATCAAGTATGATATTAGTTTGAAATCTTGTATTAGAGAGCAATGAGTTATAGACTGGAATAAATTAACTGTCCTTTAAGAAGGTACCATCTACATGTCATTTAAAGAGTTTGTTTTTTTTCCTAGGGAGGTTCAATATAAAATTAAAACCATGCCTTATATTGCTATTACGTTAATAAACTGGATGACCTTCTGTTTGTTGAATTTCATACAAAATTACTCGGAGGTTATATGTTTAGCTGCATTTAATGTTGAAGTGATAGACCAGAAAAAAGCCAATCAGTCAACACCAATCACCGTCAAATATTTGGCTACCCTTTACCAACGAATAATCGGATTGATCGTCGCATGATAACACTCCCAATGTTAAAAGGGCGAGCATATCTGGTAAGGAGACCCGTAAATTGGGGTCCAATGTCCTATAAACCAGATCATGCCAGGCCATAGAAGAAAAAAGAGAAATGTAAAAATTATTTATTCTTAAATCGATAAAATTGATACGAATAGAAGAATATGATATATGTAAAAATAGGCTAACTTTAATTCTTCATTCATTTGCATGAAGATGATATAATATTTCATTGTTACTTTTGCAGTTATTCTTAAACGTGCGCAGAGGACGAGAATCTTCATCATTAGGCTTAGTCAAGTATTAAATAAAACTGAAGATGAAATAAATCTAATAGGTATATATAAATTTCAATGTGAATATCGTCGTGCATACATAAGACAAACTAGAAAAACGTAAAATTTAAAATAAATGAAGATAAGATAAAAGTTAAAAACAAAAGGAAAATGTCTGCATTAACTGAACATCTAAATTATACTGGTGTATCATACAGTAGAAACAAAAATAGTCATTTTGGTTCGACCGAATATTGTAACTGTTAGAAGTATTAGAGTAACTATTGAAATAAAGATACACAGCAAAAACAAGTTGATCTTACATTAAGATGAAGTGTTAGAAAATCAGAAAATACGTAGATGTCATTATCTTCTATTTTGAATTGTAAACTATTGTCACATGTCCATAGCTTTTCACACCCTGAAGATGACATGAAACTATGTTGTATTTTGTTTGTAACCTAAGAACAAAGCTACACAATGGGCTATTAGTGATATGTCCACCAGGGATATCAAAATCCAGTTTCTAGCGTTGCAAGTACGCAGGTATGCAGCTGTGTTACGGGAGGGTTAAAACAATTGATTGGTTTAAATAAAGATTTTAATTGTGTATTACAAAACAATGAATATTAACCTTTTAATATCCTAAACAGATGTTTCAGAATTTCCTTATTTTCGGAGGTTTTAGTGAACCACAACTCTTCTAGAAAAACGTGTTGTAATTCAGTCAATCATTTAAATAAAACTTATTTCACTGTATGTTAAGAAACATGTTTTCAATGTTGTTTAATCATTTTTACGAAATTAGGTGTTTTAGTGTTATGTTTTTAGACACACAGATGAATTTATAATATGTACGTATTGCGCAAATGAACGAAATATTACACTCAACTCTTTGATCTTCTTAAGCAAATACAAAATTTGCATTTTTTAAAGAGAATTATATGAGCAAGTGTAAGTATAAATTAGTTCATCAGTTTTAATGTTCTTTTGTTAAATGTTTTTCAAGATGGTTGAATATCTTTTTATTCATATTTATCGATAAGTTATTTTTAAATACAGACAGGTGAAAATCATCTTGCTTATTCTTTCTTAAAGTAATAACAGTACAAGTGGCGACTATAAGGAATAACTTTTGATTTTTATTTTTCAGATGTGCGCCAAATCAACCTTAAAGACCTATGATGAAAATAAACAATATTTTGTGAGTGTTTGGGCTACACCTATTTTTCTTCAGTGTTATCGACCATCATTAGAAAAAGGTTTAACTTCGTTGAGAACCACAATACTTTGAAATCTTGAAGTAATGCAATGCGAAGATAGTATCGCTTAATATTAATTGCTACTATTGTAATGCATATTCAAGCAGCTAAATTAGAAAAATCTCGGTAAAAATAAATGTTTTGGTGTCAAAATCCAGAGAAAATATCGTCGTCAGAGTAATTTTCAAATGACAACAGGAAATTGATGAAAAATGGTGGTTGTATTTCTAAATAAACCAATGAAGAGAAAGAAAGTATAAGGATAAATATTTTGATGCAATTATTCATGAAATTAATCAATGGAAAGTGGTAAAGCATGGCTGTTTTCACTACAACAATACCAGATCGGGATAGAGCAGAAAATAAATCATTATTATGGAGACCAATCTATCCGAAGGATTGGAGAAGACATTTCTCGAAGACATATTTTCTGTCCCCTGAGCACAAGAATCAGAAAATGAAAGAATTTTACGAAACTTATGATTTTATGACTGGAGTAAGAATAGCTGCAACTCTGGGTGGTTTGATTACGCTTTTCACTTTATTTCTGTTTTACAAAAGTAAATGCAAGACTGATAAGATTGGGAGAGACAAATATGGAGAATTTTATACCAATGGTGATATTGGAGTTCAACAAGAAGGATTCCCTACAAGAGGTACTACCACAAACGACAACACTAACACTGCTTCTGATAGCGGTAGTGTTTCTTTGCATTTAGAAACAACGTTCTCTCCGTGTCCTCATCAAACTGATATCCCCCTAACGGTGTATGTGGAAAGCCCGTCGTCTCTGTTTCTGCCGTCTGAAATTTGTATCGAGGACAAGGTACGCGTACCAAAAGAGAGTCAAAGAGACAAAACTGATATAAATACGAGGACGTCTACCAAGTCTCAATCTAGTGCCAGTTCAGTGCAGGCTATTAAAATAAGTAACAGTAATGCTTCCAAAGAATTATCCGTTAAACAAACATGTATCAAAGATGTCGATTCCCAACGTCCGTCTTCTTCTGCTTCAAACAAGTAGCTGTAGTAACATCTCACCCTTTCAATAAAACCTCAACAGAACTTTCTGCTGCAGAACATTATTCCAAAAGATCTTCTTTTAAGTTCGGTGATGAAATGTTCTGATAGATGCAAATAATTATTTATTGTAAAATCCAGAAATAGCTTGATTGGTGCTAGTGAGAGTTTTCAATAACCATACAGCTTAATATCCATAAACACAACCTCTTCAGCTGTTGTCAAGTGTGAATTAGGTTTCATAACCTCCAAGTTTTGTATATGTTGTACAGTATGTCAATGACATTGTTATATACAGTTAAGATAAAAGGTGTAAGTGGTGTGTCTTTGATGATCATTATACAGGTGTCTTATAAGCACGATCTTTAGTTTCTTATTATTTATTCTATTCGAATGAAATATGATTTAACGTCTTCCTATGTGTTACGTTTCTCAGATGCTTTTCCGATTTTTTGACCACTTAGAAAATTAAGTTCCTAATCAGTATCTTAATTCATGAAAATTAAAATAGTTGATAGAATAAACATGTAAATTCTACACACACTAATCCCTCAACTGATACGAGAGAAAGTTTAGTAAGCGTGCCTATAATCAATTTATTAGATGCCTAATTGGATCGTCGATAGGCTTTTCTAAAGTTTGTTAAAACGAATTTCTAACGCCAAATTTAACATTTACTTGTTTCGAAGGCGCGTTGTAAAAATATGCTCATAAAATTCGAATAGTATAAATTAAACTTTATGCTAGTTGCTCAACTTATTAAACGAATCTACATTAGGCGAAGTCCAAGTTAAAATCATTCTGTTTTTAGTAATGTTACTGTAAGCATGATTTTTAGATCAATTGTTCAGAAACCGAGGTAAAATATCGAAAGTGAAAAAAATGAACAATTTCCATCTGTTACTGTAACACTTTGCACTATCTTGAGAGATGTTTCATGTGACACGTGTTTGTTGAGGTTGAAGGAAGGGGGCGCAGCACAAGTAATTACATTAATCTTTTGAAGGAAAGGTGGACTTAATGTTCTTAGTTGATATCTTATTCTTTTAAAGCATTTGATAAAAATAAAGAAACTGCAACAGCAAGGCTATATTATTTTAATTAATTAAAATTACAAGTGTAAAACTTAACACACAAAACCTAGGTCACTGTATAAATAAATTTTCTCAGTTAAAAAAATTAAGGTGTACTTTAGGGTTAGTTCTCACTTAAACTTTTGACTTAAGTCAGAATACGTTTGTTTGTTTGGAAATTTCGCACAAAGCTACTCGAGGGCTATCTGTGCTAGCCGTCCCTAATTTAGCAGTATAAGACTAGAGGAATAGGCAGCTAGTCATCACCACCCCTTTAAATTACATTATTTATTTTGATTTTCGCCAACTTTCTTGGGCTACTATCTTTTGTTTTGCAAATTTCGCGAATAGTCCCTAATTTAGGGATTGACCGGGCTACTCTTTAGCAACGAATTATAACGCCCCCACGGCTGAAAGGGCGAGCATGTTTGGCGCGACTGGGATGCGAACCCGCGACCCTCAGATTACGAGTCGCACGCCTTAACACGCTTGACCATGCCGGGCCACCTAGTTAGGTTGTATAAGCAGAATTAACTGTTCATAGATATATAGATATAACTTTACTACCATTTATTTGTTTTAATATCGTCTTTTAAGACATGAAAACATAACTGAGCTACATTACGAACTTTGGTAAAATTATTGGCCTTTGGTATCAGGGTTTAATAGCAAAAACAAAAGAACAGACGTTAGTACAGTGAAATTTAAATGTTGAAAATGTTATGCGGCCGCTAGCAAACTTTCCTATGTCAAAAGCCTAACCAACAAAGTGTGAAAGCCTTTTAGGCCGCAGGCCTTAGGAATTGTCACACTGTTTTTCAGAAGGTAAATAAACTACGAACCCCGAAAAATCGATTCAGCAAGCTCATGTTAGAGGGAAGAACATTGTAAAAGTTTTTAAGTCACAGCTGAAAATGTATTTCTCGACCCTATAGTTAAGATACTTAAGGGCTTATCTTGGTGTTTGATTTTGTTCAACTTTATATAAAAGTTTATGACTTTAAGTTACGTACTGTAATATCAAGTTTGTATTTCTTATGGATAAACAAAAACTTATTTGTTTATTTATGAATTTAACGCAAAGCTACTCAACGGCTATCTGCAATAGCTGTCACTAATTTTGAAACGATAGACTATAGGGAAGTCAACTAGTCAACACCACCTGCCGCCAACTCTTGCACTACTCTTTACCAACAAAAAATAGGGTTGAATGTCACATTATAACGCTCCAATGGCTAAAAGGGCAAGCATGTCCGGTGAAGGGATTCTACCCCGCCATGTACAGATTATAAGTGTCTAGAATCCAAGCTACCAGGCTGATTGAAAAAGCCCAGTTTGTTAAGTGATTACTTCCAAACCTATCTCAACCATAAAATTAAAAAAAAAAAAATCAGTTCACGTGGTAAGTCAGCGATAGGGTATCGAACTTACAACGCTAAAATGCCGGATTTGGTTTTCCTTGGTGGACACAGTAAACAGCCTAATGTGGCTTATTACTCTAAAATAAAATAGTGAATTATATGAGATAAAAAGACTTTTTTTCAAAGTTTCGAACGTAAAACCAAGAGTAATTTGTCTAATTACTTACAGGTGATTTGCTTTCGATTATTTTCTACCAAGAAAAGAACACACGTTTTACTGCATTTCATTTATCTTGATAAAATTTGCAAAAAATATTTTTTTTGGCGTAATGCGTATAAAAAAATTGTAGTTTTTACTTTGTTTGCTTTGGTGCTGCTGCACAAAAGGATTGCACATATCATAACTAATATAATTAACTGTTCTGTTTTTTTGTTAAGTACTAGGATCGACCCTCGAATTTTAGGTTTATAAAATCTCAAACTTATCGTTGAATTAGTAGTTAATAAATTTAAAGAAACCTAAAACTAGAATACGTAAGATTAAAATTAAGCGTATTAAAATTCTTAAGATGAAATTTGTTCTTTATATCTTGTTAAACTTAAAATTAAAACAAGTTTATCTTTTATTTTAAACAACAACATTGAAAAGTATTTTATTAAATACATATCAGCTGTAAACAAAAACAATCTTTTTCCAATATTTAGAAATGATTAACTGAGAAATATTTTTGACTTATTCTTTACTACAAAATTGATTTGTAAGAAATAAAATATTTGAAATGACTTTCTTTTTATGGAACACAGTTAATTACGCAAAAATTAGAAGTCCCATTAAAGTACTAAGATTTATTTTATAGTGACTTCATTAAGAACGACAGTAACGTTGATTAAAATTAAATTTGTTAAGTATTGCGTGCGTTTTCACCTAATTGTCTGTTTGTTTGTTTGTTTTGAATTTCGCGCAAAGCTACTCGAGGGCTATCTGCGCGAGCCGTTCCTAAATTAGCAGTGTAAAACTAGAGAGAAGGCAGCTAGTCATCACCACCCACCGCCAACTCGTGGGCTACTCTTCTACCAACGAATAGTGGGATTGACCGTCACATTATAACGCCCCCACGGTTGAAAGAGCGAACATGTTTGGTGCGATCGGGATTCGAACTCGCGACTTCGAATTACAAGTCGAACGCCTTAATACACTTTGGCCATGCGGGGCACCTACTTGTCATTTACAAACTAATGATTCTTATGCTTATAGAATCTGACAAAATTCACTGTACCTTTTTAATGTCGACATAAACTTCATTTTGTATGAATTTTACTTATAATTATATGTTTTGTTTAACATGATGCACAATATGTTGCGTTATGTTATCAGGAACGTTTCTTTTTAAGTTTATATTGCTTACATAGTGTGACAATAATCTGTTGTGAGGGTGGTTGTTAGCAAAAATATAAATAATATTCGTATATCATGCATATAGTTGATCGGACATCTGACATATCATTCCATTCTATTACTTGCAGAAGTGGCCCAAAGTTGTGCTCATATTGTATGTAATTGTTCATGCAATGTCATTTTTTTTTTTTTGCGTACAACAATTTTTACTTTCTAGTTTGCTTTGTTTTGTTTGTTTTGAATTTTGCGCAAAGCTACTCGAGAGCTATCTGCACTAGCCGTCCCTAATTTAGCAGTGTAAGACTAGAGGGAAGGCAGCTAGTCATCACCACCCACCGCCAACTCTTTGGCTACTCTTTTATCAACGAATAGTGAAATTGACCGTAACATTATAACGCCCCCACGGCTGAAAGGGCGAGCATGTTTGGTGTGACGGGGGTTCGAACTCGCGACCCTCGGATTACGAGTCGAACGCCTTAACCAAATGGCCATGCCGGGCCAATCTAGTTTGGTAAAAGTTTGTTTTTAACAAATAAGAAATGAAACACAATGTATCTTGGTCCTTCTGCTTATGCTATAAAAACAATAAGGATCCATATGAAAAATTTTGCTATATAAATAATATAATTACATTTTAGAATTCTAGGGTTATTTTACATCAAGAGATATTCTTTTATATTTTCAACCCACGTATTTCTGAGCTCTATCAACAGATAAGTGTTATTGCTCGAGTGGAATAGCGATAAATTTACAAACTTACAACACAAAGTTTCAGTTTCAGATCCATGCCGTGGGTAGAGCTCAGATAGCCCATTGTTTGTCACTGCACTGGAACGAGATACCGTGAAAATTTTAAAGATATCTTTCAAAATGCAGCAGAAAAAATCTTTACAGTATGGTTTCAATTTAATTACTTTAACACGTGTATTGAAAACGTTAAAAATTGAACACAGTAACAATATTTTTGTTTACTTTCAACAAGAAACCCACTTAAGGTAAAAATATATCTCAGGACGGCTGGTATTAACACTTTTACCAAAATAAAGCAGAGAACAACGTTTCGACCTCCTAGCTCATCTTGAGGTTAACACTTTGTTTTAGGAACTAATAACCGAATGACGCTTATGGTTTATCAAATAACGACAGGTCATTATTTCGACTGAATAAATAAAGTTTTGATGAGCCTTTTAAGCACCAAATTGCACGTGAATTATGATTAACTGATTCTCGTGGAGTCTAAGTTATGGTTCTCTGTTGTGACATTGTGTGATTTTTGACGTTTTAATGGACCACTAAATAGCATAATAGGGAAAAACATAAGTGAAAACCTATTTTAAGCAATTATATATAATGAAATACAATTTTAAGTTCTTAGTTCTATCATATAAACGTTATAATACTGAAATATTACATTTAAAAGTGTGTGGCTCAGAACGTGATATTCGCCAAAACTCCAATATCAGAATTCCGAATTACTTGTTTATGTACACACTGCTTGTCCCGGACTCCTTTTGAATTGAATTATGATAAATGTCTTAAACAGTGCTTATTCGCTATAATTATTTGCATTTTTACACAAATTAAATATGCTCTTTAAATAGGAATAATGTGAAAATTGTTACTAATGCACTTTTTTTTAACTTTACAAGCCTAAAAATAATAATAATTAATAATTAAAACTCAGTAATACTATCCAGAAGATAAAATACTTATTTGCAAAATATGTTTATATGTGTATCATAAGTATGTTGAAGTGATATGTTTATATTGTATTCGGAATATCTTTGTTACGTAAGGCTGAAATGGTGTTTGTAATTATCGTGTGTTTGTTAGTTACTACAGACTGATAACAATAAAATGACGTGATCATATACATGTCTGTAAACAAGTATAAAATTAAAGTAATGTAAACGTTTATGCTATCTTAAATTGTATATGGATTTCTTAAAAGGTTGTCAGAGTCAATAAAGGGCTCATTTAGAACTATTCCGTTAGATGGCTCTACCGTGCACCTATGCTACTCTAGTATTACGAACGACATGTTTATTGAACTTTGTGATACGGAAAAGGCAAAATATGAGAAGTATACACCATCTGAACAGTGAGAAGAACAATGTGGACAAATGTAATAAACGATCTGGTAAACTGGTGGAATTAGTTTTAATTATTCTGGAAAGCAGGGTAGATCAGAAAGCTTTGACATTGTGAACTGTGTATGGTAATGTATTAATAAATTTAATAACGCCATTATAGTCACGAACTGATACTAGAACAACAAACTTATCAACTCTGATCAGAGACCAGGTCCTTAAGATTGACTGCTAATAATTTTAGTGAAGTAGTGAAGTCAACCTAACGTAAAAATATGCATAAGCTAGTAAAAAGACTAGCAAATCTAACACTATTAAGGTCTCCAGCTTTGAAGTATGGTCAAATGTATAAAATTGCGGCATTGGGTTAAAATGTGTGAAATAGCAAGTGGAGTAAAAATAAAGAGATTTGGATGTTTTGTTGGTATGATGTGCCTATACTTACTTGTCAAACCTGGCCTAATCATTGATGGCATTAAATGTTGTGTTTGAAAAGAATGGCAAGCAGTATTGTTATTTGTACCTGATACAATACCTTGATAAAGTATTCGTCCTTACTAAACTAATAATGTCCATGTCAACAAATTACAAATAATGTAAATATTTTTAATGAACTTTTTTAATTAAAAACTAATGATCAACCTTAACACTATTATCTGTAGAGAAAGTTGAATTTCAACAAAACCTGCAAAGAATATATATATATATTGAAATTTGGCTGATTATAAAGTCAGTACATGGTCGAAGCATCTTTAGCAGCATCTTTGCTGTGGTCCTTTGCTTAATAGGATGGTGAATTTTTGTCTTCTTCCTGGCAAAACTGCTTCATTTTTGACAAGCTTGTTGGAGACCGTCAATGGACTGCAATTTTCAAGTCTTGCGATAAATTGTTTATTGGATTTAAGTCAGGACTTCGACCGGGCCACTCCAGGACATTCACTTTATTTTGAAACCGCTCTCGTGTGGCTTTGGTCTTGTGCTTTGGATCATTGTCCTTCGGAAATGTGAACTTTCAACTTAGTTTTAGATCCTTAGGTGGCTCAAGCAGGTTTTTCTCCAGGACACGGCTGTATATTGCACCATCAGGTTGCTCCAAATCTTGTCATGCTTCCCAGTCTCTGCTGATGAGAAGCATTCCTATAATATGGTGCTGCCACCACCATACTTGACAGTTGGGATGGTGTTGATTGAATGATGTGTTGTATTGAGCTTACACCAGATGAGTCACTTTGAATTTGGAACAAAAACTCAATTGTCGTATCGTCTGACCATAAAACCTTCTATCACATGTCTGCACTATCATTTACGTGCTTCGTTACAAACTACATACGAGATTTAAGTGTTTTTGTTTGTGAAAACATCTTCTACTAAAGAAATACAAGTAATTTAAAATAATATTTTGCACTATTACAGTTAAGAAAGATACGTGAGAATTTTGTATTGTTAAGCTGGAGAGAAGACAACTAACCAATAGCACTCATCCACCATCTTGTAACGCATCCATTGTCCTTAAGTGCGAAATCTTTTTTTATTATTATTTTCTGCTGGTAATAGTTCACGACTGAGGGAGCCACAGATCCATATAGTCCACCATGATCCCGACCTCAAAACAATTATAGATTCAAGCACACTTTAACTTGTATTGTTGTTGTATTGTTTTTGAATTTTGTGCAAAGCGACACGAGAGCTATCTGCTCTAGTGATCCCTAATTTAGCAGTGTAAGACTAGAGGGAAGGCAGCTAATCATCATCACCCACCGTCAACTCTTGGGCTACTCGTTTACCAACGAATAGTGGAATCGACTGTCACATTATAACGCCCCCACGGCTGAAAGGGCGAGCATGTTTGGTGCGACGGGGATTCAAACCAGCGACCCTCAGATTACGAGTCGAACGCCTTAACCCACATGGCCGTGCCGGGCCTGCACTTTAACTGAAAAAACAAACAAGCTTAATAGTTCTGTGGCGATCGGACATCTAAATCTGATCGTCATTGAGATTTAGGTGATTGTGAAGGCCTACCCTAACCAAGACAACAATAACATTTTCTTTTTAAAATGAGTCACCTACTGTAGAGTTGTTGTTGTTTTGAATTAAGCACAATGAGCTATCTGTGCTCTGCCCACCACGGATATCGAAATTCGGTTTTTAGTGTTGTAAGTCCGCAGACATACCGCTGAGCCACTGGGGGGCCCTACTGTAGAGAAGAGATCATTTTACACTTGAAACAGGACTAAAATTTGTTTTGTTTTAGCGTGAAACATACCAATATCGAACGCCGGTTTTAAGCGTCGTAGTCCCTACACTTACAGCTGACCTACTGCGTAACTAGAAACAAAAAGAAATTGCATGAATAATAATGATTATGGAGTAACATGCGGAAAAAAAAAGGAGTTAAAACCAAAACCAGTTTTTCGATCCACGTTTTTAGGAAATCAGACCACTTGTAGGTCAGCTTTATTATTTGTCTGCTTTAAAATGATGAATTTACTGTCTAGTTTTGTTTTTTTTTTGTTTTAGAGGTGGCTGAGAAATCCCATAGATTTTAAGGTCATAAGTTGCAACGTTATTAGACTATGTCTTAATCTGGCACTAATATAGTGGTTGACAATTTTAAAAAAAAAAGTTAAATAAATAACTGACAAACAAATGAGCTTGATGAAATAATACTATTCTCTTTAACTGATGATAAGTTAATCTTCATACTTGTAAGAGCTGAATTTAGCGTGTTAAAATGTCTTCTTCTTGACCAGCCCACGTGACTGAGTTTGTTAGAGAAAACAGGCCAAGCAAATTAAAATAACAGAATAACAGAGCAAAATTTTAGTCTTCAGAATAAATAAATAACACAACATAAAAACTATTTTAATATAAATAGAAGTTATCCCTTTTAATAAACTAAGTAGATAATTTAATTGAACAGTCATGTAAGTTTGAAACATTTAAATTTATTTTCAATATGCGTACCTGATCTAGCTGTATATAATGTCCAGAAAAAAAGAATTACTGTGACCAACCTCAGACGATTGAGACTCTAATAACAATAAATTAAATTATCTGCATTAGTAGGTTTTATCTGAGAAGAATCTCATAATTTTATTTAAATAATCCACAAGCTTTAAGACTCCTCACAAGTTATATTTAAATCTCCCACCAACAGATTTTTCCTTTAGAGTCACTTGAACATTTGACACCCCAAAAGGATATTACTTTTAAACTTAAAATAAGGAACACCCTAGGTTCGTGGTAGAATTTGTTTGCTAGACTGACTTCATCACGAACAACAATCTCAATGAAAGTAAAAGGTTGTGCTAACCCAGTGGTGAGGTTTACATTATTGATTTTACTACATGGTAACGTACCCGGATGTTTTCACTCATTGAGAAATACCGATGAGGAAAAGATTACTAAAATACAAAACATGTTCATTTACTTGAACACATTCTGCTTAGGTGAATGTGCTGACACTGCGTAAAGTGACTGTAAAAAACTAAAATTATTCTGCATTCTCTTTGATCACGGATTTATTTAAGGAAATACGAAAGAAAATGCCCGTAGCAATATTTTATGTAGCCCATTCTCGAGCAAATTGTGATAAGAATACCACGTTAATTGGTATTCATTTCTTTTATATCATATAATGGGGAATCGGAAGCCATGAGCTAGTATTTTTTTTTTAATTTCGCGCAAAGCTACTCGAGGGCTATCTGCACTAGCCGTCCTTAATTTAGCAGTGTAAGACTAGAGGGAAGGCAGCTAGTCATCACCACCTACCGCCAACTCTTGGGCTACTCTTTTATCAATTAATAGTAGGATTGACCGTCACATTATAACGCCCCCAAGGCTGAAAGGGCGAGCATGTTTAGTGAGACAAGGATTTGAACCCGCGACCCTCAAATTACGAGTTGAACGCCTTAACCCACCTGGCCATGCTGTGAGTTTGTAACATTCACAGTAAAAGATTGTTAAATATTTGGTTGGTATTAAACAGGACCAATTAATTTACAACTAAAATATTACTGTTTCTTTTGTGTATAAACACTACAAATTTCTTAAGTTAAAGTAATCGTAGTAAACACTTGGTTGACTCAAAATGAAATTCAAATTGGTGTAATGTTGATTTGACGGCTTCCTATTCCTGTTGATTTTCTTAAGAATTGGTTTGTTATTTTCAGTAAATAATATAAAATTTAACAAAGTAATGGAACAAAGTAATAAAGAAAGTTATTTAATCGGCTATCTGTGCGCTGTCCGACTCGAAGAATCGAACATCAGATTTGAACGTTATCATTGAATATGCTGCTAATCTCAGAGAACGAATAGAAAAATAGTAAAGTGGTTTAACATTACATTTAATTAGCAGAAAAGGTAGTGAGCACAAGTACAGCTTTATCATAATACCTAAAAGTATACTAAATGTGAAATAAGAAATAGAAAATGTTCCAGGCACAGTAAATTTTTTTATTCATCTTCCATTGTAAAAATATGTATCTTAAGAACAAAAAAAATGATAATGGATGCGTTGTTTGGAAATTAGCAAATATTTGTGGTTTAAAGCCAAATATTTCTGAAGTTAAAACTTATTGGCAACCAAAACAAGTAAGTGTCATCTTCAGATAACCTCTGGAAAAGAAAAAAAAACATTTTGTTTACTCTTCTGAGGGTACTCTGAAAAGGTTCTACAGGAAGTAATGTCAGATTCAGTTGTTACTTTTGTAAAGACAGCAACGGTTCAAAGATGTTGCATTAATCTATAACGAAGCCTTGAGGCAAAAAAATATCTTGAAGATAAACTATCTTCAGTGACATCTTGTAGTACCTATATGCCACTGCGTCAACTTAAAACACTGTTTCAACCAGTAAAAATACAATGCGCTTCTGTGTTTCTTTGTTGTTGTTATCAAAAAACAACACATGCCCTATCATCGCCGTCTGGAGGTGTATACGGCAACTTAAAAATTTGGTGAGCATAAGTTTGACTGTGTGGGTATTTGGGTATTGATGTTGTTAAATACCCAGGAGGGTCAGGTACATTTGACCTCTTCCTCCCTCCCGAACGATTATAGCGTCTGTCTTTAGGGTTTTTTTTTTGGTTTTTTTTAAAGCTTTGGGCCAGAGTAAAAGTATAACATCATACTCAGGTCCATTTCAGGGCTCAGTCCATGCATGGGCGAACAAGAAGTTTTTTTTTTTTTTTTTTTTCCATTTATTTTTTTCCATATATATTTTTTTTGTATTTTCATATATATATATATATATTTTTTGTATTTTTCTCCTTTTTCTCGATTGAGAGAATCCTACTACTACTTGTAGTAACACAAACACTCACACAGAAAAGAAAGTAATAATAATTATTATTATTCAATACTTGAATAATAATTCAAAAAGAGAGAAAAAAATAAATAAAAAATAATAATGATTAAAAAAGAAAATAATAATTATAAAAATAAAAAGAAACAAGGACTAAGTGTCTAGTGCATAGTGGCCAGCTTGTGTTAAATTTCTTAAATATATGTTAAACGGGGGAGAGGTATTTAGGACCATTTACATCATGTACTTGATATCTGTCGAGATCACACATTAAGTCACTTTTATGCCAATTCTTATTGAAATATTTTAGAGAATTATGCAAGAGTCTTTCAGCTATTGTATCTATGTTTGCATACTTGTGCATGAATGTGGTTGAGGTGCTACGTGGTACTTTATATGCTGAAGTTAGTACTGAATTTTGTATACGTTGAAGTTTCTGTACATGTGTGGGTGCTATGTTAATCCAGGCAGGTGATGCATATTCTATTGTTGGTCTAATGTACGTTTTGTAGATTTTAAGTATGTTGTCTGGTGATGTTCCTTGGATTTTACCTGAAAGACGTCTTGCATAGTTTGCTCTTTTCCAGATTCGTATCAGTACATTTTTAATATGTGGTAGCCACGTTAATTTTGAGTCATAGGTTAGACCTAGAAATTTAGCAGAAGTAGCAGTCAGTAAAAGTGATCCATTCATATAGAGTTTTGGTGGATCTTTTTTCAGCTTATTCAGTCTGCTGAATACTATGACTTGCGTTTTTGGAATATTAATTTTGATTCTGTATTTCTGGCAGTATTCTTCGATGTTATTTAGGACTGGTTGTAGGTTCGTTGCTGCTATTGACGGAGTGGGGGCACTTTTCCAGACTTTTCCGTGGTGAGCATAAAGCTCATTGTTAACGAATAAAACGAACCCTACCTGCCCTCCAGTGGTTCAGCGCTATGTCTGTGAACTTACAACGCTAAAAACCGGGTTTCGACACCCGTGGTGAGCAGAACACAGATAGCCCATTGTGTAGCTTTGTGCTTAATCCAAAACAGCGAACCCTACCATGAGGGGGGAGAATGCATATAACTAAATTTATAAAGCAGAATAAAATATATTTTCTGTTTAAAAGTGAAATAATTTAACTTTATGTCCAAAATATAACAGTTTTATACAATAAAGATAATGATAAAATCATCACATAATACGACACGAATCGAGTTTTTCCTAGTCGAAAAAATACAAGGTGTAATTATTGATCTTACCTTCTACTTGCGACACTCAGAAGGAAAGATATACTTCAGTGAAATAGAGTGAGCATTGCATTGATACACAAAGCACGTCTACAGAGTTTTTGTTTTGTTTGCCCACCCAAGTAACGTGTTTAATTTTAGAGACAGACGTTCGTCTAGGAAGTTAGTGAACGAACACAAATGCCGAGAAAAACTTAGCTACGAATCATACTGTATTGAAATTCAAAACCTGTTTGGGAGTTTATTTATTTATTTATTTTTAAATCTAAGGACGAATCCACTAAAATCAACTATAAATATACTTTCGTTTTATTTCGAATTATTAGTTAGCTAATACAGTAAATAACAAGGATCCGTTACCTTTTCTCTTTGAAGTCAAGTACTGCTCAGATTTCGAGATAAATGCCAATATAATTTATCGAAGCTTTAATCAATTTTTTTTTAAAACTGGTATTCGAAGGAAATACAACATAATAGTATGTCGGCATAAGATAGTGTTAAACCACGAATGAAACACACAAGTGAACATCTCAGTGTTGCTGTTCAGTTGTGGTTTCAACAGGCTTTGTATTCTGATAATATTAGATTCAATTTAGATTTTAGCTAGAGGGCGCATGACGTTAAGATCCAGTATGTGTGTGTTTTCTTATGGGAAAGTCGCATCCGCCTATCTGCTGAGTCTACCGAGGGGGATCAAACCCCTAATTTTAGCGTTGTAAGTCCTTAGACTTACCGCTGTATCAGCGGGGTACTAAGATCAAGTAAAATCAACCAATATCGAAACATGGGTAACTTCATTACAAAGTGCACACTGGGGGAAAGACTTACATATTTTGGTACAAGTTAAGAAAAATTATGTATGCTAACCCTGAAGAAGTTGCAAAAGCAAAACTTTAGTTTAAATAACAATATGTTATTTATGTGAAGTGTTAAGGTTGTGTTTTCATAACTTTTATATGGCCGAGCGCGTAAGGCGTGCGACTCGTAATCCGAGGGTCGCGGGTTCGCGCCCGCGTCGCGCTAAACATACTCGCCCTCCCAGCCGTGGGGGTGTATAATGTGACGGTCAATCCCCCTATTCGTTGGTAAAAGAGTAGCCCAAGAGTTGGCGGTGGGTGGTGATTGACTAGCTGCCTTCCCTCTAGTCTTACACTGCTAAATTAGGGACGTCTAGCACAGATAGCCCTCGAGTACCTTTGTGCGAAATTCCAAAACAAACAGACATAACTTTTATTTAGCCATTGGTGCATTAATTATTTGAACAAGTTAGCTCTGTGATTCAGAGTTTAGTGTGTGTGTTTTCTTATTGCAAAGCTACATCGGGCTATCTGCTGAGACAGCGAGGGAATCGAACCCTCGTTGTAAATCTGGAGACATACTGTTGTACTAGCGGAGGACGCAGGGTTCAGTGAAGTATTTATTTATGAGAAGTGAGCAAAGTTGACGCGTATATTGTGTTACTTGATCAGTTGGCTGCGTAGCTGCAGAAGTAAGTTTATTTGTAGGTTAGTCGCAGTACCATTACAGGGGGACTTCCATTGAGAATTTGTAAGTTTAGGACTAGAACAGTATACAAAGGAACGTAGCTTTTGGAAATATTACATATGACGTAAAATAATTCTTTATCGTCACGTGGGCTGGACTTATCATTATTTCCACTAAGTAATTTAAAAGAACCCGCCAAACGAAAAAACGTTTAGGACAAAATTAAAAAATAAAAACAAAACACCTAGAAATAGGCAAAAATGGAAACATATTTTCCGAGTACTAATTTTGTAATAATAAAAACGAAGAATAAATTTAATATTTCAGTTAATGGTTAATTAAACAAGACATTACATTTTCAGCAGATTAATTGGAATGTATTAGTTTAATTATGGAATGTCAGTTTACTTTCTATTTTATATGATAATATAAATATATTTAAAAACTTTCATTAGTCGTGTTAACTGTCGAAAACTAAAGTAATTCTCCAGATATATTAACTTCAGAATAAATAGAAGCTATATATCGAAAGAGACATTATACGCAACAGCGAAAGCATCTGAAGTTGTTTTAGCTGTTTTATATATTTTGATTTATTTGTTTCACATGTTAACATCGAAATGATATTACAACCGTAATTCTGTTAGTTACAAATTCATTAGTAACTCCGATATATAATTATGAAATCCAGGTGATTTGTAAGCAATGGCACTAGACTTATAATTCAGTATTTAACCTTTGTCATTTGCATAGTTTAAAGTACAGCTCCGAATAGTGTGATCAAAAGGAAGGCAGCCAGTCTACAGCGCCCACCGCTACAAGGGCTTTGTCCAGTTTGAAAGTAAGTAACGGGACTGACTATCACTTTTAAAACTCACATTTAAAAAGGTTTTACGTATTCAGTAGCGTCTTGGGGCGAACCCTGAATTTTTTTATCCGAAGTATTTCGACATATCTTGGTAGTTAGGGCACTCAACTCGCAATCTGAGTTATGCGAGTTCAAATCCTCGTCACACCGAAAACGCCCGCTCTTTCAGGTATGAGGACGTTATTACGCTACTGTCAATCTGACTATTTGTTTATAAAGAAAATAGCCCAAGAGTTGGCGGTTAGTGGCGTTGACTAACTGTCTTCCCTTTAGTCTATCACTTATAAATTGTGGACGGATAGCTTAGATAGTTCACGTGTAGTTTTGCACGACGTTCAAAACAAAACAAATTGTCCCAGTCTGACATGTTAACCAGAAATCACACCCAATCATCTCTCTTAATCCTAAAAATATCAAACAGAACTTGATTCAAATAGGTTGTTGTTATTTTGAATTAAGCACAAAGCTACACAATGGGTTATCTGTGCTTTGCCCAGCACGGGTATCGAAACCCGGTTTCTAGCGTTGTAGGTCTGCAGACATACCGCTGAGCCACTGGGGGCGGTTCAAATCGGTCACAAACTGAAACAACTAAGCAAATGAAATCAGTGATTTAAATATAAATCAATATTCAGGATGAAACCTTCTTCAAGTAAATAAAACAGAAACAAATATTATTGTGATTCAAGAAACGAACCACATTTCAGAGCCTAGTTTTAACGAAGTATTACTCAGAGAAAGAAATCAAAGTTAAATAATATACAGGCAGTATTGATTGAATTCCCATGTCTGGTTGTCGAGTTTTCACCGTATAATTCAGCAGAATTTTTCGAGTAACTGATTTTTAGTCAGTTTTATTCAAATAATATTTTTGCTTAGAAATGTGAAAGTTTAGAATTCTGTGATATCGCATATTATCTGTATTTTGTGGATATTTGGTTCATGTATTGCTCGCCAGAGTCATAGCAGTACGTCTGCGGACTCACCACTAGAAATCGGGTTTCAATACCCGTGGTAGGCAGAGCACAGATAGCCCATTGTGTAGCTGTGTGTTTAATTCCAAACAAAGAAACAAAAATTCATGTATCTTTCACATAAATATTTATTTTCAGTACTCACAACCAAAATGTTCTTGAAGAACCTGGTTTCATTGATACAAAGTTAACTTATTATTTCTTAATTGTTGAATTGCTCATCGAAGAAAAGTGAGTTTTGAAGCTCTGTACAGAAGTCAGTATAAAGACATACAGTTTTCTACAGTTTGGTAGTTCCATGTTTAATAGTTCCGTATTACTTATTTATCATTAAACTTAGAACAACGATTTGATACGTGACGGAGTAATTTTGTTTTATTGCTGCTGTGACTTACACGTAAATTCAAGTAATGTTTCTGTTAATAATTCTCTATTAACTATCAATTTGTTCACTTGTTACAAGTAATTTTACTTATTTATTTATTTTGAAATTCAGTAAATTTGTGTTAATCTTTTGAAATAAAAAAAATTTTATTTAGGAGTTTTTATATTTATCTTCAGAAATGAAATGTTCGTTACGATAAACAGCCTTTCCGTGGCTCAGCGGTATGTTTGCAACCTTATGATACTAAAAATCAGGTTTCGATATCTGAGTTGGGCAAAATGCAGATTATGTAGCTTCATGCTTAGCACCAACCCAACTAAGGTATGAGATATTCGTATCATTTTCTTTTCTACATTGAAATTCACGTTTTGGTGAAGATAAGAAATTAACAAATAAATACCTGTGTGCAGACTAAAACATAATACGAAATTAACATTCTAAACTTACTTGTGATAACTGACAAAAGATGGCGCTAATAATACTTAAAATAATTTACGACTACAATTTTCATCGCAGTTTATGAATATCTTTTAACAAATTATCGGTTTTTAGACATAGCAGAGGAGACATTCTAAAAAGTCAGTAATTTTATCTTACAGAAAAGACTACACACGTTAAGCACAAAGCTACTCAATAGTCTATGTGTGCTCTGCCTATCGAGGGCACCTAAATCTGATAACACTGCACAACAATTTTTTTGAAAAGTTCTTGCTGATTGTGACAGGCACCTGGTGGGTATGCACAAATATAGTTTTGGTTTTGCTTCATCACATAGGAACTCTGAGAAATAGACAGTTAGCTGTTTACCAGCAATAACGTATTTAATTGCGTTTATGTTTCTAATACAGTATTAAGTTCAACATAATTAAAAGTGTTTTGCTCCTGATTTTCGTTTCTATTCAATGTCCGGTGCATCACGTTGCAGTGTCCAACAGTAGTCAGCAAGCAATGATGGATTTCATTTGCTCTGATATTGTTTTTCCATTGTAGCAATGTCCTGGTGAAACTGAAGATTTCGATGAAACGGTACGTGATGGGCAAATTTTGATGTGATTTTCGTGATCAGCAACCACAAATCTATAAGGAACACCCAACAGTGTTTAAGAAGCAAAAATTTTGTTGTGCAATGATATTTAGTGAGTAGGTCCTCAAATTGACCACTGAGTCAACAGAGACCATGGAAGAAAAAGGAAAAACGTTAATTAAAAAATGGCTTAAATACAAAATTTTAGAGACACATAATTACACATTTTAAAATCAGTCGTCTGATTCAAAATTATGTTAAAGAATCGAGTTTTTTGTTTTGTCTAACCGTAGGGTAATTTTCTTTTCATATGTTTTTCTTGGCCTTTATCAGAAAATAATACGTATTTAATACGACTCGTGTTTAAACTACGAAATTGCGACACTCTGAATTGGAATAACACGTGTACTTAAATTAAATCTATTGTTAACGATCAGAAAAAAACTAACTTTCACATAATACCATTTCATTTATTATAGTTTAATAAAACCCACTCGTTCTGTAAGAAAAAATATTTGAAATAAAAATAAAATAAATATTAGTTCTCAGTTCTTTAAATTGTTATTCGTTTCTTTGTTTTAAATTATTGTAAAAGTCAAGCGAAACGTACCTGTTTATTATAGTTGAATGTAATTTGGAAATTTTTGCATATATTATTTTTTGCGAATTTATGTCAAATTAAATTACCATAGTTTTATGTTTGTGTTTTTAATTTTTTGGATTTTTTTTTCTGTAGTATTTCCTCATCTTTTAACCATGTTCTTGTTTGTTTGTTTTTTTAATTTCACACAAAGCTACTGGAGTGCTATCTGTGTTAGCCGTCCCTAATTTAGCAGTATAAGACTAAAGGAAAGGCAGCTAGTCATCACCACCCACCGCCAACGCTTGAGCTACTCTTTTACCAATGAATAGTGGGATTGACCGACACATTATAACACCCACGGCTAAAATGCCGAGCATGTTTAGTATCACCGGGATTCGAACACGCGACCCTCAGATTACGAGTCGAACGCTTTAACACACTTGGTCATGTCGGGCCCACCATTTAAGAAAGATAACGACCAATACATCTTTGTCTCATTAGTTCGTAGTTTGTTTCTTGAATTTTCACATAAATTTTAGAGTACTATCTGAATTATCTATCCCTAATTTTTAAAGGACAGATTAGAGGAAGAGCAGCTGGTCAACACCATCATACAACTCTTTGGTTCTAGCTCTACCAACGCTTAGCGAAATTGACCATAACATTATAACGACCCTACTACTGAAAGGGTGAGTGTGTTTGGCGACGGGTTTCAATCCCATAGGTTGCGAGTCGAATGCGTTATCCATCTAATCTTGTGAAGTTTAATCTAAAAAAATCCTCCATTTTCGTATAACAGTTTATATCTTCAGTAGTTAAAACATCTTTGGGAATAGCCTGGACAATTGTAAAGCTCGTATTTTCACCATTATCGCGAATTTTGGCAACTAAGTCTTACACTCGTCTATCTAGAATTCGTTTATCTCCCAGATTCCAGATTCGTCCTTTACAGAATGCATTTCCGTAATATCAACTTAAAAATCTTTAATTTATTTTCCGATAAGTCTTCAACTGCTAGATTTTCCCAATTTTAAATAACTAAAATGTCTGATTGTCTTTGGTTTTTCCGTTTCAATTTGCCAGTCTTGGCCCACAAGTCGGATGAACGTATGGAGTGTGTGCCACGTTTATTTCTCAACACGGTTTGATATACTACAGATAATTATTCCTCTGGAAACTTTCATATGTTCTCGTTAGAATCTTTACAAAGCTGTATGGACACCTCTTGCTTTTCCAAGTAACTTAAAATTGACATCGTGAAAAAATATTTCACCAAAAAAACCCGTAAAATCACAAACAAGCGCGCGGCAATATTGATCACTTTGCTCAAAATGAGACAATAGCTTTTAACCGACTTGAAAGGTTGTGACGGGTTACATTCGTCCATTGAATAAATATGGCAAAAACCATGCATGCAAAATGTTACTACATCTTTATAGCTCAAAACAGGCGTCCCCTTGCTACTCAGAGGATTCGTTTATTTGTTTGTTGTTAAGCACAGAACTACACAGCGGACTGTGTGCTGCTCACTACAGGTATCTAAACTCGGTTTTTAGCGTTGTCCGCAGACACTGGGAGAGCAGTGGATTCGTTTGGTGTAGGTATAAATCTAATTTCAGTTGGGGGTTACTTTGGGGAAATCTTAATAGTGGTATTTTAAAAGTAACATTTAGTTTTGAATGTCTATTTTTCAACGAACTGTACTCGCAAAATTAGCTAGTATAAATTAATTAACACTTAAAATATCCGAATTTTCAGTTTAACAAAACATATTTGTAAATTTTTCTTTCTAAATGTAAAAAAAATGAAAAGATAAGGTAATATTTGGAAGAAATAGTCTACTTTATTTTAGTTTCGCTCTAATAACCAGGCAATAGCAGCAAGACATTATCACGGTAGGAGACGTGCTTCCTGTAGAGTGTAATGGTATTAGCAAGAAGCAGTTGTTCATCAGGGGGATTTGGCATCCAAGAACTTTATCCATCCGTTCATTGATTAACGAAAATAGTAACATTTGATTATTCTTCCTGGTTATTTACTTTGTCTTGGAAAAATGACAAACCACCAAATAATCGATTGTTGCTTCTGGAACCTCTAGGAACCCGCAAAACAAAATAATTCGTCAGGTACTGTATCACAGTGACATATTTTCTCTTCTTTTGACTGTACCTTAACTCAAAGAAAGAAACTAGACACAGGGCTATAATAAGTTACATTTTTAATATGAAACACTCAACACAACCAAATTCCAAGTTACTTTAAACATTTCTAAAGTGCTTTTAATTGGTTGTTAAGAGTGAGAATTTTACTTACATTCTTCGTCAGTGTACGTTTAGCCCTCTAGTTCTAGAGTCGAGATTGTGCTTTACACAGTTTATGTGTTTGTAAACAAAGTTTATTTTAAATAAAAGCACCTTGTCAAAAGCTTCACATAATCTCACTAGAATCTCAACACCTAAGTTTGACAAGAATTGTTGGTTTAAACCATCATTTAAAAATACTATTATAGCAGCTACTCCCAAGTCTAAAAATATGCTAACATAGAAAACAACATTATATAATATACAAAGTTCTTTTCCCAGGCACTTACACCACCCACGTGACAGAGAACCATTTTCATGTCAATAAAAGGGTGGGTCATACATCAAGGCGATCACATGACACAGAAAAGATCACAGTTTCTATTTTTATCACTGTCCATGTTTAGTGATTTTTTTCTGAAGAAAAATATATGTAACAACCTTGCTAACTGAGACAGTTTACGAATAACCCATATGTGAGAAACTTGGTATTTCTATTGACTGCTATTCTATACTAAGAGTAAACCTGAAACACGGTTAAATTTTCAAAATGTGTCTGGCATCTAAAGAGCTAGAAAATGTCCGATACACTCATTATCTCACTGTTCCTCTCCAAGTGTCTGGCATCTAAAGAGCTAGAAAATGTCCGATACTCAGTATCAGTATCTCACTAAAGAGCTTCCTCTCTCAAGTGTCTGGCATCTAAAGAGCTAGAAAATGTCCGATACACTCATTATCTCACTGTTCCTCTCCAAGTGTCTGGCATCTAAAGAGCTAGAAAATGTCCGATACACTCATTATCTCACTGTTCCTCTCCAAGTGTCTGGCATCTAAAGAGCTAGAAAATGTCCGATACACTCATTATCTCACTGTTCCTCTCCAAGTGTCTGGCATCTAAAGAGCTAGAAAATGTCCGATATACTCATTATCTCACTATTCCTCTCCAAGTGTCTGGCATCTAAAGAGCTAGAAAATGTCCGATATACTCATTATCTCACTATTCCTCTCCAAGTGTCTGGCATCTAAAGAGCTAGAAAATGTCCGATATACTCATTATCTCACTATTCCTCTCCAAGTGTCTGGCATCTAAAGAGCTAGAAAATGTCCGATATACTCATTATCTCACTGTTCCTCTCCAAGTGTCTGGCATCTAAAGAGCTAGAAAATGTCCGATATACTCATTATCTCACTGTTCCTCTCCAAGTGTCTGGCATCTAAAGAGCTAGAAAATGTCCGATATACTCATTATCTCACTGTTCCTCTCCAAGTGTCTGGCATCTAAAGAGCTAGAAAATGTCCGATATACTCATTATCTCACTGTTCCTCTCCAAGTGTCTGGCATCTAAAGAGCTAGAAAATGTCCGATATACTCATTATCTCACTGTTCCTCTCCAAGTGTCTGGCATCTAAAGAGCTAGAAAATGTCCGATACACTCATTATCTCACTGTTCCTCTCCAAGTGTCTGGCATCTAAAGAGCTAGAAAATGTCCGATACACTCATTATCTCACTGTTCCTCTCCAAGTGTCTGGCATCTAAAGAGCTAGAAAATGTCCGATATACTCATTATCTCACTGTTCCTCTCCAAGTGTCTGGCATCTAAAGAGCTAGAAAATGTCCGATATACTCATTATCTCACTGTTCCTCTCCAAGTGTCTGGCATCTAAAGAGCTAGAAAATGTCCGATACACTCATTATCTCACTGTTCCTCTCCAAGTGTCTGGCATCTAAAGAGCTAGAAAATGTCCGATACACTCATTATCTCACTGTTCCTCTCCAAGTGTCTGGCATCTAAAGAGCTAGAAAATGTCCGATACACTCATTATCTCACTGTTCCTCTCCAAGTGTCTGGCATCTAAAGAGCTAGAAAATGTCCGATACACTCATTATCTCACTGTTCCTCTCCAAGTGTCTGGCATCTAAAGAGCTAGAAAATGTCCGATACACTCATTATCTCACTGTTCCTCTCCAAGTGTCTGGCATCTAAAGAGCTAGAAAATGTCCGATACACTCATTATCTCACTGTTCCTCTCCAAGTGTCTGGCATCTAAAGAGCTAGAAAATGTCCGATACACTCATTATCTCACTGTTCCTCTCCAAGTGTCTGGCATCTAAAGAGCTAGAAAATGTCCGATACACTCATTATCTCACTGTTCCTCTCCAAGTGTCTGGCATCTAAAGAGCTAGAAAATGTCCGATATACTCATTATCTCACTATTCCTCTCCAAGTGTCTGGCATCTAAAGAGCTAGAAAATGTCCGATATACTCATTATCTCACTATTCCTCTCCAAGTGTCTGGCATCTAAAGAGCTAGAAAATGTCCGATACACTCATTATCTCACTGTTCCTCTCCAAGTGTCTGGCATCTAAAGAGCTAGAAAATGTCCGATACACTCATTATCTCACTGTTCCTCTCCAAGTGTCTGGCATCTAAAGAGCTAGAAAATGTCCGATATACTCATTATCTCACTGTTCCTCTCCAAGTGTCTGGCATCTAAAGAGCTAGAAAATGTCCGATACACTCATTATCTCACTGTTCCTCTCCAAGTGTCTGGCATCTAAAGAGCTAGAAAATGTCCGATACACTCATTATCTCACTGTTCCTCTCCAAGTGTCTGGCATCTAAAGAGCTAGAAAATGTCCGATACACTCATTATCTCACTATTCCTCTCCAAGTGTCTGGCATCTAAAGAGCTAGAAAATGTCCGATATACTCATTATCTCACTGTTCCTCTCCAAGTGTCTGGCATCTAAAGAGCTAGAAAATGTCCGATATACTCATTATCTCACTGTTCCTCTCCAAGTGTCTGGCATCTAAAGAGCTAGAAAATGTCCGATACACTCATTATCTCACTGTTCCTCTCCAAGTGTCTGGCATCTAAAGAGCTAGAAAATGTCCGATATACTCATTATCTCACTGTTCCTCTCCAAGTGTCTGGCATCTAAAGAGCTAGAAAATGTCCGATACACTCATTATCTCACTGTTCCTCTCCAAGTGTCTGGCATCTAAAGAGCTAGAAAATGTCCGATACACTCATTATCTCACTGTTCCTCTCCAAGTGTCTGGCATCTAAAGAGCTAGAAAATGTCCGATACACTCATTATCTCACTGTTCCTCTCCAAGTGTCTGGCATCTAAAGAGCTAGAAAATGTCCGATATACTCATTATCTCACTGTTCCTCTCCAAGTGTCTGGCATCTAAAGAGCTAGAAAATGTCCGATATACTCATTATCTCACTGTTCCTCTCCAAGTGTCTGGCATCTAAAGAGCTAGAAAATGTCCGATACACTCATTATCTCACTATTCCTCTCCAAGTGTCTGGCATCTAAAGAGCTAGAAAATGTCCGATATACTCATTATCTCACTATTCCTCTCCAAGTGTCTGGCATCTAAAGAGCTAGAAAATGTCCGATACACTCATTATCTCACTGTTCCTCTCCAAGTGTCTGGCATCTAAAGAGCTAGAAAATGTCCGATACACTCATTATCTCACTGTTCCTCTCCAAGTGTCTGGCATCTAAAGAGCTAGAAAATGTCCGATACACTCATTATCTCACTGTTCCTCTCCAAGTGTCTGGCATCTAAAGAGCTAGAAAATGTCCGATACACTCATTATCTCACTGTTCCTCTCCAAGTGTCTGGCGTCTAAAGAGCTAGAAAATGTCCGATACACTCATTATCTCACTGTTCCTCTCCAAGTGTCTGGCATCTAAAGAGCTAGAAAATGTCCGATACCCTCATTATCTCACTATTCCTCTCCAAGTGTCTGGCATCTAAAGAGCTAGAAAATGTCCGATATACTCATTATCTCACTGTTCCTCTCCAAGTGTCTGGCATCTAAAGAGCTAGAAAATGTCCGATATACTCATTATCTCACTGTTCCTCTCCAAGTGTCTGGCATCTAAAGAGCTAGAAAATGTCCGATACACTCATTATCTCACTGTTCCTCTCCAAGTGTCTGGCATCTAAAGAGCTAGAAAATGTCCGATATACTCATTATCTCACTGTTCTGAGACTCCAAGTGTCTGGCATCTAAAGAGCTAGAAAATGTCCGATATACTCATTATCTCACTGTTCCTCTTAATACTTTCAAGTGTCTGGCGTCTAAAGAGCTAGAAAATGTCCGATACACTCATTATCTCACTGTTCTTCTCCAAGTGTCTGGCATCTAAAGAGCTAGAATAATCAGGAGATGTGATATTTTAGGAATATTACAAAATATGTGATTGAGCAACATTTACAAACAGTCGAATAAAACACTGGGTATAACAAATTCAACTTTAGGATAACACTTGCTGTTGTTTAAAAAGTTCACTTCACTTTGGTATTTTTGCCTGTTGAAACACAGTTTAGGTAAATCCAATCGATAGATTTTGAGTCTTGTGGATATTGTACTATAATTTTAAACTTTACACTTATTATTCCCACGAAAATTCAGAAACTGTCGAAACTAAAGTATTTTCTCTTTAAAATTGATAAAAAATAGCAAGTTTTTTGTATTTTAAAGCAACGCTTCACAAGTCAACAGCTACACCTAACTTTATACTTTGAGGTCTCAGCATCCTTATCAATTTGTTCTCTCATTCAAACATTGTTTAGGTGCTAGTTGTTCTAATTGATTGACTTGTGTTATATCACACTCGTGAATGATTCTGCCTAATGTACCACATACGTATATTCAATAAAATGTGCATTTTTATATATACACACATTTCACAGTATGCATTATGACATATATTAATGGTGATAGACAAATCACCTCTGGCATCATGTGCCATTACAGTGGTAATTAATTTGGGCCTCATATTGATAGTTATGATAATGTAATGTGTCGCCATCTGTGTACAGTGCAACTCAACTTGTTTTGTGGTATTATGAAACAGTTAATTATCAGCAATATAATGGACTACGACCCTTCAGTTACATTTCCTATAGCCAGGATTAACATTCACATTTTTGCTTCATTATATATATCAGTTATACCCTCATATAAAACCATGTTTAAGGAATCATATACTATTTACATAGTGTTATCTAGGTTTTGTCCTTTTTATTAGAAAAAAAAAACAACAACAAACCTACTACAATATATTTTTATACAAAAGACATATTCTGGCACATGTTGGGTAACATTAACACTGTGACTAAATAACATATGATAAAAGTAAAGAAAGACAAAAGTGTGTTTGTGTGCGTTTTTCTTATACCAAAGCCACATCGAGCTATCTGCTGTGACCATCGAGGGTAATTGAACCGCTGGTTTTTTATTGTTACAAACAACATAGACTTTCCGCTGTCCCCGCGGGAAACACGACAAAGGAAATGTTTTATTTTCCTTACAATTTTTATAAACATGACTTACTGCTCTTGAAAATGGTGTAGCCTTTGATATGGCACGAAGAGTTAGTCTGAACTAAGGAAAACTCTGAAAACTGATTCAACGTACTAATGAGTATGCTACGGTAAAACCAAACCTTTTATCAACTTTACCTTAGTACGCACTGTAATGAAGTCTATAGCGTCAACAGATTTCAAGCTATGAGTTTGTTTGTTGTTGAATTTCGCACAAAGCTACTCTTGGGCTATCTGCGTTAGATATCCCTAATTTAGAAGTGTAAGACTAGAGGGAAGGTAGCTTGTCATCACCACCCACCACCAACTTTTGGGCTACTCTTTTACCAACGAATATGTTTGGTGCGATGGGGATGCGAACCCACGATCCTCAGATTACTAGTCGCACGCCTTAACACGCTTGGCCATGCCGGGCTTGAAAACCACTATGAGAATGTGAATTTTTTATAATTTTATAGAAAAAAAATCTTTAAAAGCGTTTAAAAGAAACCTTTTATTTTTCATGCTTTTCAAGAGTTTTTAGTTTAACTAACTTTTTTTTTTGCTCCGGATGTTGAAAATAAATGGGTCAAGGATTCAAAATATGAAAAAATAAATTGCGATAATTTTGACACTTGTTTAAAGAGTGTATGCTACAACAGTTCATAGAAAATATTTTTATATCAAATACTAGTACTGGCAGCCATGTTGGACAGCACGTATTGTTCTCGCATCATCACTTAAGAATCAATCCTTTCGTTACAAATAGTAAGAACAAGAAATAATGCGAGCAAATTCACTAAAATGAGATCCATTTTATTCAGATTCACTTTAAATTGGCTTACATTCCGTGCAGGCTGAGAAAATAATTCCTGCTGGCTATATATGGAGAAGTTATATACGTTCAAGTATACTTTGAAGTTCTAGCAAGCATTTCATAGGTGGTTATAGAGGGCTTTCGCTTCTTTGCTAGATCAGAAGCGTTACTCACGAAGAATCAGACAATTGTTTCATTAAGCAAATGTACTCAATAGCTCGGAAAATAAAGGTTGGAAGATCTTTTCAGCTCAGTTGTTTAATTCTTTATCAATTTTACAAATATCTTACAACACCAACCATCCAAACTGTGTAGTAATTTAACAGTTATCAGCCGATATCAAATGGATATCGGGTTTAATGCTTCGCTCATAGCTTGGAAAGTAAAAGTCACTAAGCCATTTTGGTTCCATCATTCTTATGACTGAAACATTTTTTTACTTGCTCGTAATCGATTGTCAATCACAAAATGTAGTTCATACATTTTGTTGGCAAGACATTAACACCCAATGATGATGAAAAAAACCAGATAGAAAACCCTTTTAAAAATTTGGTTATTGACTAAATTACAATCCTAGCCTGTTGAAAACGATGTGCAAATTGTTTAATTTAGTGCACACGTTGTAAAGTGAACAGAACTTAGGACTATTATTTCCTTTCAGTCTGTGGTTTTACAATAATTGACTATCCTAACTGTTTGTTTAACAGTTAATTCCCATCTTAGTGGTCAAGAAGGCATCATCATCAGTATTTCTATTAACCATTAGAGTTATCTGTAACATCTTCAGGAATCTCTTTATTTGACTCGTCGTGCACGACTAAATAAGTATCTTCTGCCCATTCCTCCTTGTCGGTTTGTTTGTTTGTTTTGGAATTTCGCACAAAACTACTCGAGGGCTATCTGTGCTAGCCGTCTATAATTTAGCAGTGTAAGACTAGAGGGAAGGCAACTAATCATCACCACCCACCGCCAACTCTTGGGCTACTCTTTTATCAACGAATAGTGGGATTGACCGTAACATTATAACGCCCCCACGGCTGAAAGGGCGAGCATGTTTGGCGCGACCGGGATGAGAACCCGCGACCCTCAGATTATGAGTTGCACGCCTTAACACACTTGGCCATGCCGGGCCCCTTCTTGTCGGATGGGCTAAGATGATGCAAAAAAGTATTCTCACTGTCGTCTGAATCGTTATTGTCAGTTTCTAATTCCTCCTCAAGACAGTGTACGAGAGATGTGTTCATAACATATAATTGCATCTTATCAATGTATTTCACACGCTTATGTGTGCCACAAGCCCACTGAATAGTACGTGCTAACAGACACACTTGTTGCAGTACTGGGTATGAATCTATCTAATCAGAGCCAAGTGACTTCCATGCTGCTGGCATTACTAAAGCTAAACTCAGTCTCCATGCTTGGAGTAATGATTCATAATTATTTTACCATTTCAATTGACTTTGTTTGTTTTTATTAAATATTTATTGAGTTTTTTCTTAAGCTTCCTTAAATTTAATGTATTCACCACATCTTAAGGCAGTCCATTTCAAAAGTGAAGTACCATGTTAGGAAAATAAAAGTGCTTTAGCTGATGACGACTCCTACCCAGTTCGACACTATGGAATAGGACACCACATTCTTACTCATCTCTCCTTCTCCCACTGTATGGATGGATATTTCTCATCTGGTGATGTGAATATCAGTTGTATCCCTCATGCCTTTGGGATGAGAGCACAAGAGATCATTTTAATGGTCTTTATGTGACCAACAGTTTGTCTGCATCAATTCACCAATTTCCCTAATTTCCTTCGTCATGATCATTCTTTACTATCAAGCGATGGATAAATTAAGACACTAAAGTAGTATGGTTTCCTTTACTGCCATCTTATCCAAAGTTCTGTCTCTTCATGAATACAATGCTTCAGAGATGAAGTGCACATGCCAACAGCCAGGAATTCCAGGGTTTGTGCACATAGAAGGAGGATTTTTTTTACACTATGTGGCAGTCATTCTTGCTCTTTCACAAGCAATGCCTCATGATTTGGGCTTATTAAAGGGAAAGGTCATTGGGCTTCACACTGATATTTCCTTCATGTTGTCTTGTGTTCCTTATCAAGAAAGCACTTGGTTCAGGCTTCTTCTTTCTAACTTCTGAACGGCTACAGCGTTGCCTTATAGCTTCCGACTTCACGATATTGAAGGTACTCCACAACTCCTGAACCGAATTTTTCTTCCAAGTTTTGATAATGTCGCAAGGTTGATCCGGAGATGACACAACAACCCTCACAAGCCGCGGACAACTTGGTATTTGCGGGTCATCATGCCCCGGAATGAAGCAGAGACAGACTGTAATTGTAAAGCAGAAAAAGAAGTAACAAAAACAATACTCTCAAAGGTTTCCCTTACAAAAAACGTCTTTCGTTCTAAGAGAAGCGTTACTCTTAGATACCCTGTAATAAATTTATAGGTCGCTGTTTACTAGAATGGTGTCTCAAAAAATTTCCAACACTCCAATTTTGTGTTCTTTGTCAAACGCAGCACATTCCATAACTTTTATAACTATAATTATTTAAGAAGTAGTGCTCTTTATTGCAACAAAAAACAGAAATATGTGGTGTGTTTAGAAAATATGGACAGTGATTGTTTTATCTTTTCAGAAACAATGAGGCCGGGCATGGCCAGGTGGGTTAATCTGAGTGCCGCGGGTTCGAATCCCGGTCGCACCAAACATGATCGCCCTTTCAGCCGTGGGAGCATTATAACGTGACGGTCAATCCCACTATTCGTTGGTAAAAGAGTAGCCCAAGAGTTGGCGGTGGGTGGTGATGACTAGTTGCCTTCCCTCTAGTCTTACACTGCTAAATTAGGGACGGCTAGCGCAGATAGCCCTCGAGTAGCTTTGCGCGAAATTCAAAACAAACAAATTCATAACAAGAAACAATGAGCTTTTTCCTAGCGGCATTCAGACATGGCAAACGTTGTTTTATTTTGAATGAATACTTTCCTTATCCGTACATCACTGCTGGTGTCTTGCGTGGCATATAAAAGGATTGTGTTCCATATATAAGTTCAATACTTTTCTTACAATTTTCACGTTTTATAAAACAGCAAAAGAAAACTTACATGTAATATCTGCCATCATACGTATACCAGGGAACACGGAAGGGACCTACACACAAGCAAAGGAATACACGTTGACTTTATATAAGCAAGAACATACAGGAATAGCAGTTGCAGATCATTTAACAAATAATACCTGACATTAAACCACTCTACTCTGTACAAATCCTTAACAAAACCACCATGTACAGTGACAGAAAAAAAAAAAAAAATTCCCATCGAACAACTACTACCACAGATAAACAGGAACAGAGGATGAATCTTACAATTATTTTTCCACCTATATTTTGTTATTTCAGTCTTTAACTTGAATATAACTTTTGTTTACTACAGGTACCTGGGTGTAAATGGATCTTCACCAAAATTGGTTCGGAGGTTCATCAGGTCCATCCGTGGGTACATGTGCATTTTCAGTTTTGCAGTTTTTATGGATTTTTTTTTTTTTTACAATTACATATATGGCAAAGAGTCTTTTTATACCGGCCCGGCATGGCCAAGCGCGTAAGGCGTGCGACTCGTAATCCGAGGGTCGCGGTTTCGCGCTCGCGTCGCGCTAAACATGCTCGCCCTACCAGCCGTGGGGGCGTATAATGTGACGGTCAATCCCACTTTTCGTTGGTAAAAGAGTAGCCCAAGAGTTGGTGGTGATGACTAGCTGCCTTCCCTCTAGTCTTACACTGCTAAATTAGGGACGGCTAGCCCAGATAGCCCTCGAGTAGCTTTGTGCGAAATTCCAAACAAACAAAATTTTCACATCCTCATTGTATTTTATCTCTATTCTTTTAAACTTAGTAACTAGTAAACATAATTTTTTTCATTATTAGGCTAAAATACTAATCCATGTTTCCACAGAACGAATATTTTCCTACTCAATGGAAACAAAATGTGATAAAAGTCAATTGTAATTAGGTGGTGAGTCATGCAAAAAACCTCGAATAATTGCGAGAGGGCGCCACAAAAATTAAATATAATAACTATATTTCAATCATTCAAGCATGTAAATATATGCGTTTATTCCACTTACTAATTGCTCGTGTGAATTTCTAAATTAAAGAAAGATAAAATTACAAATAGATGTGTAACACTGAACAAAACTTTTAATTGAAAAGAATACAAATTTTTAGTTATTATATTTCTTTTAGAATGTATCCAATCTTTATATTAATCCACATAAACATAAAAACATTGATTTGCGGTTACTTATTAGTATTGACCAAAAGGTAAAATATTTCTTCAATAAGATATTAATATTAATCACACTTACTTTGGATAGATCTTGTCTTTCACATGTTCCAGGAACCTCCTGTTATTTGAGACGCACTGAGATTCCCCATCATGATTGAAAATAGAGATCAGAAAATACCCTGAAAGCTAAATATTTCATTTGGGAGCTCGAAGTAAAGAAGATACTTTGGAGAAACGAAACATTTAATACGAGTTTAGGATAAAAGTTTAGAAATGCATGTTTCATTACAGGGCAAAGTTAGAAAAAATGTTTAGAAATATAATCGTCTATGTTGGGCCGATGATATTATTTTATTATGCTAATTGGCCAAGCCTGATTAAACGATATGAACTGCGGACTATAGTTTGTTCTGAGCGTTTTATTGATGGAATGTCGACGGAAAGGAACTCCTATTAAAAACTAAAATAGGAATATAAAAACAATTCTACACATGGTAGGTGTCCGCTCCAGCAGCAGGATGTGGTTGAAAAAAAAAAGAAAACTAAACGACATGAAAAACAAAGCGAAAAATGATGAGATATTTATGTTGCCTTGGAAATGAACTGAACGTTTCAACACACGATGTTCCTCTCGAAGCTACGTGCAGTTTTAACATCATGCAGTTCTGAACTACATGTACTGCTACACAGTATAAATAAGTTGACTTCTGTATTAGCAATGATCACTTATATGACATTTAAAAAAAGGTTTACGCAGACTAACCAAACACTAACTAAGTGTAAAAAGGATCCATTTTAAATTAGGAGGAGGTAGAATGAAAAATTTGGTAACTGACAGTGATGCACTTCTTTGCACTTTGATTTATATAATGACTAAATTTAATACCTTCAATTACCAGTAGGTTATAGCTAAACGACTTGTGCTAGTTTTAGAGCCATTAAATTATAATTGATATTTGATGACTTGTTTTGCGGGAATAGTTCCAAACGTTATAAATCTAAAAACGGGTATAAGTCAAAGTTTCATGACAAGCCATGATTAATGGCAATTATTAAACTTGTTTTTCTTGTTTGTTTTTTACTTCTCTAAATTTTTAAGTGTGATCAATGATCCTGCTCTAAAGCTCTCTGATCCTTCTCGAGACATGATTCTAAAGTTTTCTTTAACTTGTATATTTCTTGCTTTACTATAATATGTTTTAAAGGAACATTTTTTCAAATGTTTGATTTTCTTAAAGTTTTTGTTTTGGTTTCAAAAAGGAAAGTGTTTAGCATTTAATTCATCTATATTTGACTTTGAACATGAAAGAAGTGTGCTCTTTTCTTTGTTCTTTTATCCTTTTGTCTTCTCATTTCATCTCAACCTGAGGGACTGATGGATTGCTCTTTTTCTTCAGCTAAGAAATATAATGAGACTGACTATAGATTGTGTATTCAGGACATGTTACGTGTATCAATCAATACGTGAAGACAGGACATGTTAAGTGTATCAATCAATACGTGAAGACAGGACATGTTACGTGTATTAATCAATACATGAAGACAGGACATGTTACGTGTATCAATCAATACGTGAAGACAGGACATGTTACGTGTATCAATCAATACGTGAAGACAGGACATGTTACGTGTATCAATCAATAAGTGAAGACAGGACATGTTAAGTGTATCAATCAATACGTGAAGACAGGACATGTTAAGTGTATCAATCAATACGTGAAGACAGGACATGTTACGTGTATCAATCAGTACATGAAGACAGGACATGTTAAGTGTATCAATCAATACGTGAATACAGGATATGTTACGTGTATCAATCAATACGTGAAGACAGGACATGTTAAGTGTATCAATCAATACATGAAGACAGGATATGTTAAGTGTATCAATCAATACATGAAGACAGACTTGTAAATGAGGTAGTGATCTAAAAATACGTTTGTCTGTGTACATAAGACAGAACAATTGGAGAAAGGCAGAAATAGAGGAAAAAATCATTCAGCTACCTGGATAAATATGGTATGAAAAGGTCTATATGATTAGAATCACTAATTGGAAGTGTTATAAAATACAACTTTAAGATGTCATAATTGATCAGTTGGATATAAGAGCTTCTTCGAAGAATAAATTTTCTGGCTGAGGATACCAGAATTTATATTTTTGAGAAAAACAACAACTGTGAACACATTTGTTGCAACGTTTTCGTACATGTAAAAGTATAGGAAGAAAAGAGATTCTATCATAAAGCTCTTTAATAGCACTAGAAAGTTTATCGTTGAAATCTATTAGTAGTGTATGTCATTTCAAAACTAGAAAATGGATATAAAAGGTAAGAGAAGTAGAAATCAAGCTGTATGCTCATATCTAATATATGGTTGGACTAAAAAGATTAGTACGTATATAAAAGAAGAAGTGAATTTAAGTCACAGGAAATTTCTTTTAGGCACTGATGTCAAGATATTAAACAAATTAGTGACCGAGAGCCGTTACCTGGGATTTTTCCACTTAGATGTTTATAGAACATTATAACTAGACCCGAGACTGTTTCAGAGAAATGAATGAAAATGTTGTGAATGTTCACATTAAATAAGAAATGTTTAGGACGAGGGCAGAAAGTTTTCTTTTCTGGACTAAAATGTGTCGCTTTCGTTGTTGTTTTTTGGCACTAAGGGTAAGATGTCAACGACAACTATGACTACTCTAATAAATTCTTTCATTGACCACAGCATGAATAAATTCTTACAGGTGGCCATTGACCACAGCATGAAGGACTTTATTACGAGTAACCATGGTCTTACAGGTGGCCACAAGAGCGTGTATTGGTATAATTTTACTGGATATTTCAGCTTAGGCATATCAGTAACATAATGAATATACGGTGGAGTGATTTAACGTTGTCTTGAAAACCTCCAGCAAACAGAGTGAAGTATCGAAAGAGACCTCTCAAGAGAAACAACTAAGACATTATAACGCCCATACGGATAAAAGGAAGAATATTCTTGTCGACGTGGTTCTATACTACGACTCGCAGATAGTGAGTTGAGCCTTAATCAACCAACTGGTCATGACAGATCCTTCAAGGCTACCAAAGAACTAGTAGTTCAAACGTTGTTACAAAAGCTGTTACAAAAGAAGTAATTAAGTGGTCTATGCAAGGTTAGCAGACGAGATCAGTTTTATTACAAGAAGTTATGCGAGTAAATTAGCTGAATCAAAAATCGCTTGTACAATTTATAATGGAAGCTTATGTTCACAATGATGAATAGCAAATATACAAAAACTATTATTCTAATTTGTATAACAAGTTACAGTATTATAATATCTGGTACTTATTACAGAATTTTCAGAATTATTTGTAAAATAACATTTCTGTAATTTGAATCTTACAGACAAAATTGTTCATACCTTAAATTTAACATATTTTACCCATAAACTAGTTGATATACTAATGTCTACGTCATTTGCGTTCTTTATAATGAGGAATAATTGCTGCAAACGTGCAAAATGTTTACAATTCTCTCGAGGTGTGTATTTAAAACTTATAATGATTTTTCCATGGATGTGGACTGCCGTCAACAAATAGCAAAGTACATGTACCTTATTAAAGCAATTATACACGTGTAGTTTTCTGAACACTTGTACGTCGCAACAAAGAGGACCAATGGTAAATGACGGTCTCCAGAATTCACCATTGTATATCTCCCTCTCTGCAAGTATCTTTTTTCTGCATATGTCCCGTGGTTTTAAAAAAGTTACATTAAAAAAATTGATCATGCCAATAAATACAGCACAAAACATAGCTAATAATACATATTTTAATAGTGTATGAGTTTTAAGTTCTTAATTTTTATACGGCAATATTCGGATAAAATCCTGAATTTTCCCTAGTATAAGAATTGCAATATTTTCTCTCTAGTCTTTTTCTCTTCATTAATTTTTGTACCACCCCTCCAAGAAGTTTGTTTTGTTTGTTTGTTTTGGAATTTCGCACAAAGCTACTCGAGGACTATATGTGCTAGCCGTCCCTAATTTAGCAGTGTAAGACTAGAGGGAAGGCAGCTAGTCATCACCACCCACCGCCAACTCTTGGGCTACTCTTTTACCAACGAATAGTTGAATTGACCGTCACATTATAACGCCCCCACGGCTGGGAGAGCGAGCATGTTTGGCGCGACGCGGGCGCGAACTCGCGACCCTCGGGTTACGAGTCGCACGCCTTACGCGCTAGGCCATGCCATGCCCTCCAAGAAGTACGGAATTTAATTTAAATTACTTATTATAATATCATTGTCGGTCAGGCAAAGCATAAGGTTTGTAGCCTTCAATCTAGCTTGGTTATTGAGCCATCAAATAAAAAAAATCAGACTTCTCTTGTTACAACCACGTGTCACAATCTCTTTTTCAGAATCGTTAACAGTTTTCTCTAACATTTAATACTATATATTATTTATATTCAACAGAAAGCTGATATTTTCGTTTATTATATGATGTACGTTGTTTAATGTGAAAAGAATTGTCAAATTCTCTTTCAGTTTAATTGGGGAAGCATATAGACCAGCTTAGATTAATTTATAACAGTTCTCGTTGAATAGTTAAAACAAAATAAAAGTTTGCGACAGTCATGTAAATGTCTGCTTTTTACGTGTTATTATTATTTGTTTTTGATGCCCTATTTAAATGGATAAAAATTATTTATTGAAGTATTACCATTAATATAAAAATAGAATTAAGTGTTATTAATAGTCGACAGCAAAAAAAAAAAGGTTCAGATAAATTATTTATTTCTTGTTTTTCATGCCTATTCTTTACATTAATATAAAAGTGACTGAAATAAAAAAAATTGTTTACTTAAGGTTAGATTTAGTAAAATCAATAATAACAATTTTCACGGGGTACCCTTGCAATCTAATTCGATAATGTAAAGTGTGTACGTGTGTATTCTTACAGCAAAGCCACATCAGGCTATCTGCTGAGCCTACCGAGCAGAATAGAACCCCTGATTTTAGGAGCCTGGCATAGCTAAGCGCGTAAGGCGTGCGACTCGTAATCCGAGGGTCGCGGGTTCGTGCCCGCGTCGCGCCAAACATGCTCGCCCTCCCAGCCGTGGGGGCGTTATAATGTGCCGGTCAATCCCATTATTCGTTGGTAAAAGAGTAGCCCAAGAGTTGGAGGTGGGTGGTGATGACTAGCTGCCTTCCCTCTAATCTTACATTTCTAAATTAGGGACGGCTAGCACAGATAGCCCTCGAGTAGCTTTGTGCGAAATTCCAAAACAAATAAACAAACAAACCTGATTTTAGGGCTGTAAATCCGTAGACTTATCGAGGTACTAGTGGGGGGGGGCGATGTAAAGTGAGGTGCACGTTTGTCAAGTGATTTACAGCTTATAATTGAGCGAATACAGTTATTAGTAGTTATATATGGTTTCAAATGACAATCTTACATATATTTCTAGTCGTGGGTTCAAAGCCCGTTATAGCTTTGCTGTAAGAAAAACACACACATTTATAAGAAATGTTGATGCCAAATTGTATTTCGAAAACAGGATATTCTACACAAAATTGTTAGTAATTAATTATACTGTCATTCACATATCAAAGTGTGATATAGCTTAATGAATAAAATGTAGATTTACCTTACGTTATTGTTCAGGATCCCTTAACATGACTGAAATCCTCAATATTATTTTTCGCTGTGGGTGACATAAGTAGTTCAGAGCTCTTGTTCCAAGACAAATCAAGAGTGTAATACAATTAACTTTTTTAAAGTCCATGGAATAATTCAAATTGATAGATGAATGTCTTGTTATTAAAGGCAATACAACAAAAGCATCATCCTGTCAGAGTATTGAATTCCACGAGCCTCCTTGTTTTTCTTTTAAATTACACTTGTAATCGTCCTCAATTAACTGAATGGAACTCAATTTTTCTCGTTTTGATACATGAATCGTTGTATTGTTTTTGAATTTCGCGCAAAGATACTCGAGGGCTATCTGCGCAATTTAAGACTAGAGGGAAGGCAGCTAGTCGTCACCACCCACCGCCAACTCTTGGGCTACTCTTTTAACAACGAATAACGGAATTGACTATCACATTATAACATCCCCACGGCTGGGAGGGCGAGCATGTTTGGTGCGACCGGGATTCGAACCCGCGACCCTCGGATTATGAGTCGAACGCCTTAATACGCTTGGCCATGCTGAGCCATGAATGAAAGTATGGAAACATGAATGAATATCTGAAACTAGGTGTGCGCAGAATCAGTTGTAGTCTTTATTGGCGGCTGTCTCATTCATGGGATACGTTAAAACTTTTCATTGATTATAGTTATTCTAAGAATCCAGAAGTGAAAACAAAAGACAATATATTTTAATATATGAACCGGGAATGTAGTCGGCGCTACGAAAAGAGTGTATTAGAAGTGTTTGTTTTTTTCACAAAAATAGATGGACTTTTTTATACAAAGAATTTAAGTGATTTATTTTAGCCCATATGAAATTTCAATGTGTTTGTTTATTTTTAAGCACAAAGCTACAGAATGGGAAATGTGCGCTGTGCCCACCATAAGTATCAAAACGAATAAAACCAAAGTACACGAAGGGTAAGAATCGAGTGTTTATTACAAAAGTCAGATGATGGTAGACCTTTCAGACTTTTGGAATATTGGAATCGTCTGGTCATATACAACGCTTACAAGGCTTTTCGCCCATTATCAGAGCTCATCAGAACTTCTGGGACATGACAGATATAGTAATTGTAATTGTAATTATTATCGATTATATGTAACTCATACTGGGGGTTGAATTATTTGACAATAACGTGACAATAACGAATTAAATTATTTATTTCACTCATTAGACTAACTTTACAAAAAAGTCTGAAAAATTTTTAGATTAATGGTATGGACAATTCACAAGTAAACTTACTTGTTAAATATCTTCTTAAATATCTAACTAACTCATTGTATGTTTCACCAACTCTGTCACAGAACCAAATAACTTGCCAACTGGCAGTGAACTGATTCACTCATTGACTGGATATTTCACTGCTTCTCGTAGTTATATCGTATTTTTGTTGTAAATCACAAGGAAATCATAGATTTTAAAGAAGCCTTTACTTTCAGGAACTTTCTAGGTATTGAATCATACGCCCTCTAGCAAATAAATATCTATATTAAAATACTAAAAATATAGCTTACAGCGGTAAAATTCCTGTGGTTTTCTTTGATAGGTAGTTGGTTGACTGTTTCAGAATCTTATCCAAATTTTCACAAATGACGTATGCGCAATAACGTTTATATTTTTTAATTCAAAGAAAGCATCTAATCAACATAACCGATAATTAGTTCATTGTTTGGTCAAATAGTTGGATTTGACCTTCACTCTTACACCGTGCTCACGAACTCATAGAACTTATAAGGAACACACATAGAAATAAAACCGTAAGAAGTTTTTCATCATTGTTTACTGATATGTCCATAAAATAAAAACTATGAGATAAAGAGAATATCATATTTTATAGATAATGTGTAATATCCCAGAATTATGGATATTTTATAGATAATGTGTAATATCCCAGAATTATGGATATTTTATAGATAATGTGTAATATCCCAGAATTATGGATATTTTATAAATAATGTGTAATATCCCAGAATTATGGATATTTTATAGATAATGTGTAATATCCCAGAATTATGGATATTTTATAGATAATGTGTAATATCCCAGAATTATGGATATTTTATAGATAATGTGTAATATCCCAGAATTATGGATATTTTATAGATAATGTGTAATATCCCAGAATTATGTATATTTTATAGATAAAGTGTAATATCCCAGAATTATAGATATTTTAGTAATAAGATCACAATAAGATTAATTATGTGAAAGCAAAATTATTGCGAGAGGGTTGTAGTAAATATCAGTGCATATCTTAAAAACAACTTCACAAACTAAATTTAGTCAGTATACTGTTCTCAACTGATTCGTAAAACATGCTGGGTGACCATATACACACAACAATACATAAAGAAATAACAGCTGCACGTTTACATTTTGAGAAAACAAATATTATGTTATTTTCAATTTTAGCTAACTCTAGTTGTGGCATGTGACGTGTTGCTTGTCGTTTTGGCAACAAACCAATAGAACTCAAACCAAGCGTTACTCAGCTGTTTCTCTAAGAACAGAAGGTTAAAAAACGATGTTCTAAAAATGGAAAGTTAAAGAACGACTGAACTTCACATCTATCTTTTGTTGTTGGTATTTTCTTCCTTGCTATCTAAATGACAGAGAAAAATAACGAAACTTTAGTTCATCGTGAAACTACTGTTAATACAAGTAGCCGAGTAACTGTAAAGTCCCCCGCTAGTACAGCGGTCAGTCTACGGATTTACAACGCAAAAATCAAGGGTTCGATTCCACTTGGTCGATTCAGTGGATAGTCCACTGTGGTTTTGCTATAAGAAAAACACCCTTAAACTGTAAACTCAGAACTTTTGACAAAGAAATGTAATTTTTAGAATATCTTTACATTTAGCAATACGGATATAAACAAGATATTCATATAAGAATAAGTTGAGAAATTTCTGATATGAAACTTTGTCATGATTAATCAAATTATCGTATTTATCTGAAATGCTTATGAACAAAACTTCTTGTGAAACACTAGCCTTGTTAAGTACTCTAATTAGACCAGTTTATATGATTATTTTGTATCTAAAGTATCTTCTGATTCACAGATTCTCTCAAGACCATCTACAGTTATTTGTATGTGATGCACGACAGTTTGTTTCAACATACAAGTGACTAATGATGAGATATCAAATTAAGTGTACATGGGAGAATGTGATAGTACAGGACACAACTGAAATTTTTACATGACCGTAGAACTTTTTCTTACAGAAGAAACCATCACACTTGATTTGGTTTGGTTTGAATTTCGCGCATAGCTACACGAGAGCTATCTGCGTTAGCCGACCCTAATTTTGCAGTGTAAGACTAGAGGGTCATCACCACCCACCACCAACTCTTGAGCTACTCTTTTAACAACGAATAGTGGGATTGATTGTTACATTATAATGCTCTCACGGCTGAAAGGGTGAGCATATTTGGTGTGATGGGGATTTAAACCCGCGACCCTCAGATTACGAGTCGAGTGCCTTAACCACTTGGCCATGCAGGGCCTCATCACACTCGACCTCAGTGATACTTTTTGTGCCAGAAAATACAGTTTCAAAAATTTTATCTCTGGGTATGGATCAAGACTTTGCAGATTTGTCTCCTCTTGAAGTAATCCTATCAGTTTTAAGTGAGCATATTCTGAACTATATATTCCACTATGTAGTATGTTTCATTCGAAATCAGTTATATTTTGAAACATGTATTTCAGAAACAGAGCAAAAAATTATCAAAGCAAATTAAACTGCAATTTTATGCTTTATATCAAAAAGTGTTGGGGAGGGTTAACATTTGTTATCATTTCCTTCTAAAGGAATAAGTAAAATTTGCCTGTGCTATGAAAAAGTGTTCAAACAAGTACTTCACACCGCTAAAACTAAAGTGCTACAAAACATAACGGGGTTTAGCCAAGATTTTACAAAGAAACAACTGCAGGGTTTACATCTTAACCAAGATTTTACAAGGAAACAACTGCAGGGTTTATATCTTAACCAAGATTGTACAAGGAAACAACTGCAGGGTTTATATCTTAACCAAGATTTTACAAGGAAACAACTGCAGGATTTACATCTTAACCAAGATTCTACAAGGAAACAACTGCAGGGTTTATATCTTAACCAAGATTTTACAAGAAAACAACTGCAGGGTTTACATCTTAACCAAGATTTTACAAGAAAACAACTGCAGGGTTTATATCTTAACCAAGATTGTACAAGGAAACAACTGCAGGGTTTATATCTTAACCAAGATTTTACAAGGAAACAACTACAGGGTTTATATCTTAACCAGGATTTTACAAGAAAACAACTGCAGGGTTTATATCTTAACCAAGATTTTACAAGGAAACAACTGGCGGGTTTATATCTTAACCAAGATTTTACAAGGAAACAACTACAGGGTTTATATCTTAACCAAGATTTTACGAGGAAACAACTGCAGGGTTTATATCTTAACCAAGATTGTACAAGGAAACAACTGCAGGGTTTATATCTTAGCCAGGATTTTACAAGAAAACAACTGCAGGGTTTATATCTTAACCAAGATTTTACAAGGAAACAACTGGCGGGTTTATATCTTAACCAAGATTTTACAAGGAAACAACTACAGGGTTTATATCTTAACCAAGATTTTACGAGGAAACAACTGCAGGGTTTATATCTTAACCAAGATTGTACAAGGAAACAACTACAGGGTTTATATCTTAACCAGGATTTTACAAGGAAACAACTGCAGGGTTTATATCTTAACCAAGATTTTACAAGGAAACAAGCAGGGTTTATATCTTAACCAAGATTTTACAAGGAAACAACTGGCGGGTTTATATCTTAACCAAGATTGTACAAGAAAACAACTGCAGGGTTCACATCTTAACCAAGATTTTACAAGGAAACAACTGGCGGGTTTATATCTTAACCAAGATTTTACAAGGAAACAACTACAGGGTTTATATCTTAACCAAGATTTTACGAGGAAACAACTGCAGGGTTTATATCTTAACCAAGATTGTACAAGGAAACAACTACAGGGTTTATATCTTAACCAGGATTTTACAAGGAAACAACTGCAGGGTTTATATCTTAACCAAGATTTTACAAGGAAACAAGCAGGTTTTATATCTTAACCAAGATTTTACAAGGAAACAACTGGCGGGTTTATATCTTAACCAAGATTTTACAAGGAAACAACTACAGGGTTTATATCTTAACCAAGATTTTACGAGGAAACAACTGCAGGGTTTATATCTTAACCAAGATTGTACAAGGAAAAAACTGCAGGGTTTATATCATAACCAAGATTTTACAAGAAAACAACTGCAGGGTTTATATCTTAACCAAAATTTTACAAGGAAACAATTGCAGGGTTTACATCCTGGCCAAGATTTACAGGAAAACAACTGCAGGATTTATATCATAACCAAGATTTTACAAGAAAACAACTGCAGGGTGTATATCTTAACCTAGATTTTACAAGGAAACAACTGCAGGGCTTACATCCTGGCCAAGATTTACAGGAAAACAACTGCAGGATTTCCATCTTAGCCAGAATTTACAAGAAAACAACTGCAGTGCTTCGACCCTGGCCTAGATTTACAAGAAAATAACTACAGGGTTTCTATCCTTGGGTAATCACAGCAAATTGTACAATTGTACAAATTAGTTAAAACGATTTAATCATTCTACTTTAGAGTAATGATGTTTTACCGTGGAAAAAAAAAGCACAATGAATAGATGCCACGAGGAAAAAATTGACATGATCGATAACATAAGCCTGCAATACTTTTACTATCTTAAAATTTTTACATGTTCTTCAGTAATTCCTGTATGGTGAATTAGACAATGATATCCATTTTTCTTCTTCTCGTACAGATTTCTCATAAGACATCATATGTACTTTTACATAAGAGAATCGTCTTCATTGAAATCGAATCACATTTTGTTATGCTTAAAATTTTGACAGTCATGGCTATGAATTTTCTACACCAGTTGTTACGTAAGAGTCTTATTCATCGCTCTACAACCCACAAAAATCACATCGCTAGTACATAAACCGTAACAGGGCGCATGACTTCGTTAAGGAAGACCAGTTAAACGTAGATAGTCATGTGCTGGTGTGGAAGAGTCAGTGATTAACTCATCGTTAAAGTCGACAAGTTAAAGATCAACTGAACTTGGTGTCCCGCGAGCAACCATGCAGACCTTTATGAAAAAGGACATGCGATTTAAAGTATGGCGACCCACTTTTGTGAATGAAGTAAGAGATGTTGATAGAGAAAATAGGAAACTGACGTGTGATGAGTTACTGCGAATCTTCAATACGATTCCTTCTTGAGGAAAGATGATGTTTACGGACGAGTGCGCAATTTACTGTTCGAGTCGAGCACGAAATGTTTACTTCTGGGCAAAGGGGAATCCTCATTACTATGAAGAAATTGAATACAACACTCTGCATGTCATGATGTGGGCAGCACTTAATGCGCGTCTTGTTATTGTGCCATACTTCTTTGATGGGTAAACCATATGAGGTAAACCATACCTCATATATAAACATTTAACAACAATGGTTTATACCGAAATTCGATGAACTTGGAATCAGAGAGGAGGTTTGATTTCAACAAGATGAGCTTTGGCTCATTATGTTCTCACTGTGCGAGATTATCTTAATGACACTTTTCCAGACAAATGGATAGGTCGTGGTTCTGCAACATCCCCGAAACCCATGAAATGGCCCGCAAGAAGTCCGGACTTGACAACATGTGATAACTCTCTTTGGGGATACATAAAGGACATTGTGCCTAAACAACGTTATAATACTAATGATGAGTTGAAGGCAGCTATTACCGCGGCATTTGGAACAATAACCCCTGCTATGTTGAGGAAAATGTCTCACAGAACATGGCGTCGCATAATATTATGCAGCGAAAATGATGGACAGTACACAGATACACTGGATACATAAGATATATGGATGGGTAGGAACTTACGGGCCACCCTGTAGTTGTAAAATAAAACCTTATATTTTACGAAGTCAGTCTGTGTATCAAAAGGATCAAAGTTAGGGTCGTATTTTATTGGACAAACTTGCTATTTAAAATTCACGGATTTTGAACAGATTTCATTTTATATATGAAAATATAAAAATAAATATACAAACTGTTTAGAAACTAATCATTATACTTTATACACAAATCGTCAGCTTTATACTGGGATTTACCGTAGCATTATAACGCCCCCATGGCTGAAAGAACGAGCATGTTTGGTGTGACAGGTATTTGAATCCGCGGCTCTGAGATTACGAGTCCAGGGCCTTAACCACCAGGTCATATTGTGTTTATCCTTGTTTTAATCAAGACAATCAAATTATCACTTATACTGTAAAATTTATTTTGGTTAACACTTTCTCTATTTTTGATTTGACCATCTTAAGGCACAGTCCAAATTATATTTATCTAATGTAATGTTTTTAGCATATAAGAAACCTCACATTTCTCGCATTTTCTCTATGACTGATATTTTCTTGCTGCAACACGTTGGGACAGTAACCTCAATACATCAATAGAATACCCTTTGAAGGATACTGCTGTTGACATCCTTACTCAAAATGCCATGCTGCACAATGTCCTTTCTGGGTGAAAGAAGTATTTATCCAGTTAAAAAACAACAAAGTAACAGAAGTGCCTCAGAACAAAATCAGTTTAATGGCTTTCTTGAACATGTGCTATGTGAAACCTGCACATACACACGACAATGAATAAATTCCCAATAAAAAGTATAATATCATAAAAAGATAGAAATGCATAGTGTATTCAGTAATGTTTTAGTGCTTCTTAAATGTTGTTGCTGTAATCCATCTTTACATCTCTAATAGTATCTCAAATCATCTTCAATCAAATAACTTTTGTTCTTAATTTGTCTTTAAATGTTGTAGTTTATTTTAATTGCTCTCCTCCTACGTGATCATTTTCTTTCTTTCTTTCTTCTAATTCCTTTCTTTCCTCATGATTTTTCTTTCCTTCTTTTCATTCCTTTCTTTCCTCACGTTTTTTTCTTTCTTCCTTTCAATTCCTTTCTTTCCTCATGATTTTTTTCTTTCTTTCTTTCAATTCCCGCCCCCCGCTAGTACAGCGGTATGTCTCCGGATTTACAACGCTAAAATCAGGGGTTCGATTACCCTTGGTGGGCTGAGCAGATAGCCCTTTGTGTCTTTGCTATACGAAAAACACACACACACACACTTTTAATTCCTTCCCTTCGTCATAATTCTCTTTCTTTCCTCACGGTTTCTTCTCTCTTTCATTTAATTTCTTTCCAATTAATTTTCTTTAATTATTCTTTTCACTATTTAATCATTTCTACAAATTTTTATCTCACTTGGAATATCTGCAATTATCTTGAAGTTTAGTCTAAATATGTTTTATTTTTACCGAATTAATCAAGTTTTTGACACCAATGTTGTAATGTATTCTATCGCTCGTCACATTATTTTTAATTATTCGAAAAAATAACGCAAGAACCAGCTTATTTAGATGTAACTAGTTATTTATTTCTTAAATAACATCCTGCAAGCTACAGCCACTGGTAGCTACATCTTTACAAATAATAATTCAATAGAAATTCTGAAACTATTTTCAAAAAGATATGAGTGAAAGCAAATAATATCTAGTTCTGCCTAATATTTTCGCCAATACCAAAGCTAAGATGTGACAGGCATAGTGATGGTTTAGGTGCTATTTCATTCACCAGTTGCATGAACAACAACTTTTTTATGGCTTGGATTACATAAATGAAGTGCATTGTTATATCTAATTCAAAAACAAAACCCGAGTCACTTGCCTATTAAATTCATTTTACATCGTTAACTAAACGTAAAACTTAACGACTAACACACTCAATAATCAATCGATAACATAGTAACAGGTTCACTGACTAATCTTCTAATCACTAAGTCACTCATTCAACCTTATGTTTTTATGCAACGCTTGTCTTTCTCAAACTATGTGAAGATTAAAAAAATATCATATGGAACATTCAAAATATCATGTGGTGCTCATACTTTCATGAAATTTCTAGACACCATGCCAAATCGCCTTCTAACAACAAAAATATCAAAAGTAAAGTACTGAAAACATAACTTATAGTAATATTGGTTAGCGTTTTCTACCACTGGGTGGATTATTTTGAATTTTTAGTGAAAGTAATACTAAGTCTAGTGCACATAATAAAAATAACGAATTGATTTATTTCTCTTTAACCAATGCTACAGGCTACTTTCACATGCAGACATAATTTCATAAGCAACGTTTAAACTGAAATTCTAAAACTAATGTATATAAACAAGCTGACTTGTTAATGGTAAATCTCCACACATTAACTGGTTGGTAACAAACACGCTGATTGACTAACTTATTGATAATAAACGCGTATTAATTTCCACTGTCAAACTTGCTACTAACACTGAAATGGATATCTTATTTATTCATTACTTTAACTTCACTGAATAACAAAGGAAGATTTATCTTGATATTATCCACTCTGCTTCGTCTGGATGACCTGAGTATAACAATCGAGGTGCATAAATTTTTTACGTATGCACTATAAATATTAAATCATAGTGGTTGGGTAACTATTCGATATCAAAGAAAACCTCCTGTCTGTCTGTGGACGCATCACTTCCTAAACGAGTTGACTGATCCAGACCAAATATGGTACGCAAACCAAGTTCATATTAAATATTTCCACACATTGAACAATAAACATATTTTATATAATAACCTTTTTATCATTACTGCAGTAGTTAATGTAAATAATTGAGATTGAACACAACTCACGCCACATTAAAATTCTACAATTAAAAAAGATCGTAAATAAAATGTTCAGCATTTTGTCTTGTTCCCCATAAAACCAAAATATACAGTAATAAGATATATAGCTCCAATATGGAAAATAAATATATTACTGCTATTTATGTTTCCTGTATTTTTATTCAAACCATTTAACTTCTGATTTACACTTGGGTTAAAATAAGCAATTAAGCCTGAATTAGAGAAGTATTTCATAACTAAAATATTTTCAAGATAATTCTTATTTCTGGGTGTAGAATATAATTTTACGTAGAAGCAAAATTCAATATAATTATTAAATTTCATGAATTAAATGTACCAAATTCATACAGTAGAAATCTTAACCACATCTCTGCTGTAATGTGGATTCTTTTGAAAAAAGAAGTGATGCAAATACTGGACCATTTCTACGAAATTTCTCGACTCGATTTCTACATCTCGCCACTTCCGATCTACTTTCCCTGTCTTGCAACAGCTCTCTTAGAAAATGAATGCAACTAAAAATCTTGGCAGAGATTTTGCCCATTTTTTAGCCATTTTGTATGTGCTTTCCGCATTTTCAAGAGAAAAAAGACACAGAAATGTAGTCTCCTAAAATAAATCTGAAACATTTAAAGTGCATAAAAGAACTTCAAGAAGAAAGCCCTTTATGGATTGAGAGTTTATTTTTACCTATTGATTTTCAACACATCTATCGGGCTTTTACAAAAGGTGGAACTGGCATGCAACTTGCCTTTCAAAAAATTAGTCAAATCACAGATCTAATTAATTTGAATTTCGCACAAAGCTATTTGAGGAGTATCTGTGCTAACCGTTACTAATTTATTAGTGATAGACTAGAGGAAAAACAGCTAGTCAACACCACTCACTGCAAACTCTTTGGCTATATTCTTTTGTTAATGAATAATAGGATTGACTGCCACTGTAACTTTTTCACATTAAAATGGCACGCATGTTTAGTTATGATGATTCGAGTCAAATGCTAACCGCCAGACCATGCCAGGTCTAAAATTTGATTTAAGAAAAGGTGATGATGTCTTTACAGATAGTTAGAAAAAAGAGGGCGCTGAATCCGTATTCTTTAGAACAAAGTAACTGATGGAACTAAAATTAGAACTTGGGTTTACTGATCGATAAATTATAATATAACTTTGATCCATACACTGCCAAATAAAAAAGTTAATTTCTTTTACCAGTAATAAATGGCTAAGTGTGCAAGATTATTAAGAGAGTTTTAAATAGCAAACAAAAAATTACTTGGCAAATTAAAAGCTGAGATGTGCAAAATTTATGACTGAGCAAATCAAGAGAATGTGAGTCACAGATACTCCCACTGAATCTCTAGGATTCTGGGTTAAATGTTATGCATATTCGTGCTTTTCCTGATAGTATTTTTCCTAATTTGATGCGTTTTTACAAGGACAGATTAACAAGTGGAAACCCAGTTCTCGCTTCCTAAATCAATGAATTGTAATTGAGAATAAATCACAGAGTTCACTAACAATAAACTCTAGTCTCTATTGTGCTAATGTTGCATATTAAATGATAAACTGTTTAATTCAATTTTCCAAATAAACTGTTTCGTGAACATTTTTCCATACATTATAGTCACAGAAGTTCAAGCTATAAGACTAAAATCGATGAGTAGGCAACTTATTTTTCATAGTGGTCACAACTGTGGCTAATGAAAACAACGTTGGCCACACTATTCAAAAAATAAAGAGAGATGTCAGTTTAATTAAAATAATTGCATTTCAACTAATCTTCAATGTGAAAATCGATGAGGCTTTTTATCAACAAGTTTAGTGAAATTTGGCTTGATATCTATACTCAAAGAGCATCTTAGCTCTGCCTCTAAATTTGTGTCAGTAAGCTGAGATCTGTATCTAGGCTTGAGAAAATCTAGCGTATAAAATGTTGACTCACACACCCATGTAGATCCAAGCATAGAAAATACTTTTGAAATTGCTATCTTTAAATTTGGAAGACACTCATTTATCAGAATAGTGAAGCACATCTCTCTGATAGAACATTTTTTTTTACCTTTCATGTGTTCTACACTTTTCAGGGTACACATTTCGTCTTCAAATCTACACTTATCCAAAGACAAAAAAGATGTAATTTCCCAAGTCAAATTGAAATGGATCATACAAAAATTCAAATATTAATTTTAAATTTTTAAATTCGGAGAAACATGATTCAAATTTTTTAAAATAAATTTTTGATCCAGTTTACATTGAGACCATCCTTAGCATTAGAGAAATCATCGTCCTTATTATTTTCTAAAAAAACTATTAAACTTTGGAAAATGTGTCAAATCTTTCTTTTGTAATTGTTCCGCAAGGAGATTTAGTTTTAATTGAAATTTATGAATAGACTGTGATTGCTCGCTTATTATTTTACCTCTTCTCTGAAGCTTCGTATTCAATTTATTCAAGTTAGTCATCATGCCGCACAGAAAGTGCAAATTCCACTGCCATGACAAAGCTTCAATTTCAGGGAAATTTTCAATTTTATCTTTTTAAACAAGATACTCTTTTATTTGAGGAAATAAGGAAGTAAATCGTTCCAAGACTTTTCCTCTACTTAACCATCTTACATTTGCAAAATCAGCAAGATAATCAAAGTACAGTTACTTCATTTCTTCAAAGACTCAGCAAGCTGTCGATGAATGAGAGAGTTTCCATTTGTAATATAATTCACAATTTTTACAGCAATGTCCGTCAAATTTCTCAATTCATTACTTTTAGACATCTGAGTACATACATTTTCCTAATGCAAAATGCAATGGAAAGATGGCAGTGTGGACTTCACATTATTTTCAATTAAATGCTGCTTCAAAAGAGAAACAAATACTAATTTCGCTCCAGTCATGGCGGGAGTACCGTCTGCTGTGACAGAAACCAGTTTTTTTAAATCCAAAGTGAATTTTTTTGACATTTCAAGAAATTTTTCAAAGATGTCTTTTCTACATTTTAGATCTCGTAATCCACAAAAGCCAAGCATTTCTTCCCTCACTTGAAGATCTGAAGTTACATATCGAACCCAAAATATCAACTGTGCAGTGTCACTAATATCTGTTGACCCATCTAGTGCTGAAAAAAAATACAGACAGTCTTTTAGTTGTTCAATCAACTGATTTTCTATATCTTTCACTAACTCTAGCATACTGCGGACAATTGTTCTTCGACTTAATTGCAAATTATTTACCTTTTGAAGAATATCTTCTTTTATTTTGAATCATAATTCTCCAGCAGAGTTTCAATGACCACAATCAATATTTATTTTACTAGTTCAGCATCAGAAAATGATTTCTTTTTGAGCTAGAATCCAAGCTTCTTTAGAAATAGCTAACGTAACTAGTTTTATTGATGATGAAAGTCTTTTGAGGCTTCCGTTTTGTTCATGAAGTTGTGCTTTCAGACAGCTAACTTCATTCATACTATTTTTCCTAACAACTGAAAATTTTACATCAAATTCGTTGTGAAAATTGTTAAAGTGTTACTTAAGGTTGTATACTTTATTATTCCTAAAACCTTTGTTACACAAAAGCATACTGGCTTATTATTTGCTTCAATCACTTCACATTTCAACTCCCAACTTTCATTAAATTATCGTTTCGTGTTTTCCCAGTCGTGCGCCATTCTCTTTCCGGCAGTAATGCCAAAATCAATTAAACTGTCTTTATTTTCTGATAATTCGTTTTCGAATTATCCACTTATACATATTATGGGAGATTAAAAAACAAAATATATTTGAACACTTGAAATTTGCACAATAAAAATATGTTTGAGGGTGCATGAAAAACAACGCACACTCGATAACAAATATCGAAACTCCACTAACCTTACAAAATGGGCAGAGTCTGTTTGTTTATTTTTAATTTCGCGCAAAGCTACATGAGGGCTATCTGCGCTAGCCATCCCTAATTTAGCAGCGTAAGACAAGAGGAAAGGCAGCTGGTCATCACCGCCAACTTTTGGCCTACTCTTTCAATAACGAACAGTGGGATTGACCGTCACATTATAACGCCCCCACGACTGAAAGGGCGAGCATGTTTGGTGTGACGGGGATTCGAACCCGCGACCTTCAGATTACAAGTAGAATGCCTTAATTCACCTGGCGATGTCGGGCCGGAGGAGTCTGTGGCAGTGATGAAGCGCGCGACATTAGCAATGATGTGAAGCAGTGCAGTTGCTAATTATCAAATTTGCGATAAAAAATAAATGATGGAAAAAGTTTATTCCTAAACTCGAGCTGGCCATAACTGTGCTATCCACAGGACACGCACCTGTTCTACAGCATAACATACAAGAACATACATGACAATTTGTAGTTGATTCTTTATTACCATCCACTAATCAAAAAAACGAATATTGTGCAGAATCTGCACATCCAAATATGTGATATGGTGTGTTCCCAGAGCCATATGAATGGAAGTTTGTTAAGCATGGGAAGCTCAGATCATGGGAAGATCAAAGAGTGGAAACTGCATGTTATCCCTTCGAGGTTGGAGTGAAATGAGATTGTTCTGTTGGAATGTAGTTGAAGAACCTGAATCAGTCTCATCGTGGATATGGATGAAATATTTCCAGAAGATTAAGTAAACTACAGTGTAACAAACTTAGTGATAATTCAACTATCTGAGAAGTGTAAGCCCATCAGTGGTAGGTGGCATAGAAAGGCACTGCTGGTTAAACACATCAAGGGAGTTTGAAGTCATAACTGAACAGAACTAGCAGAATGTGGCACTTAGGTGATGATCCTACTGGTGTGAGTATTTGAAGTACTCACTAAATCAAACCATTGTATATTGCAATCTCTCTTTTGATGGAGCATGTTTCATCGAGCCAAACTAATGTTATCAGTGTTTCTACTAAATTTGAGAAAGAAAATTTAAAAACTTGCAAAATAACTGTTTTATCATAATTTACTCAATCTCACAAAATACACAAACATATCTAATATGCTGGTTTATGATCTTGTTTTAGAAATTATTTCATATCTGCTCTCACTGTTAAAGGCAGTTTTCCTTTCTCTAACCTCAAATGATTATTTGTAGAATTTTTAATTATGCATTCTTATCACATAATATTTGTTTTGTCATAAATGGAGTGGCCAGGTGGTTAAGGCATTCAACTTGTAACTTAAGGGTCGCAGGTTTGCATCCCCATCATACCAAACATGCTTGCTCGCTATTTCAGCCGTGAGGGCGTTATAATGTGACGGTCAATCCTACTATTCGTTGGTAAAAGAGTAGCCCAAGAGTTGGCGATGGGTAATGATGACTAGCTGCCTTCCCTCTGGTCTTACACTGCTAAATTAGGGACGGCTAGCGCAGATAGCCCTTTAGTAGCTTTGCGCGAAATTCAAAATCAAAAACAAATACTTATATGCTATTCTAACTCGTAGGCCTAAGTACTTTTACAAGTGGCGTTCAAATTGAACTATCTTGCTAATGTTACTAAGATTAATGCAAAAAAGTACTTATTTATACAAAAGTATGGATAATCGATCGAGTAACTAAATACACAAAGTTACTAACACTAGTCAAAATACCTTATTAAAATGACTGACTCAATGCTCGCCACCAAATTATCGTGTTTATAACATAGCCGAGTTTTTTTGACACTTCGCAATATTTCCCTATCGTTATATTCCCAAACAGTCTCGGTATTATGTGACTAATTTTACGTTTTGTACCCGCTATCTGACAACTAAATTAGAATATTGAAGTAAAAAAACAATTGATTTCAGTTTTTCTAGTGAATTTTTTTCAAGTTATGATAAAGGTTTGTTTTTATATTTCATATAGTAACAAATGGCAAGAATTTGTTTATTATTGTCATGATTGTGAAGAACAGAAATATTTATTTACAATATTGTCAAAATCTATTTTTTTATTCTCCTTATGTTATTGTTTAAGTCTTCGTTTGAAAGTCAATAAATAAACGATTAACCAGGGAGATCGTTGATGTAGATAATGACGTAGCATCAGATACCCGGATGAAAAATTTTTAGCGAGTAGAGAAGGCTTGGAAACTGATGATTGTGATGTTAACAGTAATAGTACGGTGTTGATATAGGTTATTGCAGTTTCGTTAGTTGTGCATTTCACTTCTAATATTAACTGGTTTTATAATCTAATCTGAAGTGACATTTTCTGAAAATTACAAAATTCTTTACCTATAATTGATAATTCGTATTTTAATTACTGCAATATTCCAAATGTCGACACCTGCTAGAAGAAGACTTATGCGAGATTTTAAAAGGTGAATAATGTTTTTGTTTTTATATTTTTATTATAAGAATTATCTTTATAACTTATGTGTAATAAATGTCTATCTTTTTTTTTATAAATTTACCATAAATTCCACGGACTGTTTTCAATTTGAAAGTTTTACAATTATATATGTAGCACTAGCAGTCTAGTTAGACCTTGTATTTACGAACTATGGTAAACAAAGCTAATCCTAGGTTATAAGACTTAAATAAAATAGGATGGTAAGTCAAAACTACTCAAAATTACTCGTGAATTTAGGCTTCTGATAACATTGTAATCTGAAAAGAAAAACTAGTTAAATAGAAGCAACTTTATTTAACTGTTGGAAGTTAGGCATAGTTACGCTAAAATTTAAAAATACTAAGTGTAATCTGAAGATTTTTGCTAAGTATTTACGTTTTAATTATTTCGAGATTGTAAATTATTTTAATCTATTTACTTTATAGTTTTAGTAAATTTTACTTTAACTTTTCGTTGAATAACCTGATGACTCGTGAGCAAATATGACGTAGCATCGACATACAATTTTATGAAGCATAAGAATTTGAATAAGCTTATTGTAAAATAAAATAACTATATATTTATTCACTGTTAATGTTACCATGTGTAGGGTCAATGAAGTTTCAGTAATCTTGGATAAAATCCTGAACTTAGTAGTTCAGTAGTACAACTTTACTGCTAGTATCATTCATGTATTTAAAGTGAATCATTAGTATTACAAAAATAACAATATAATTTAATTTTTGCTGTAAAAAATAGTATTTGATTATGTATAGGATAATTAACACATGGAGATAAATGTTAGTGTTATATGCGTATTATCTATTGTAGATTACAAGAAGATCCTCCAGCAGGTGTCAGTGGTGCTCCTACAGATAATAATATCATGATTTGGAATGCAGTTATCTTTGGGTAAGCAGAAAAACAATTCTGATAAATGTTGCTTTTTTTTTTTTTTGTTGTAAGCTGCTAATCATTATGTTTTTGTAGAATATACTAAAAGACATTTATGTCTGAGTTTATTCATTGCCCATAAAAATTGATAGCTGAGCACATATCCCAGTTAACAAAATTGTTACTTTTATTTTGTTTCTTTTGGTTAAAAGGTTCTGAATTTTTTTTTATTTAATCTTTTTTCTTTTTGCTATATGTGTTAAAGAAATAGCTTAGGTTTTGTTTTTATATTCTTACTATTCTCAATGTTATTTTTACATTATTAACTAGTGTTGAACTTAACTTTTAGGTATTATATCTGAAACTGGGATAGGAAAATGAAAGAAACCTTGAGTGACAAGAAAACTTGAAAAAAAGACATAAAAATCGTTTTATCTGTAGAAAAGACAGTCACAAATGTCAATAATAATAATTATTATAATTACTATTCACCAATAAACAACACTGATGTAAAATGTTTTAACCTTAACACTAACACGATGTCCTTGTTAAATTTGATCTTTAGTATAATTCTAGGTACATTATTAGACAAGAAAGCTGTATGTAATTTAATTCACTGTGATATATTATTCTTTGTGTAATTTTAGCACAGACCATTTGAGACAATCATCATATTCAAAAAATTGCTTTCTAAACTTGTTTTTCACATCTGTAGATATTAGTTGCAAAAGTTTAGACAGAAAATGATTTTCTGAGGAAAATATTTAATAGGTTTTCAGGAGTTCTTTTATTTATTTATTTTTTTTAAATGTGAATTCTAGTACATGATGAGAAAATTATCCAGAGAAAGTTCTGCTACTTAGTTTATGTGGGATCTAAGTATCCACCAGTGTGTTTACTATGTGTGGCAGCTTGTGAAGTGTAGGAGAGGATCCTGCTGGTTGAATGATACCATGGTAACAAACGTAATGTTCTGCAACATAACTTTGGAGCTTAATTCTTGTAGGCAAAGGCCCTATGGATTGACTCCCTTAAGGCCAATCAAGTGTCCCTTTTTCTCTGTAGTCAACAAGGAACCAGTAATCTGTATCTTTAGTGGGCATTGTAGGTATTATATCTGGCATTGATTTTTGGGTGAAATGTCAGTAAAACCTGACACTACTACACTGTCCTCTATGTTGCACTTTTGTTGCAACAAGGCTTCTTGTTGGACTCCATGGTTTGTTGAGAAAGTGATTGCTGTATTTTTTCAATTTTTTTTTTATGGATTAAGAATTACATGAATGGACTTCCAGTCAAGTGACCATGAACTGGTGACTGCAGAAGCATAATCTCCATCTTGACCTGTGTCTTGTTTTCTCTATTCATTACTTGTGAAGCACTTTTTTGATTTCTGATTCTTAAGTTTAAAAAGGTTTTAATTATTCATTTCCCTCTGTTCATCTCTTTGTTATTGTTTGTTACTTTTCTCTTCCTGTTGTATGTACATAATTATTAAATTGTATTTTTCATATTTAATTCTTAATTTTTTCTCAGAAAACAACTGAATTTGGATCACTTATAATCCTGAACATCCAAAATAAATTGTTTATTTTCACTGCCCTCAGTAAATTGTTAATGAACCGTTGTAAAACATTTCAAGTTTTTTGCTTTATGAAACATTTTACCTGCATTTGTGTTGCTAATAGTGATTGTACCCTAATTCCAAAAAACAAGTGAAAGGGTCTCAAATCCAATAGAAGCTGAGATACAGTTCATAGAACTTATTTTTGACAATAAGCTGACTTTTATTCAACTTACAAAACAGCAGTTGTCATATACTCCACTTAGGCATCTTGTTGGCTACTGAATAGCTTAGTGGAAAACGTCAAGGGAAACTACATGTAAACATTAGATGTGATGTCAATAAATACTTTACAATTCAGTTTACTCCAGTATGTCATGTGTGTTAATGTTGATTGGCGATGGGGAAACATTTGTCTCAGTCACAGTATGAGGGGGTGGGAGTTCTGGAAAATACAAGTCCTGGCTTCAATGAAAGGACTAAAGATGTTGGACCCCATGGATCATCTAAGATAAGTTCTGCACAGGAACTGTTTTAACACTTTCCAGTTCAGAGTTTGTGCATAGTGCTGTATGAAATCTCTTTGTAATTCAGACATTTGTAAATTTTCCAGTATTTTGTAAAGCTCCTATTGTTCTTGCTACATCATTCCATGAAAGTTTCTTTGTTCCTTCACAACCTATGCTGTTTGCCAATAGATGCTCTGTTATTCCCAATTTTGATTTTTGTATCTATTCAGATTTAACTAAGATTGGTCTGACATTTGATGATATTGTTGAATTAGATCATCAACCCATCGCACTAAAGCTTATTACATATTACAGTAGCCAGTTTTGATCTTTGAGTTCCTTAAGAAGTTTGATATTTCTGACTAGAAGTATATACTTTTCTTTAATGAACATCTTTTGAGCCTTTCTTCTGTTCCCATTTCTGTGGATGGATCAAAATTGAGTGACCCTGTGTTTTTAGTTGTGTTTTGCTGCAGCTCTGTTGTTGCTCACAAAATCTCCTTTATGCATTGTGTTCACTGCTGAGTAGGAAGTATAGTCTCATTTGCTTTGGGTCATATGCAAGATAAGCATTACACTAATTTTACCATTGATACAAACTTACTTAGCTCTTTGAAGACGAATTGATTAGTGTTAATTAGTTATTGCCCAATTTTTTGGATGTTCAGGATGTAATAGCTCATTTATCACTGTTGTCTTTAATTATCAAGTTATTCTTTTTTAGCCAGTTCTCTTGAGTATTGAGAAATGAATGGGTCATTTGTTACTATCTACCTTTTTTTTTTTCTGGATTTCTAGCCATGTCAATGTCAGAACTAAATAACTTGCTTTGGGCAAAACTGGCCTCCTTGGTACAAGGACTGGGCAAAGCATTGACATATAGATTGTCAGTCTGTCATCAGGTGGGCAGTTTGGAGTGAGCAGCAACATTTAACAGTAAAACCTGTTGTCAGATGTCCCATAGGAAATGGAGGGGAAAAGTTATCCTTGCCCTAGGGTTTTTTACAGACTTTTTTTTTTTTTCACAAGAAAATAAACCTGCCATGTGGCAATTTGCTGCATGCTGGATTAAATATTTTACCTTAAAAGAAAATGTTTTGTATATTGTATTTTTATTTTATACACTATTTTGTAGTTTTCCTTTTAGCAAGTTTTTGTTCAAAAAAATACAGTTGGATGAAATACGTGGTCTAAATGGGCTTACATGCCATAAAGCTTAAACATAACTGGAGCAATAAGAAGTTTGAAAATTTCTCAAAATTGTAAAAGTAATGTTTATGTTGTAAAAAAATAATACAATTTTGAAATAATTTTTTAAAGACTGTATTTGTCATATGGTAAAAATAAATGTTGAACATTTCTTTAAAAAAACAAACCTGATAGCATCAGAACTTTGATTGTAAAATATATTGACAGAAAATACAGTATTAAATAAGCAAAATATTGCATATGCTAAAAAAAATTTCCTTTGTGTAAATGTTCATACACCATAAGCATACATTACCCCCAAAGGGGAGAATCCTGGATAGTGAACAAAATATTCCCCAAAATAGTAGGTATATTTAATATCTTGAGAAACATAGCATGAAGAACAAATACAATATGTACTTTTATAAATTTAGTTAATTAATAATTAACATATTTTGGATAGCTCTGAACTTTTAGTTTTAAAAGATTTTTTTATTATTATTAAAACCTAAGTAGATGTATCGTGCACAAGCATGCATGCACAAGCACACACACATTATTAATAAGATAAAAAGACACATCTGGTTTTTAAACTCTTGAGTTTTGCACTCATGTTTAATAACTTGTTTCAAAAATTCAGTAATGTATAGAGTTAAAAATAGCAATTTTTATTTCTAATGAAACTAAAACTTAACTGAAGAAATATTAATTCAAAATAGAGTTAAAACCTTTTCTCATTTTACTAACTATAAAAAAACTTCTGTTCTTTTTTGTTTTTATGCCCTTATTGGAGCTAATGTTATTTTTGAAATCTTCACTACCACAAATGAAATAGGTTTTGACTTGAAATATGCATAACTTGATTTGAAACAATTGGATTTAGTGCCTTTTAAAGTAGATAATAACAGAATATTTTGTTAGTGTTAAATTTTTAACTTTTGTTTTGCTCAAATTTTGCCTTATTTACTTTTTAAATTCCATTTTTTTAATACATATGACTGGAAATAAAAACTTAAGATGATGCAATGTTACTTACCTTGTAATTGAGGTCTGAGAATATAACTGTAAGTACTGCCATCAAAGTACTTGCCATTCAGTATAAATTTACTTTGTTTTAAATTAAAATTACAAAATTATTCCTTAAGTTCTGAGAAATTAAAAATATTTAATGCAAAAAAACTATATAATGTGTATGTATTATACTTGACATAAATTTATTTTAAATTATTATCTAAAGTAATGCTTTTCAAATTGGTTAAAATACTTCAACATAATTTTTATGAAAATAATACTTTTGCAAGTTACAGATAAAACTTGGTACTAGTAAAGGCTAGTTAGGCAGGTTTTGTGTTATTTTTTTAAATCTGGTGAGCTACATAAGTTATTAATTCTGAACATGATATTGGTCTGTATCAGTATTTATTTACATCACTGATTCATAATGAGTGTGCATGTGCTTCTTCGTGAGTGCATACAGTTTCAAACAGAACTTTGGTGTTACCTGGAACCAGAGAAGAATATATTTGACACTCTTTGAGTTGAATTCCAAAGAAATGAGTGAAAATTTCACATGTATTGACTTCTAATTTTGTACAAATGTAGCCTATCTTGGGGAACATGGATAAAGTGTACATCCTAAATGCTATGTGAAGTTTAGGGCAACCAAAAGGTCATGGAGTTATGTGTAGTCATGTTTACATGCTGAAAGATGTTTACATCAGTAAGATTGCAAAACTCCATTAATTTTGTGTAAGTAAACAATCAATGAGTAGTTGAAGAAACTCAGTTTTTGGCATGTGCATTTTCTGAAAGGATAAGTAAAAAAACGTAAGCACAATCATTGTTATGTAAACATTTTTCTGTTGCTTCATAAACATAAGACTCGTATAACAAGCATGTTTCATTAGAGGCTTTGTATATTGTAGTATAACTGGTCTGATGAATAAAAATTATCATCAGAAGAGGCATGATATAGTTTCTTGCTGAAATGCTATCGTGCTTGTATTTGAAACTAGGGATGAATATCTCATCATAGTTGTGGATGTGATATGTATCTAGATGTTGATTTCATAATACGATACACGTATCTAGATAAAAAGTTTGATTAGCAGTTGTTACAAAGTTGACAGTCTTCTCTGTAATGTACTGTTTATATCACTAATATTGTCTGATTCAATTACTTCATTTTTTTACCCTTTTTTTCAAATTATCAAGTTTGATCATCTTTATGGTAGCTGGTCAGAGAAGCAAATTGAAAAAGTTAATATCTATTTTGTTAACTTGTTATTCTGCACGTAATTTTTTGATAAAAGAAGTGAAGGCAACATGTAGTTCATAGTACTTACCTTTCCTTATTGAATCATTAATTTTTAGCTGAAAACTACTAGAGATTTTGATTTTTTCCTACCCAAAAGACGTGTTTATTGTAAGCTTGCCAAATTCTGTGAAGATACGTATATCTTATCATACTGGGTAGTGTAGTGATATCACTGCTTCACAGTATGATATTAGTAATTAATATATTCACCCTATCCTTTCTTTCTATTTGTTGCTAAGATTTTGTAGCTTATTTAAATTATTGTTTTAAGATGTAAATGAGAATAACCTTAATTAACAAAACCTGATAAACAGTAACATTATAATGTTTCCAAGTGTTTGTGAAAAAGGTTCCGTCTTCTGCATTTACCAGTTTAAGCTTACGGATGTTAGCATTAACTGTAAAATAATTATTACTTTTTGTAAAACAATACAAATTTTTGAGTAACATGTTAGGTGCATATGAAGATATCTAAACTGTCTTCTGGGTTCTAGTATTGTCAAAAAATATGGGATAGTAGCTTAGAATATAGCCATTAAGCTGTATTAGTAGCTTAGAATATAGCCATTAAGCTGTATTACTGGCAGTAGAAGTATTTTTAAAGGTGCAATATTAAATAGCCCAAATATTTTTTTTTAATAACAATATCTGTATTTATAGATCAACCTTTCAGTTTTAAGTGTAAGCCTAACATTAGGTCTAATTAGTACACATTCATTGTGAGCATTTGCTAAACTTTGTTGCCAGAGTGTAAATGGCTGGAATTTTGGAACAGTTATTAGCTAGTTTTCAGTTTCTATGTCTATTTATCCCAGTTTTTTTTACCAAAGAAAATCCTTGAAAATTTAAATTCTCTGATGAAATCAAGTGCAATTACAACAGGTGTAATTTTTTATGACTTTTGTTTATAAACACAGGTTTTCTGTAATATATTTGCACACACAATTAATAGTGTAGTTTTGAACCATACAAATTCTAGGGTGTAATTCAAAATAAATCTTAAGTTGGACAGAGTTATGAGAATATTGATATTTTTGAGCCTAATTTATTTCATTTTGTGTATTAGTATGTTATTAAAACATACTGCAGAAATGGTAATTTGATTCAAGAGTTCAAATAATAATTTACTACAAATGTAACTTAGTCAATTCATCAGGTGTGTGTGTACTGTAGTATCCATGCACAAGTATTTGGTATTTACATATATACTTTTAGAAATAAACTAATGTTTTTTTCTTTAAGTTTAAAATTTGTTATTTTATAGTTCCATAAAACTATCCTTTATGTGCAACTACTGTTCACTATTTTTCAAAACCTTTTAAAATTATAATTAATAAATATGTGTACCATCATAGCAATAACTAGTTGTGAATACAGCAAGGCCATGTCCTTGGTCTTACTTTGGCTTCTTTTACTCACTCTCTCTCTCTCTCTCTCACACACACACACACACACACACACACACACACACACACACTGGATGGTATAGCTTGAAACCTAACTTTGACTATGATATAATATTGTCTGATTAAAATGCTGTGTTCCATGTATTTAGATTTATTATTTTGCTTTAAAACCCTAACATTTTACTTTTTAGTATGAAGGTACTAAAATATTTCAGAAACTTTCTAGAATGATTCATTGAAAATTCCTTGACATGGTGTGCACAGTTAAGAGTGTGTACTTTTGTTTTAAAGTAAACTAGTGGAGTTGCCTTGAGATGTATGTAAATTCAGTGCCAGTGGACTGTTTTCATAAGTGTAATCATAGTTTGCTTTTTTCAGTCTTGGCCTATACAGCACCTTAAGTAGGTCACCATCATGTTTGTAGCAAACAAAAAGATCATAGTGACCTACATTTTCTGAAGGTATTGGGATGTAATCTTAGTATTGATATAAAAGCCTTGAATGGTATAAAGTTGTTTATTTTAATTTTTTCAAATTTTTTCAATGAAAACATTTGTATTTTTTATTGTGTATGTGTGTAAAAATATATATATTCTGTGCCAAGTTTTAATTAAATTAAACATTTTAGTTTGTAGATTGATACTGTTCTGCTCTGTAGATAAAAAGTAATTTTATGCTGGAATATATGGTTTTTATCACAGTTTTATGTGATTTTAGAACTCGTTCTGTCAAACTTTTGAGCTTATAATCAACAGTTGGCCCCATTATAATGTTAATTAGGGGAAAACTGTCGTGGTTTACATAAAGAAAAATGTAAGGATGAAACATTTGATTTGTGTAAAATTACCTTTGAATTCAATTCCAGAAATTGATATGCCATCATTATGCACATGTTCTATAAATTCAGTTGTTAGAATATACATTTCTTGCAACACATTTTTAAAGTATTATTACCTGCACCTGTGTAGATTTGACATTTTTTTTTCGTTACTGATCAATTATTGTTCTCATACAATTCTAACTGTTTTTGTGGTAGAGGAAGATTTTTAATGTGAATATATGTCATCAGAACTCTTCAAGTGGTTTAAAACAAGACAGATTTAAAAGTAATTTCAACTTCTTTTGGTGTGTTAGGTTTATAGTGCGAAAGTTGTGTATAGATCACCAGACAATGTTCTGTAAAGTGACATTTATCTGCACGATATAGCCATTAGAAATTGTCACTCCAGTGCCTTTAGATTCAGTACAAATTCCACAACTGAACTGGATTGCTTATCAATGACCAATGAATGAGGACCAAGTCTTACTTAGTCAAGATGTGCTTCAGCTTTCTAGGAAATGCAGTTTGTTTGTCAAGGTTACCATAATCAAGAGAAACACCATTGCATTTTAGTCTACAGATGTGTTAAGTTTCTCCTGTCTACCAACAGTTGATAAGTTTTTATCTTAACAGTTACTGGTGATTAATGTGTTTAGTGCAGTATCATTGAATATGGTTATTTTATTACTTTCTTGACAAGTGACCATGTTTCATGTGTTGAGTGTGCATTTGTACGTGGAATTTCAAAATTTTTGTAAACATAACAATTCTAACTATTTCAACAGTTTTCACTCAGAAAAATTTAGAGTAAATATTTGATAACATTTACATACATTAAATTTCTGCAAAGCTACAAAGAGTAAACAGTGCACTTAGATTCTTTTAGGGTTTTCCTGACCATCCCCAAACATAAAGCTATTATATACACCAGTGGTTCCCAGCCTTTATGCCCTGCACCCCTAAAAAAATTTTAATATGTTCTCGCACTCCTTACAGTAATTATTTATTTGAGAATAAAGGTGAAGGTGGCCAAAACAAATGTTATCTCGCACCCCTGGAACACTATCTTGCACCCCTGGTTGGGAACCACTGATATACACTGAACAAACAATTAACTAAGGCTTGTTTCTTTCCTGATCATTGCTCTCTATCTGATGAAAACAAACACAGTCTAAATGTCATTGACTAGAGTAGATTATAACTGTTTATATCAATGCAAGGTGAATAAAGTAGCGCTGGAAGATATTTATGGTTTAACGAGGGAGTGATTAAGTATAGCTCCTGCAGATTTCATTGTGAAATTCAGAAGATTGATTATATAAGTCACAGATGTGGGAATTTTTTTTAGTTTACTTGTATGTTCCTTTTATTCCTGAAAACTGTGTTGAATTATATTCATTTGAAAGTTATAGTGCTTTTATTTTATGTTGTTAAATCAGTTGAGTTTAACTACACTTAGATGTAAGAGAATATTGTACTGATGTCAAAGTGTTCTGGTAAATACAGGTTTATTGAATATTATTAAGTTTATCATATTTAACAAGTAATTAATTTACAGTTGGCAACAGTTTCAAAAACTGAATTTATATTGAATTGACTGGATTCACATGAGACGAAACTGATCCATAAGTAAAAATAAATTAAATTCTTAGATAAAGGGAAGTTTTTAAGAAATCTGTTTTACAACATAATTTTGGAAATTTTGTGATATAGAAAATTATATGAATATAGGAGCCTTTAATTATAGTGCAGAAGGCATCACTAGGAATGCATTAACTTTTGCTTCTGACGGATGGTCTTGTGATGTTGGTCCTAATATAGGCCAATATCTGGTGTAACCCAGCCAGCATTGTGATGAAGTACCTTAAAACAAATAAATCACAAAGATCAAGAACAGCTCTGGGACCTTAGATCTTGTGCATCTCAGATGCCTTAAACTTCAACACAAGAAAAGAATCATGCTGCAATCCACCTTGAGATGTTGAAAGAATCCTAGAGTAGAAACATGCCAGTTTACTTTCTAGTTGATCTTACTTTCATTTTTTTTCCAGCCTGCTGGCACTAATGCCAAATGCAGTTAACTTTTTCAGGTGACTGGTTGTGTTGTTCATTTTGTGCTGTATTATAAAACAGGTTTCAGTTGTAGTTCTTCATTTATCTTAAAGACCCTTTTACCGTTATCATTAAAAGGTACTTGTCGAAAAGTAGCTTTTTGTTTTAACTTTTCTTTGAATTCTGAAATAAAAACCTAAATAATGCAAACTGCAGTTACAATTCACATGTGGAAATATTATATGCACATACACATAAAACAAGTAGTAGACAATTGTTACTCCCGAGAAGAAAAAACTGTTACCAACTTGGAATTCTTTAAAATATATAGACAGATAGATATCTCACGAGTTAATTTTTTTTCAGACCTCATGATACGCCTTTTGAAGATGGAACATTCAAGCTGACTTTAGAATTTACAGAAGAATATCCAAACAGACCCCCTACTGTTAGATTTATATCTAAAATGTTCCACCCTAATGGTAAGGCACTTCTCTTGAGTGACAGTAATGAGAATCTTGGTTAGTTATATTGGATAATAAATAGCTGAAAGAGTTAAACATATGAGAAATTTAATTATGTCCAGGTTTTTGTTGGGTTGGGCTTTAAACTTTTAGCCACTGATTATATCATTTATGCCATCATCTTCTTGCATCATAAAGTAATTAATAATGCCTATTTTTTGCTACTAGCCCTATGACAGTATTTTGACTACTTCTGCATTTGTATTCATAAAAAAAATTAGTTATTCATGAATAATACCCTATGTGTAATTATCAAGCATAACATTTTGAATCTAAGTTACATTTTTTTGGCAAGTATATAATGAAATAAAATCACTAAAACATGACAGCTGCATACTGTGCTTTTTAGACAATACATCTGTGATGTAAAAGTTGTGTGATTTGCATTCAACCCTGTGTGTACATGCCACAACATTTCTGTAGAGTTAATTTAAGAACTTTATAATAAAAGTATGTTAATAAAATTGGCATAAAAAAACTACTTTAATTTCATACTGAATTTTAATTGCTTTATTTCAAAATTAAATATTTATTTAAATTCTTAACCATGACTTCTTTTTTGGCATCTGATGAATTTCCCTACTGACTTTATTTTTAACACTCCTACGAAAAGTGGGACCTAATAGGCCCCAGAGCAACTTGAAAGGTTATTAATATTAGGCTAATAATTTTGTATTTAAATGAAATTCCCATTTCATTTCATCAAATGAAATGGCAATTTTATGTTTTAATATAAAACACATATGAGACAATTTATCTACTTTTAAGTTTCATCTTTCATAAACGAAGGTAAACATTCATTGTTACAAATATGTGTAAAAATTTCATCAAATGAAATGGCAATTTTATGTTTTAATATAAAACACATATGAGACAATTTATCTACTTTTAAGTTTCATCTTTCATAAACGAAGGTAAACATTCATTGTTACAAATATGTGTAAAAATTTCATCAAATGAAATGGCAATTTTATGTTTTAATATAAAACACATATGAGACAATTTATCTACTTTTAAGTTTCATCTTTCATAAACGAAGGTAAACATTCATTGTTACAAATATGTGTAAAAATTTCATCAAATGAAATGGCAATTTCATTTAAATACAAAATTATTAGCCTAATATTAATAACCTTTCAAGTTGCTCTGGGGCCTATTAGGCCCCACTTTTTGTAGGAGTGTTAACTTCATTTTCTTCTGTAATTGTAAGAGAGGCCAACCAATCAGAAACTGAAACTATAGATATTGGCAGGTTATAATAAAATTTCAACCTTATGCCTTTTCAAATTAGTAAGATATAAAATTGTACCACCCACCCACCATTGAGGCTTCTCCCATTTTGTTATGTGTCCTCCTGTAATAGATATGATTGTAAAGAATATTTTCTCTTTTACAATAATTTACTAAAGGTTGTTTCTTTTTGGCACACATTTCTGTGTAATTTATCTCAGGTTTTTTATGTGTAGTCATCATTGTTGCTGTAAGTGGCTAATGGAATTTTGTTTTTAGCCCGTTTGCAGCTTAGTTAGAAACCAGTCAAGTTATAGTAATTCTTGGACATTAAATATTTTGTGTTCTAAATTACAAATTTGAAATAAACATTTAAAATATTTTGGAACACTAAATTAGATCTGTAATGCTTCATATTTCAGAAGCAAAAAAGTGGAAGTTCGATGAGTAAGTTCTGAATTTATTATTTTTGCAAATATTTTTCAGTTATTACTATAAAAGTAACTAAACCATAAAAAAATTAGAAACTTGTTAACTTAGGTAGGGAAACTTAAATGGAACAAAATATTTCTCATAGCATTGTAAGCAGTGTTACATGTATGAGGCATGTTTGCCATTCATTGGTTTTATGCTTGTAACTCAGTTGTTTCTTCACACACAACTGTCAGGCTATGATAAATGACTTTTGAAGTACTTGAAAGACCTTAGTGCAGATGGAAGTTAATAAAGCTAAATGGACCCAGATTTGAAAAGTATTAGCTTTGGCTGTCTGTTTAAATAATGAGTAATTGTGTGTTACAATACACAGTTATTCTAGAAGTTAAAGTAAATTTAGATTTATTTCATATTTTCAACTTTGTTTTATCTTACATTGCTGATTTTGGTACAGTTAGTGTTAGGGTATAAAAAAACAACAGATAAAATACGAAGTTTTACTGGAACAAAGACGTATTTTAGAAGGTACTAAAGGTTGTGGAAATAAAGTATGAAAGTTGTAAAATGAAGATAAGTATTTCTTATATAAAACCACTTTGTATTTATACTCAAGTGAGACTGATTCACTAAATTCAGACAAAAATACTTGGTTAAAAATTCTGTTTTTCTTGTGCCCAAAATATTTGTAATGCTTATGAAAAGGTTATCAAATTTCTTGAAGATGCACTTAATAAATTTAGAAATCATAGTAAACATTGGTATGTATAACTTTATAGAAGATAGTTTGGTATAAAGCATCTGAGCCATTCACGTGTGGTAATAATACAGCCATAAGCTCAACGGTGTGATGTGTTACTCCACTTTGTTTAAAGGATTTCTTGAATAATGTGTCCTATATTGATAAAACTAAAATGACTGGTATTTATATCATTGTATCTTAATTAACTACCACTTCCCCCACTAAACTTTGAGCTCATGCAGAGGCAAAGTCTTTAAAATATTTCATAATTTTGAATTTTGTAACATAAGAAATTAACTTACTAATGTTATATTGCATAAAAATGGTACAGAATCATAATATAGTTAGGTTATTGGAAGGCATGAGACATAGGAAAGTGTTTGGAGTAATAACTAAATGTTCAGCTTACAATACGTATAAGGAAGAAATGGAACTTCACATAGATCAGACTGTAGGTAATTTAAGGGGGGTGAGATCAGAGAAATATTTAAAACTATTGCTGTTAATACAAAACAGTGGATACTGGCCTGATCTTTCTATAGTAGCATTAGATATTACCTCAGAAGAAAGTTAACAAGTATGTAACTTTTCAGTGTATAAAAGTGATAGCTTATTTTATGGTTCGAAAACAGGGTGATATATTTTTCTTTTTATGCATGTTTTTGACAGATTGACATGTGGTTTAAATTTGTGTAAAATTTCAACATTTCTCACTAAACTAAAAAAAAAAGGGGGGAAGGTTATTCATAAATGTTTCTCAATTACATCTTGTTTGTTAAAGATACTAATTTTACCATCATAAAGAGAAAACTGAGGCCACATTTTAAACAGACTGAACACTATGTTCGGTGAAGTTTAGTTGCTGTTTTAAAGAATGTTAGTTACATATTAAGAAATGCAGATCAATATATATTTTCATCTTAGCATTTTTACAAGCTGTGGGAATACTATTTTGTGTGCATGTATAAATGTATATACAAAGCTAAAGGTAGCATCCATTCAAGTGTTTGTAGATACAGAATATTGTCTTCTGTAATACTTGATCTTTTTCAGATTTTGAAATCTATTATAGATCAGAAAAATGCAGTTTTCTATCGATAAATACAAATAATCTGCTGCAATATTTCCAATAAAAAATTAGAATATTATGACTTAAGTAATTTTAAATGAAAAAAATATAATCTGGCGTATTTCTGACTTTACCAAAATAAACGTCTGATTACTTAAAGTAATGGTACAACACTTAACTTTCTGGCCCACCTCCAGAAAGTGTTGTAAAGCAAAAGTGTTTACCAAAATAGCTTATCATGTAAATTATTTCTTTGGAATAGAAGTAGATAATTTCTTAAATGAATTATTGTAGTAAAAGTTAGGCTTTCAAATTCAGATTTTTAGTTTTTATGAAGGCTTAAATGTGTACATTATTCATAAAGTCAGTTTTCTTTTAAAACTACCCTGGGAATAGCATGTTTTTTATCATGTATATTAAACACTGCAGCTGTAACCTGCAGTTGTTCTTTATAAAATGAAATGTTTTTTTTCAAAATATACATTTTTTTTACACTTAAATATGGTTTATTTTTGTAAACTTTGTAAACAACACAATTATACTTCATTATCTACTTGTGTTTAGTTTTGAAGGCTAGAGAAGGAACTTGCATTCTGTGTGAATTACTAACATCAGAGAAAGTAATAGTTTGTGTAACTTTTTTCACGAAGTTCAATCTGTAAACCAAAGTTACTGTATTTTAATGATTCATGTACGATGTACTCTTTAGTTTATGCAGATGGCAGTATATGTCTAGATATTCTGCAGAATCGGTGGAGCCCCACCTATGATGTTTCAGCAATCCTCACTTCTATTCAGGCAAGTCTATTAAATTACACATTTTAAAAATGCCACTGCTCGGTAACAAGTTATTAATTTTTGTAATGCAGTGAGTGCTACAAACAATTTATAAACTTTTGTCTTTGCAGTTAGTGATTTTAATGTTTATTTAATATTGATTTATGCAAGTTTTACAGATATTTAAAAACAAAATGCAGCTTATTTCTACCTATGTTTTTCAAAGATTTAATATTAAGTGATAAAATATAGGTATGATAAACAGCTGTATGGTTAACTCTTAGAATTTCCTTGTTGTTATATTGTGAATCCAATATTAAATCTCTGAACTCTAACTTGTGTTTCTTATTCTCACTCAAAAAAAAAAGATACAAACTAAAATTTTAACATGTAAGATTAACACTGGTGCTGACCACGTACAGTATAAAATGTTTAAACATAAAAAATTAGTTTTTAATTATTCCATAGTCTTTGTGTTCAACTAGTATTTGTCTGTGGTGTATCAACATTAAACATAATTCTTAAGGAAATATTACTGCTATTTATATGCTAAGTGAACATAACAGTAGACTTTCTAACATGTATTATGGGAGTTTTCAAGGAAGAAATATTTTCATTGCAAATAAACATAAGTCATATTTCTTTCACTTTATAGTCACTTCTTGATGAACCTAACCCTAACAGTCCAGCAAACAGCCTTGCTGCTCAGCTTTATCAAGAGAACAGGAGAGAATATGAAAAGAGGGTAACCACTGTAGTAGAACAAAGTTGGTTAAACTTTAGTGAGGAAGAAGAAAAAGATGTAAAAAAAGAATCTTAGGATCATAAACTTGTAGCTTTTAACAGTTTGTCTTTTAAGAGATTTGATCAGAGGCTGGGTAGTGCATCCAAAGCCCCCAGCCTTGAATGTGGACACAGCCTTGCAATGATTCAGTCTGTTATACATAGCTTTTTTTTTTTACTTTAAATTACGGTGATGCTATTTATAAGTTGCTCAGGATGAGTGATGTATTAGTACTATTGTAATTTCTCTAGGATTTTTTGAACTGTAATTTATCTTATTAACCTGATATTTCTCTCTCCACAAAATTTGTACTTTGGTACGTGTGCTGTCTTCAAAGTATATAGTAACTTGTACATATTGGTAATCTTTTTCAAATGTCATGTCTAAATATTGTTACAATACATAAACTAGTGTGAAACTGTTAGCATTATTACAAACAAAACAATATTCTAGGAACATAATTTTAAGTGTAACTAGGGCAGACTTAAGATTGTTATTTGTGAAATTAGCTACATTTTGTTTTATAGGTTATTGTTAATTTTGTAAGTAAAACAATTGGTTTCAACTTCAATAAAATCAAATATTTATAGTTTGTGTTAAATTATTGTATATCTTTCATCATTCCCTACTGAACTCGTCTTGGGAGCGTTTTCGTTTATACAAGTTCAAACTACATTTAGAATAAAATAGTAAATCATGAAAAATATATAATGATACTCTATGGTTGGTAAACCCTTAAAAATAATTGAAAGTTTTTCTAATTATTTGAATTAATAAACGTATACAGGAAATACTATGTATTATACACCGGAACACTTTAAGAAATAAAAGTATTGCTTTTTGTATTCCACATCTTTTACTAAATGTCCTGAAATTTAAATATTTCTTATACAGTTCATAAAGCAAGTGTGGTAGAGCTATAAAAGATATGCATTAATTTATTGGAAGACAAATTACTGATTGTGCTTTATTTCTAGCAATGTATGAAAAATAATCCTGTGAACTAAGATGCTATTTAGTTTAACTAATTGATACTGGGGAAAATGTGCTATGGATACACAGCCATCTTCAACATAATAGCTATTTTTATAACCTTGAAGAGAATTTCAAGATCTGCTTTCAATACTCAAATGTCTAATAAGGAACTGTTGTAAAGAAAAAAAAAAAAACATTTAAAGTACTGAATGTATTTAATTCTTTCTTTACTAAGTTTATTTGGCAATGATGTAGTTTTAAAATATGCTGTTACGTACGATTCAATACCATAATGATTTGATGTGAAAACAAATAAATCATCAGCATTCCCACAGTTAAAATGTGTTCCTGAAAAAATGTACTGTATAAAACAATTCCCATGGAATATAGGTGATAAAGGGAGTATGCATTTCTTAAAGAAAAATTCCTAAAGATAGAAAGTTTGAAATGTGTTTTGCAGAATCTCAAACATTAAATGTACCTGAAAATAGGACCATAAGGTTATGTAGCCTTAGCTTAGCCATATATCCTATACATCTATAGTGTAAAGCTTTAAATATCTATAAATCACTGTTTTTTTTATCAAAACATATTGTGCACGGTTGTTACATTATATTAGATAAAATTTAGTAAATTGATTTTATGGATTTCTACTATGACCCACCAGTATAAGATTGAATCTAATGTCTGCTTTAAACAGAGGTATATGCTTTTATTTAAATGAAATTAAAGTTTCCAGGTTTTTGGCTTCCCAAAAAAAGAAAGTTAATTTCATCAGCATTGAAGACCTCACATGGGAAATATTTTATCAGCAATTGTCTTCTTAGGTAAACTACATGCATGGCACATCTTGTGCATGTGGAAAAAAAATTCAAAATCATGATAAATAGAAAAAATTCCCTAATGTGATAAATTGTCTTAAGACAAAAATGTTCTAACCAGATTATGGTGGAACTAAATCTGAAACTAAAGAAAGCAACAGCCACTCTTATACCACTTTAATATATCCAGTAATCATTATATCACAAATTAGCAATATGAGAATCAACTTTTTTCTAGTTATAAGCAAGATATTGTCATTAAGAGCTATTTACATTCCAAAGCTGAATAACTTTTCTCCAAACAGTTCACAAATACCATTTTTAAAGCAATGTAAAAGTGAAACTTATCTTTATGAATTTTTTTGCTAGCACACAGATTAAAAGTACTATTTACATAAAAGTATAATTAAAGAGACTAAAAATAAAACGGAGAGATTAAACTGATTACAGTAATAACTCTACAGCCGTCTTCAAACACTAATATTTTAAAACATTTGATTATGCAACTCTCATTTCCAAGCCATGTTATAAAAAACTATTTGTATTGCTAAATGTTTATCTTGAAAATTTTCTTCTTAAATACTGTATATTCCAATATTTTTTTTCATAACTGTACTTTCTTCAACATAATACAGTGACTGATAGAAGATTAATATTAAAATGCTATAACTGGAACAGATCTTAATTGCTTTTGTCACAATCCAGACTGATTAGTTATTTTAGTTTTTAAGTAGCATAACTTTTACATTATAATTATCAAATATAGTCCAAGACAACATAGTTCAAGTTCTTATATTTTATTTAGAAGTATATCTGGTAAATTGTAATTACTTTAAAATGTTTTAAAATCCAGTTTACAAGATTGAAAATTCATGAATTAAAAACTTTGTCTCCAGTAAATGACAATAAATATTAAAACTGTGATCCTATGTAAAAAAAAAAAAAGGCTATAAACTTTACAGCTTTATCCAAATTCATTATCCAACAGAGAAACTATACTTATTTTTCTCTTATCTAAAATTACACCATCATTGCAAATTTGCTATAAGATGAAAATGTCATGGAAAAGAATCTGAACAGTGATGTAATTACATGACTAAAACACAAACACAAGAAATTTTGTTCTTGCACAGAAATAACTATGGTAGTTTAAAACAGTAAGCATAAATTAGATTTCAAAATTAACTCTGTAATAAATTCATTTGCTACCATAAATGTTTATGCATGTTAGTATAAAATTTAATATAAAGGATTGAATGCAGCATAAGCTTGTGTAATAACCAACTACCTACAAGAGCACAACTAGTCTTCACTTTGTAACAAACTACACATTTTTTTCCCACAAGTTACAGAATGGTGTTTTTTGGAATATTCTACCACAAAATGGAAAATAAGGAAATTTATTAGAAAACTTCTTTTGATGGTCTGTATTTTACCTGTATCTTACACCAATTCTGATACTGTACAACTAAGACTGTTATTTACAATAGTCTTAATAAGTCAAGCAAAGTACAGCAATGAGAACACAATTTAATTAGAGAAAAAAGCTAAAAGTGGCTCCAGATGGTATTTTGTGTTTCAACTGCCTTGTGCTGTATTTCACTTACCAAAATAGTAGCCTAGTGATCCTTATGTTTTACAAAGCACAACTTGTTGTTTGAAATGAACTTCTTATATATACATAATCATGAGTCAGTAGGTATGTAAAAGTATATGATCTGTTTGAATTCTTATATTAATTTCAAGCATGAAGAAATCTAGCATGCTTAAAGAGTATACCAAAGAAACCATGTATGCAATGTACAAGGTAATTTAAGAGTTCAAAACATCTCCATAATGAAAGTTTTTGAAATTGGATAAATTATATAAAACCAGTTATGTACACAAAACAAACTATATAAAAATTGGTGTTGATAAATGAGTCTGACCAAAAACAAAACTAATCACTTGAGGAAATGGCATGTGTGTGTGTGTGTGTGTGTGTGTGTGTGTGTATTCTTACAATAAGCCAAAGATCGCAAACCCCACAAAAATTCACTGACATATGGGATGACATTTTAGAACATCCAAAAGATTTAAATGTTTAGGATGGATGATGAGAACCATGATCTTTTCATGATTGTCCACAAGGAAGCACTATTAATGAAAGCTAGCTTTCATGTTTCAAGGTACAGAAAATGCAGTTTTCTTATGTAGTACATCAATTTATGTATTCTGAAAGCTGAGAAATGACTATTTTGTTCAGATTGTGTTAATCAGGTAATAGATTGGTTTTATAGAGTAAATTCCATATTGCATTAACGTTATCAACAGTACCATAAAAATTAAGATTACTACATTAAAAGTATTGCAGAAATAGAACAATTGCATCACTGAGATACATTCATCATGACATTCAGTACAGACATGCACTATAAACAGTCATTTAGGTATTTATATATTGAGACAAATGAAACAATACAAAACTACCGTCTCCAATAAGCACAATTTCCCACAAGGATAATGTGTATTGCCATTCCCTAATCTGAACAAATGAAACAATACAAAACTACCGTCTCCAATAAGCACAATTTCCCACAAGGATAATGTGTATTGCCATTCCCTAATCTGAAGTCATAGTAGTGATAGCCTCTTCTGATAATAGCTTGCTACTGTTTCACTTGTGTGGTTATAGACACAATTCTTTTCTATCTTTTGACATGCCAAGGATAAGTTGGTTTGTTCCTTCATGCATTAAATAGCTTGATGCTAAGAATCAACAATATATGAACACTATCAATGGAAATGGTGAATCCTTAGTGTTTGAACAATAAGTTTTAAAGAGATTTACATAATATAATATTAACACAAGAGGCTTTAATCTTTAAAAATTATAGTACCCAATATAAGATGACTTTACATATAGTGTAAACTCCAGTGGTGATGAAGATGGGTTTGGGGTTAGATTGAAGGATTTAAAAACCTGCTGTCTTGTTGAGTCTGTAAAATAAGTGGGTTTCAGGTACTGCCACTAGAAGCAAGGTTCTATTTAAATCAAGTGTTGTCCTGAACATCTTTTGAACAAATATTTTATCTTGATGCAACAGTTGCCATTAAGGGGTAGGCTACAAATTACTCCATCTTAGATTTGATTGATCAGCTTTTTGTAGGTTTTCAGGAACAAAATTTTAATGATCCATACAATGATTTGCATCTCCCTGTAGATGATGTCTGGTTAGGCTGAACAAAAGATTATTTCAGTTCTATGCATAATTAGAATGAGTCAAACATGAGCCATTTAATATGGCTTTTACAATATTTTGAATCTAGCTTAAAAGACAAATTATCATTTAGAAAGACTAAGTCTATTTTGAGGAGACATTGATAGTGTAAATCTTCTAAAATCTAAAGCTTTCTGCATAGCTTTAGGCTGCTTTTACAATAAAACTCCATGAAGTTACGTAACTGAATTTGCAAAGGGAAAGTGTGACTGTAATTCATGGTGGTGTATACATATATTCAGGTAAATAACAAGACCATAAGCTTCCATGTGCAACATAAAAGTGGTCATAATAAATGCTGTCTTTCCAATTTTATGTCCTTGGTACTTCACAAAGGATATATTTTAGAAAGTATAAGCTCATTTTCTTTGACTACAAAATAGTGCCAAACTCACCAAAAGGATATTACCTGAAATAAGAAGCTTTACAAGTTTGTGAGTAAAGTTTATTGTAGCTTTCATTAATATTCAATACTCGAGTCTTAAGAAAATTCAAGCATGCCACATGTGAGGGATAAAAAAATTCCCAAGTAAAATCTGGTAGTGGTGTACATATTGCATTCATGCCATACTTATATTATATACAGTATAGAGGATTTAAAGGTCCCCCCCTAACAAACCATCAGTTCACGAGGCCTTTAAACTTTGTAAAAGACATTACAAAACAGTTGTATCTATAAAAAGGTTTAAAAAAGTAAACTACAGCCTCATTAATAAAAAATTGGAACAACTGAAATTCCCCCTTTCCATTTCTTGTACAAAATGATCAATTTTAAGCTTTATTATTTAGCATATTTATCAGCATTCATAATGTATATAAAAAGACATACCACATAAGAAAATTAATATTTCTGTACTTAAGTGTAAAACTCACTTTCAGTAACAACAACCCTGTTGGCAATTATGTGCTTTATCTCATTATTTACCATTCGTACATACATTATAAACACGTAACAATGTAGTAAAATGTGCAGTAACCTAAACTACAAGTTCAGTAGCACTTTGATTACTGTTTACCCTCTGCTTCTCTTGAACAATTTACAGAGTTTCCTTCACATATAGCAGTCTTGTTTTTGGCACTGCTAATTACTTTGAATATATTGCAGAACAGGGAATGTGTAACAGTGTAAAGTGCATTTTTCACTGAGATCCTACTGTTTTGTGCTAGTAGTGATTCTAAGAAGCCAAGTATTGTAACAGGTAGAATGGTTTCCAAGTTTAGTTACGATTTCTTGATAGTAATTCAAGTTCATGAGAGGAGGGCATGACCGAATTAAGATTTTTCAGGGAAAATAATTTGTGATGAAAACTAGGTAAAATATTATACAAGATATCCAGTTACTTATATACATCAAATAAATTATTTAACACTTGGTGTTAATAAAAGAGCCTTTCTTAATATAACCCTAAGAGTTTACCTGATGATATAAAACTATTCTAAAGGAAACTGAAAGGCAGTCTAGTGCTCTTCTACAAGTCGAAATGTTGTGGAGCCTTACTTCTCCCTTCCAAAAAAATACAAACATATAGGATGACAGTTACAAATGTACATATACCATCAAGCCTAAGGAATATTTTTCTGGTTCTGACTGAGGGTATGTCGATGTTCATGACATCATACATCCAAAATGCTTAACCATCTGGAAAATTAAACTCGGTAGAAAATGTCTTTTAGGTCAATTTCTTTGCTGTTAAGAATAGAGCTACATAATGAGATTTCTATCGTGGTTATCAAAACCATTTTTTAGTATTATAAGCTTTCGCCCTTACTACTGAACTACTGGAAGCCCTTTTGATACAGTGATTTTAGTACTATTTTCCAAAACTTTCATTATAGGACCATTATGAATCCTTAAATTAACTTGCATTTTCCTTAAATGAAAGTTTCATAAATACACAAGCAATTATTCACAGTTTCCTTATTTTCACTAAAATTGCAGTCGTGCAACAAACTCAAAACAGTAACATCGCAAACAATTGTTAACTAAAACAAACATTTTTAATTTCCAACAACATTTAGGCATAGATGCCTTTCTTCAAGTGAATGCTAACCTTTTTTTTCTTTTTTACATATAATTAATTAGTCTTCACTTTCAGTTCACAGCAAGTAACATGTATTAAACATCAGTGTTAGGTCACAAAAAGTTTGAAAAAAAAAATTTTTTAAGCACTATTACAAGTATTGAGTTTCTAAATTAATGATATAAAGCAATTTTTTTTTAATAATCTTTTGCTAATGTATATTTTTCAACATGCTACATATACATGAATACTTACCTATTAAGACCCAGTAAAGGTAACATAAACCCATAACCATCTTTTTTTTTCCCTACATTACAATAAATATATTTGATATTCTTATACAAAAATACATTTATTTTGTATTAAAAAATCATCAAGAATAATTACTAAAGTGATGAAAGAAAAATTGATATAAAATACAAATTAAATATCCGTAACCAATATTTCACTAAATACACCATTTTGTACGGAAGATACTAGTAAAACAAGTGCACAACACAATCTTGTAATTATTATTTTTTTCCCATCAAAATAGCCAGGGATGTAATTCATTAGTACAAGTGGCTGCAACAGAGTTTCATCTTGTAAAGTTGTGGAAACATGTTATTCAATGTTACTATGAAAATTTATGATGTGGCTCAATTCATGATGCTACACATTGAATGTGACCATATGACCTGAACTGGTTAAACCATGGGGAATATAAAGACTATTCAATGTGACTGTGACAGGATCTGATTTGATTAAGTTAGGGAAGCTAATCACACTTAATCAATGTGGCTGTAATACAGGCTGATGTAGGTGACATAGCTGAAGCTTTGTACATTACTCAATATGGCTGTAAGATGGATTGGTATAGATTACTGAAACTATTTACATTATTTAAGCTGACCTGAAAAAAGCTTCATTAAAAACTTACATAAGGTAAACTCTATATATTTAATTTGGAATTTCTGACTAATATTAGGATTCTTGGTATTGAAATGGTCTGAAGAATATCCTGGATTAGACTGTGAACAATAAACATTTATACCATTTCTCTAACACAGATTCCTACTATATATAAATTCTACCTTAAGACCAAAAGCAGTTTTCTTAGTTGCTTTTATTTTCACTAACTGTGTATCCTGCTTTGCTCAAAAAAGTTACATTATGCTGATACTAATATGTTTATGTGAATCCCATCTGTGAAACTATCTTTACATTTTACAATGCATGTGAAAGTATAGTAGCTAAGAAAGACAAAATGTGTCATTGATCAAAAATAAATGTTGTATCAAGGTATCACAGTTTGCCTACACAGAATGTTTTATATGTAAGAGATATTGTCAGGAAAAGGTGTTTTTGAAATTCCAAAGAAAAACAGACTTAATTGCAAAGTTAAATTTAAGAAACCAGGAGAAACTAAAACTGAATAAAATAACTGATGATACAGAATAAATTTTCATCACAAAGAAAACACAGGATGAAGACATTACAGTTAGCTTATAAAAACAGTTTGTTTCATATTTAAAACAAATGTAATTTGATCAAAACTATTAGAGCTAAGATAATAAAACTTGAAAAACATTTAAACAAGGAATTGTTTTTCATTACAAGTTTAAATTTGGTGAGTGTTTAATTTCAGGATAAGAAGTTAAAGCTAGTATATAATTCAAATAATTAACAAACATATCTTTTAAAACTGAAACATGTCCACACAATAGTTTTATAATAGTAGATCAAACAATTTAAAAGGCTTATGTTCAGAAAAACGTGCATAATGCAACTGGTTTAGGCTCAACCATATATTCATCATTCAAGAGGAATGTGCTTAAAGTAGAACACAGTTCAAGACTTAACGAACATTGGATGCTGATAAATACTTTAATACGTCAACATAATTTAGTAATATAATGTTTCAAGATATTCAATGTACAAGAGATAAAGCAGAATGTCAATTAAATGTGGTTTAAATTCATACATTCAGTCAAACTATGAAACTTTTCCAAGCACACTTACCACAACCATTTCAAAACCATTAACAGATTTTTAACACATAATTCCTCAATGAATCAAGACTGCAGTTATCTTATGGTTAACACACCTGAAATTATGACATTGCTGAGATAACACAGTTGATATAATAGTTACTTGCAACACAAAAAATATAAGGGATCTACTTTCACATAAACAAAATATAAAAACATTTAGTTGAGAAACTGTTGGTCCTGGGAACCAAGCAAGGAGTAAGACTCAAGTAATTCTTACCTTGGTTGTGATTACTTTGTTTTAACTGTTTCATTGTAATCTATGGCTGAATTAAGTAAAGGTAGAATGACAAAGCCTACAACAATATGTTTGAAGCCTAGTCTGACTAAAACTGAAACCACTTTAGCAACAAGAAACTGAAATGTGCAATAATACTCATTTTATATTGAAAAACAGCACAAAGAGTAAAGGATCATATTGATACAGACTAATAAATACTAAAGCATATCTAATGTGGAACAAGTAATAAATTTGATTTACAAGATACTAAAGTTTTGAGCTTTCCTATCAACCTATAATTTTCTGAGCTTATAGCTTTAAGTAACACACAGTTTCCTGTAGTTCATCTGTCAATACTTTTACCACTTTCTTCACAAACCTTCTTAGAACAGCTTCGCAAGTCTCTTGCACAATGAAGAATTTTATGACCATTTCATTCCCCTTAAAAATATGTGATATGTATAAAGATAAATTTCATCATCTGAAAGTCAAATTTTGTGTTTTATAGAGCTAGAACAGTGTGTAGAACAGTATTCATTTAATGACATATTTGATAAAATCACAACTGCTGTTTAGAAGAATGGAGGTCTGTTTGAAGAGGTAATAAATCTGAAAAGTAACAAAAAAAAATTTTGTTATGAAAGCCCTTATCATCACATTGAGTAACTGATTAATGTGAACTGTATGGTAGATCTTTTGTTTGTTAAAGTAAGACAATAACAGCTCACTACTTTGGTTAAAATAATCATTCATAGACATACCCATATAATTTTTATCATATATGTATTGTATACGTAATAAACTAAATCAGAAAGTGGAAGAAAATGTTAGCCAACATATGACCCATAAAAATTCCAACTATCCACACTCAAACTTTGATATACGGGAAAGAATAAACAAAAAAACTGTTTCATGTGGCATATTTTAAGAGTTTATTTTTTTCTCTCTTAAATCACATATCCATGTTAAGAGTTTGAAGTACATAAAAGTGAAATTTAACAAAACATTGAATTTGGCTATTAAAGCAATGTTAATTCCCAATTTTCACTTGCTTTCAGTTGAGTTTCTCTCTCTCTCTCTCTCACATACACACACATATAGTTAGTGATATTGTAAATGACAAATCTCACAACAGTACTTTATCTACAACCCAAGACATCATTCACAGCTAATTCACATCTAGTGTTCTGCCAAGCCAGTACACCTTTAAAAGCCAATCATTTTTGGACACATTTAAACCAATACCACTTCACATAGTATCATGACAATCCAAACAATTTACAAACTATCACAGCCTACTTACAATGTAAGTAGTTTACACAGTTCTCACCAAATTTTGTTCCAAAAATAAAATTACTTGATGAAATTATTTGTAATCTGACAGAAACTTTCCTGAAGGCAAGTAGTTTCAGAAAAATAAAATATTAAATTTTGATTTTAGTTTTTTTATGCATTATCAACTATGAAATTATATAATAATGTGTATATTTTTTATATTTTTAATTGTTTAGTCAAACTTTCTTTATATTCACAACTAATATATATAAGACCAAAAGTAATATGTATAATTAAACCAAAACCTGCACTTTTTTATTCTTAAATAGAATTTTATGTCTAAAAAATTTTAAACTTGTTTCATATAAATTTGTTCATCTTTATTCCAGGTTTATGCTTTATTTTGCTCATAAATCTGTCTACTGTGTCAATAAATAAATCATACAAACAACAGAAGTAATGTTCAATTTCTGTAAACATACTTTACACCCTCTAAGCCTATCTTGCCTCTAAAAGACCCTTCACTTGTCCAGTGTTAAGCCTAACAGTTGTGAATCAGCTTTTTCCCTAAAAACATATTTCTTTTAAATCAATACTGTAATATAATGAATAAAATAAATAGTTAAATGGTACAGAATGTGTTCAGATGCAATAAAAAAATAATAGTTGTGTACCTGCCATGCAGTTCTCAAAAGTAAGATTTTCAAGATTTGTAATATGTGGCCCATGGCTATGAACTAACTAGTCTCTAGCTGAAGTGTCAATTTTTTAATAATAATAATAATAATAAGCATCACCAACTTTCTTGCTTTAAAATATACAAAACAGTATTTGGTAACATGTTTTGCACATAATCCTATGATTTGCTAAATGCAAGATACAATGCACTGAATGATTTAGTTATGAAACTGAAGCATTACTTCAATTTTTTAAAGTGTGTTAACACAATTTAATGACAATAAAAAACGACCATACAAAAATGTTTAAGTATTGATCACATATTGTATAACAAGCTCTGAAGTGTGAGAGATAATTTCAAAAAAATATTTTACAAGAAAGTATTTAGTCACAGTGGATATTTAGTTATCGTCCAACACATTTTGAAGTTTTTTTGTTACATTTCTCTTTAATTTTCATTAAATAAAAATTTATTAGAGACAATTTAATATTACAGATTAATTTGAAAAGAAATCTGAAGCAAGTTCAAATAAGTTCTCAATAGTTGTTTCAATTCACTGGTACAATTTTACCCTTTGGGCAAGGCAAAATGGGCATAATACACACACACACACATATCATGAGTTTTTTGTTTTTTTTTGTTAACCTTAAGATGACCTAGGAAGGTCAAAACATGTTCTGTACTTTAACGTTTTAATACCCATACCAGCAGTCTTCAGAATACATATCAGGAAAGAGTATGTGCTGTCAGAAGCAAATCCAATAGATATAAATATTTTTGGGAAAGGCTTTATTTAACTTTGACATTGTTAGACTTTAAAAGTGCACTAAGGTATGGATAAATTTCAGACTATGCTTTTGTTCAAGGCATAAATACATTCAAAGTGGCACAAAGTATTAATAACCTTCCCTCTTAGTTCTTGGTTAGTAGAACTTTCACGGCTACTTACTCTTCATCCAACAGCTTTTCTTGTATTATAAATACATTCAAAGTGGCACAAAGTATTAATAACCTTCCCTCTTAGTTCTTGGTTAGTAGAACTTTCACGGCTACTTACTCTTCATCCAACAGCTTTTCTTGTATTATATTTAGAGGAAGCAATGAAAACTTTTGAAATCTTTAATTAGTAAACTGTAATCCTATGTGTATGTAATAACAACTGTATATTTGTATTAGTTATATAGCAAATGAAATTACAAGTTAGAAATCTTAACCCTGTCATGACAGGTCATGGGATGAAGGCCATGCCATTGCATTAAAAGTATGTTTATGTTTATTCTTCACATGAACATCACGTAACACCCTGACTTGTTAAAGTTTGAGTTACACTGACACTGTCAATTCACACACATATCTTGAGCACAAATACTTTGGTAACACATTTAAGTTATGTAGAACAGACTTGTACATTTTACTATAAGTTTGGTGGGTTTCATGTAAATACATTTCAAGTTACTAATTTTACACATTCATATTTGATTGATAGTACATAAAGAAAAAGAGCTACAATATGCTTATGCTAAACCACTTTATTATAAAATGACAAGTTTTTAAATGAAAAGTAACAGTTCTAAATATACAATAACATAGCAAAGAGCTAATTACTTCAAGTCCTAACAAACACACCACATATACAGAATCAGTTCTTGAGTTTTGAATCAAGTAGTTAAATATAGTTAAAGTTTTAGTTAACATAAAAAAAAATACTGTCAAACTTGGTCAACCACTAAAATGCATACATACAAATGTAGAGAAATGAAAAATACCAACCAGATGTTTGTTCTTGACATGAAAGGTCCTCCTCGTCCCCTACTTCACCATGATGTTGACGTGGATTAAGGAGACTGTCTGTGTCTTCATCTCTAGGTCTCTGTGGAAAAGCCACTCCATCACCCAAGCTACATAAAAACATAATGAAGGAAAATTATTTCTTTATTATCTTTACCTAAGATTGTTTTTCTAACATTAAAAGTGTCAGTACACCCACGGTAGTCACATATTAAGAGTTAAGTAGTAAAAATGTAATTTAGAGATGGTTGATTATCAAATGTCAAGATATATTGCTTGCTCATGTCAAAATATAGACCCTTTTTATATTCCTATCCACAATTTATTATCCCTGTTAATACCTGCAATTCACAATCTGTAATCTTATTCAAATCTCATGCTGTGTATATTCATGAATCTTAAACCCTGCACTAACAGAAGCTCTAAGCCAATCATATTCTGTAATGTAGTGCTTCCTCTATTTATTTTTTGACATTTACATGGTTACATTCTATACAAAACTCATCAATGTGGAGGAAGGAAGAAACAGTCGTAGCAAACATGTTTCTTTATATTTAAGTTCATTTTAAATATAGTATTGCAGTTTATTTACAGTCTTTAGTTAAATGGAGGCAGTACAATATTTCTCTTCTGGTAATGTATTTAGAACAGATGAGAAGAAACCAAGTCTCTCAAAACTCTTCAAACCATCAAATAGCTGATCCTATTACAATGTGCACAATGTAGTAAAGAGACATCAAGATGCAAGTTCAGTATCTACCTAGACAGAATTCTAGTACACTTAAAAAAAGTATTTCATAAAGGAAAAGCTCAGATGACATGACTCTTATATTTAATGAGCAGACACTTATCAAAGAAGACCAACTGGTGTGAAAATACCATATTGAGAGTGGTTGGTTGATTTGGTGTTTTTTGGCACAAATCAGCTAGACTATTTGCACCAAACATCCAGCAAAAAGTTAAAATTAAAATAAATTTAGTAAACTTCATAAAAGGAAATTAAGGTAAAACAAAACAAAGTTTAAAAAAAACATAAATAGCATAAAACCAATGATTACATCTAGTCTACAACATTAAAAGAAAAATTACAGTAATACAAGTTGTAAAGGACTTTCTGTAGCATAATTGTAATTATCAGAACTCGTCAGGAAGACTAACAGGTAAGTTCAAAAACCACTGTCAATCACCTGAAGTTGGCCTTTCAGTCCTGGTTCTGAGTTATTTGATGTTATGGCCATTTTCAAAAAGTAATAAAAGTTTTAAACGACTTGTTACAAAATATTGATAACAACTTGCAAGGATGACTAACAAGTAGTTCAAACAGGTAGTTTATTGAGAATGACCAGCACTATAAAAACCCTGTCCCTAAGGTTATACAAGGATCAAAAGAGAACAAACGAATCAGAAGTAAAACTGCTAACACAGAGGTTCAAGACACAATGCTACTACTGCCTCAAGAATAGCCACAATGAGAAACATGTGTAATGAAATACAAATTAAGTTGAAAGGTGAATATCAGGGTGATGGACATTAATATAATAAAATATGTCCACCTGAACAGGCAAAGAGAGAGTAAGGAAGTGTATCTGATTAGAAGAAATCTGTAGCATACAACAAATACTAAAACTCAAATGGCCAAATGCAAAACAGATGGGCAGTTTTAATTACTTCGTAACAGAAGGAGCAGACAAGTCTTTGGTCAGTGACTCCTATCTGTTATGTAGCACATGAAAGAGCTTATTATGCTCTGCCTCAATGTATGTGAAAGATATTAATGTTACAATGTATGCTAGGATTTGTTATGTTTTATGTTATCTAAGTTTAAATTCCTTTATTTCAAAGGAAACCTTTCAAATATAAATTTCAGTTTTGTGTTGCCAAGTGACCCACGAGCTATGAAAAACATCAACTTTCACACTTCCCATCTTGACTCATACAATGCCAGTCTTCTAGCTGTATGTCTAGATCATTAAGTGCATTAACTTGCCCTATTAATGTGTAAATTTTATAGTCCTGTTACTGAATAGAGTAAAAAAAAGTAAAATATTTTGTTAATCTCTGACAGGTTGCCATGCCAACCATCTATACTTTTGCTAGAGCTTTAGTATATAAGGTATATAATTCAAAGATTAATTTAGTGAACACACTGGTATCATAGTTTTTGAAAAGGTCTTTTCAGGACTTCACCTGAGCAATTATTTACAGTAATGCCACCTGGCACAAAAGTATTGACAAGAATCAAATTAAAACCAGTCAGGTCCATCCACAACAAAACTTCTCAGCAGTGAGAAATTTGTTTTTGTTCTTTATAGAATACGAACACAAAAACAGATGTCACATACCATACGTAAATAAATCACACATTCATATTTCAGAAATGACAGTATTTCACCATTTTCTGCAAGACTTAATAATTTTGGTGTGTACAGGACCTTCAGACTAGTACACTTTATATCAAATAAAACTGCAGTGATATATATAATTCCAAATGTATCAGTGTTTTTGTACATGGTAGCTTAAGATATTACCAAAGGGTTTTTGAAGAAAATGACAAATCCAATAAATCACAATTTATGAATAAGCAATATTATTAACATAACATACTACAACTGATAATAGTTGGCACAATCTAATACATAGGAAGCCTACAAAATAAATTAATGGTGATTAAATAGTGATTATCACTAATAATTGCCATTATAAGTTGCCTGTTGTTATTAATTTAGTCCTACACATTGCAGGAAATAAAACAGTCCAGTATAAAACCCCACTGTTGTTTAACAGCCACTTACAAGAGGTTTGTTTAAACATTCAGACATAACTACAAAAGAAAACAAACTGAAAATAGGAAACACATTATTGTAAAATTTCAAAAACGTTTTTTTCCCATTTCAAATTATAGATAATTATGAATCCTACATAAAAGATACAACAATGAATGTCAGGAAAGATTTCTAAAGATGTATTTGAGAAAAAAAAGCTAACTTAACAAATTTTTAAAAATACAACTTTACATGTGTTATTCTTTTATCATTGTCTTAACACATATATAAATCCATGCCATCAAAAACAGCCTATCTATTACAACAACATATAAGAGAGTTACCTAAGATGCATAACTAACCAGTTATATATTAATATTTCTAGGCAAAGTCTGTTTTTATAGGATAACTGATTTATAATCATTATGATCATTTTGAGGATATTACTGTAATAAAATATCTTATAAATACCTTCACAGTTAACTTGACATGAAGTAAAATGTACTGAGATGCTTAACATTTTAAACATGTTACTGCAAAAGTTGAATTAAAACAAAAGTATGTTGAGTACAATATAATGTTACCTAGATTGAACAGGTAGAAACCATTTCACCTTATCATTTCCAAATACTTGAATGAAGTTTTGATATCTTCCAATACTGAAACCATTTTTATCTGGACCCATCCTAAAAACTGGTGGTCTGAAAGACTCTAGAACCATAGATAATAAAGATACTATTATCTTTTATAATCATTTTTAACTAGCTGTTTTTTTTAAACAATTAAACTACTTTTAAAGATTACAATACTTTTGGATATGATACAAAAACTTTTAACTGTTACTGTGAAAATTTTTTTATTATTACTATAAGTTCCTGGACACAAATATTAAACTTACTAACATTTTACCTTGAAAATAATGGTGGTGAACAGTTTGTCAATGAAACCACCCATTTGTGAAAAACTGAGTAACAACTAGGATATTATTCAAGTTGCAATAACCCCTATATGGACACTTGAAGTTTTCCAAAAACATTTCTTTGGCAATTTGTAAATATATTAAAAAATGCCTTGATTAAAAAAAAACACTGGAAAAGAAAAAGAAATCTGCACTGGTTTTGTTCAAATGATAAATGTTCATAATCAGTTTTTGCCAAGTTATAACCATGAAAACAACAGTTGCTAACATCCATAGTGTCAGATTAACACCATATCTGAACATCATTTACTGGGTATGCCATGAGGTACAAGTTGCTTACATTCAAACTTTTATTAAGCTACTCTTTGTTTATATTATACTAATTAGTACAGCACGAAATTATAGCTAATAAGCAATATTAAGAAAGTTTTAAGTTCCTAATATTATAAGGCACCATTTTAAAAAAATCCTAAATTTCCCCTAGTGTGAAAAAAATTGATTTCTGTAAGCATTCAATTTTCTCTGTTGTATTCACTACCCTTCAAATGAGTATGAAATTCAGTGTTAATTACTCACAATAAAGTTGTCATTGTTCTAAAAACAACAAAACTTTTATAGCTATCAATTTTGTTTGGTCACAGAGCTATAAATAGAAAATCAGTTCCCTCCTGCCAAAACCACAAGTTACATCCTTTCTTTCAAGAAATGTTAGCAGTTCTCTCTTACATTTAATTATATATTACATATATAACAAATAGAAAGTAGAGGTTTTCATCTATCAAATGATGTATTGGATAATGCCATGTTATAAACAGATAATCAGAGTACAAAGAACATTCCTGTGAGATACTTAATGATTAGCTTGGATGAATTTAATGTTCATTGTGGCACAGTTAGAAAGCCAGAAAATTTGTAAGAGGTAGGGAAAATTGTTTACTTTTTGTCTGTTATCATTCTATGTTATTTGGTGCATTATTTATTTACATAAAAATTATGCATTACTACCATCAGTATTAAAAAAATATGGGGTTAGTCACTGACAGTTAACAGCAAAATAAAAAAATGGGTATCAGTGATGTCGAGAAAACCCACTTGTAGAGAAATATATATGCAAAAACGGCTCATTTGGGTTGAGAAAATATTTTACATAGAAGAGCGAACAACATTTCAACCTTCTTCAGTCATCGTCAGGTTCACAAAGAAAGAGGTAACTGACCAGAAGCTGACCACATGTTTGAAAGGGGTTGTGCAACTGAGTGTCAGAACGTATAGGGTGGTGTTAGATGTTTGAATATATAATACATTAATACGGGAACAAAGCGTTCCCTTATATTGGTTTATTTTGGGTTTAAGTTGTTGTATAAGTAAGGCTTCTTTAATTTTATGCTTTGTTTATGTTTGTTTCTTTATTTAGTATTTGAGTGTTTTCTATGGTTATGTTGTGTTTATTTGACTTGCAGTGTTCAAAAACGTGTGAAGGTGACTTTTTATGTTCTTTGAACCTGGTTTCCATTTTTCTACTTGTTTCTCCAATATAGAAGTCGTGGCAGTTATCACATTGTATTTTATAAATAATGTTGGTGTGGTGTTTGTCAGTGTAGTTTTTACATAGTATAGACCTCAGTTTTGTGCCTGGTTTTGAATAAATTTGGTATTAACTGGAATGTCATATTTTGTTACTAGTTTTTGCCAAATGTTGGTTATTTGTCTGCTGATGTCAGGAATATATGGTATACAGCAGTATATCATTTCATGATTTTTGATTCGTGAGATATATTTACTTTTGTTGGTTGATTTTGCTTTCTGTCTATGTGTGTGCATATAATGTTTTCTACAGTTTGTGGAGGAAACTTATTGATGTTGATGAAGTATTGTTTTATTTTGTCTAATTCATTGTTAATTTTATCTGGTGAGCATAGTTTTATGGCTGTGTTTATTTGGTTTCTTAGTATGTTGAGTTTTTGTTTTGTTTCATGTGCTGAGTCCCAAGGAATGTATAGTCCAGTATGGGTGATTTTTCAGTGGATTTCTGTTTTGAATTGTGTGTCGGTTCTTGTAATTTTGAGGTTAAGAAATGATATTTGATTGCTTTCTTCCTGTTCACATGTGAAGTTAATGTTGGGATGTATAGAGTTAATGTGATTGAAAAATTAAGTATGTGTTCTGTAGATTTGAATCCCAAGAACCATGTCATCTACATATCTGTACCAGTATAGTGGTGGATGTAATGCTGTGTTAATTGCTTGTGTTTCAACTTGTGTCATAAAAATATTGGCTAGAACTGGTGATACTGGGTTGCCCATGCTTAGGCCATTTGTTTGTATATAGTTTTGGTTGTTGAACATGAAGTTTGTCTTTATCGTGGTGAATTCTATGAGAATTGCTAATTGGTTACTGGGAATGTCTGTAGTTGGGTTAGGGTCTCAGAGTTATAAGGCTATCTTGCAGGCTTCAGTGGTTGGAACTTCTGTAAAGTGGGATATAACATCAAAACTGGCCATTAAGACTTCATGATTAAGTTGATTTAGATTAGACTTGAAATTAAAAGAGTCTTTGATGAATGAGCTGGCTGATGTTACATATTTGGAGAATGCCCATGCTATGTATTTTCCAAGATTGTAATTAAACGATTCATATGTGGACATTATTGGTCGTAATGGACAATCTGGTTTATGAGATTTGGGAATGCCGTATATTTGTGGTGTGCGTGAGTCGGTTTTACGTAGGTTGGAATATAAATAACCAACATTTGGCAAAAACTAGTAACAAAATATGACATTCCAGTTAATACCAAATTTATTCAAAAACCAGGCACAAAACTGAGGTCTATATTATGTAAAAACTACACTGGCAAACACCACACCAACATTATTTATAAAATACAATGTGATAACTGCCACAACTTCTATATTGGAGAAAAGTAGAAAAATGGAAACCGGATTCAAAGAACATAAAATGTCACCTTCACACGTTTTCGAACACTGCAAGTCAAATAAACACAACATAACCATAGAAAACACTCAAATACTAAATAAAGAAAACATAAACAAACGCAAAATTAAAGAAGCCTTACTTATACAACAACTTAAACCCAAAATAAACCAATATAAGGGAATGCCTTTATTCCCATATTAATATAATAAAATAAATAAAATTATATATTAAAACATCTAACACTGCCCTCTATGTTCCGACACTCAGTTGCACAACCCCTTTCAAACATGTGGTCAGCTTCCGGTCAGTTACCTCTTTCTTTGTGAACCTGACGATGACTGAAGGTTGAAACGTTATTTGCTCTTCTATGTAAAATATTTTCTCAACCCAAACGAGCCGTTTTTGCATATATAAAAAAATGGATATGTTCTACATGTTTAATATTATAAAAGTAACTAAAATGGAAAAATAAGGATCTCTTGATGAAACATTGTAGAATGAATGGCAACTGCATGTTGTGGAGACACAAGTGTAGAGGATGACGTTTCAATAGTCTTCTGCCTTTTGTCTTCAAGTCTGTGTGTGTAGCTACTGACGGTCTTTTATAGTGTCCTGGTGTATTGTGATTGGTTGGATTATCACTGTTTCTGACTGAAGGAGAGATTTCCTGTAGATTCAACCAATGGCAGCCACAGGTTACTCACCTCTAATCTGGAATCTCTGTTAAGTGAAGGTTTAATAGTGTTAATATAAAATGATTCTTTGATTTTTCTTGTCTTTTAGAATTTGTCTGTGTCGATGATTCCAGTTTTCTCCCAGTTTATTCTGTGTACAACTGACATGGCATGCTCTGCAATGGCTGAATTTTGTGTTTTCATGAGTCTTGTACTATCTTCATGTTCTTTTATTCTTGTCGCGAGTTTCCTTTCTGTTTCTCCAATATATGTATCGTCACAGGAACACGGAATTTCACAGATGATGTTTTTGAGATTCTCTTTGGTATGTCACTGTTTGTTTTTTTTACCAGAATGGACCTTAAGATGTTGTAGGATTTTTACAAGACATCTATGTTGAATTTTTTTGGCTTACCTTTGAGATTTTCACTGAAATGTTGTAGTTATGGTTGGTAAATGATGGTAGTTATGGTAACTTTCTGATCTTTTCTTTGTGTTGTGGTCTTCTTCAAGGAGTTTTTGATGGAGTAGGAGGTGTAACTATTCTGTTTAAAACTCTATGATCTTTTGGCATTTTGCTTCAATGGATGTCTTATCACAAATGTTTTCTGCTCTCCTGTTTAGGCATTGGATTATACCACGTTTTATCGAGGTTGGACAATAGGACTGGAAGTGTAGATATCTGTCTGTGTGGGTGAGTTTTCTGTATACAGTTGTGGTGATTTTACTTGCTTGTTTGTTGAGTATGTCAAGAAACAATGGACTGTTTAATTCGTCTATTTCCACAGTGGAGTGGATTCTTTTGTCTATGAAAATGAGATGTTTTAAGAAGGCTGGTAAGTTTTCATGACTGTGGGGTCAAATAACGAAGGTGTTATCATCATAATGTCTGTAGAAACTTGGTTTTATTGGTGTGAATGAAATGGCTCTTTCTTCAAAGTCTTCCATGAAAATGTCTGCTATAATTGGAGAGAGTGGTGATCCAATGGCTAGACCATCTCAATTTTTGGAAATAGGTTGATTGTAGACAAATAGTTGCTAGTTCCATTATGGCATCTACTTTCATATCTGTTCTGTGTGGTAAAGAGTTGTCATTCAGCAGTCGTTTTCTGGTGACGTGAAGGGTTTCTAAGGTTGGAACATTGGTAAATAGATCTGTGATATCAAAACTGACCATAATATCCTGGGATTTGATGTGTAGCTTTCTGAGTTGTCCTATGAAATCTATCGAGTTTTTATGGTGATATTCAGTGTTTCCTCATAGTGGAAATAAAATAGCTACTAGGAAAGTAGCCAGTTGATGGCAAGGTGAGTTTTGAGCACTGATGATAGGCCTTAGAGGTGCATTAGGTTTGTGTACCTTAGGTAGTCAGTAGAAATGAGAAGGGAAATTTTCCTTGTATCTCATGTCTTTGGTTAGTTTTTTGCTGATTAAGCCTCATTTATTTAGTTTTCTCAGCATTCTATTGATGAGTCTTTTATGTAGGATCATTGGTGTTCTTATTATACTGGTGTTTCTCTAGTAACTGATCTTTGTGTCATAATCGTGTCATAAATAATAATAATAATACAAGAAAAATAGTCAATTAGGCATGCATGTGAACAGTTTGGAGTAACTTGTGTAATATATTCAACAGCACAACACGAACTGCACACTCTTCAAGTGACTTAAACTTATAATGGTACGAACAGTAGTCAGACATGGTTCAAAGGGCAATAAAATTATAAATAGATGTATATTCTTACAAGTTCAATATTATTTAGGATAAACAAACATTTCACGTTTCATTTGAAGCAATTCTATAAATAAAATGAGGGTAATTTAGATTTTTTTTATGTTACAAGATTGGTCATATTGTTCACCTTGTCAGAGATAGAGTTGAGAAAATAATAAATAATATGTAATGTTTTACTAAAAGCAAACACTTGAAACATATTTATGAAGTTTTAGAGATTGCACAAATAATATTTTAGATTTGTTTTGGACAAAGAACAGAATTTTTTTAATTTTAACGGAAATTCCTGCAAACTCTGACTAATTTTTTCACAAACAAATCTTTATTAAAATACTTCCCTGATAAACTAATTTTTTTATAAAAAAATTTGTAACCGTTACTAAAAGTCTACCAATTTTTGTGAAGATACACACATTACATCAAAAGATATTACAGTATAGATACTTAATATGTGCAAATGTGTATATGAACTTGTGTATATTACACCAAGCCTATTATGAAAGGGTTAAATGGAATACTTTTAAGTTAAAAATATGTATATATAAATACAAGAAACATTTCAATCATCCAGACATTTTAAAAGATTACATGTACCTAATGTTAAAATCTTAGCAAGTTTACTTTTAAAATAAACATTTGTCAGCATAAAGAGGAAAAAACTCAAAGCACTGACTATCTTGACATTTACAAAGAAATATTTCTATAAAAAAAAAAAAAAACAACTATTCTCGTGTTGATCTTTTTACTACATAACACTGAAGACAATTCAGTCACTAGATTTACAACAAACATAACTACCACAAAATATAAGATGAACTTACCTACTCTGTACTGATCAAATAAACTTAACTGACCTGTTAAGTTAACAACTGAACCAAATCAGGTAAGAGACTGACAGGAAACATAAGTGCTACAAAAGATAAGTTGAACTTACCTAATGTTGATCTGTTTACAATTACTAGGTAACAGTGAAACCCAAACAGAGAGATCAGACTGATAGCAAACATAACAGCTACAAAAAACAAGAAGAGAATGTGGAACTTCCCATATCCTTTCAAGTTGTTCTAAAAAATATATAAAAACAGCTAATCAACAGAAAGTACTAAAAACAATTATAAAAGAACTTTTCTACATGACAGTTTTGTTTAACAAGCACTTTTTATATTCCACTCCAAGTTCAAAATACACCACAGGTAAACAACAACAAATCAGATGATTTTATAATTAATGTTATTTTGGTTCTACTGAACAAAAATAAGGAAGAAACTTTACACTGTGTATTTATTACAGGTTACAATTAGATAAATGAAAACTATTCAGCTCTTACAATGATTATTCACTTGTTCTAGACATTTATGCAAATCCACAAAAGGGTTATAACACTAGCAATAAAAACGAAGACAGCTGATGAAACTTTTTTATTTACAAGGTTTGAATGTTTTGGAATACACTCATACTATCTTCAGCAAATTCTGAAGATGATTATGAACTAAAACTATATCACAATCACTAATTCACTTAAGAGAAGTGTTAAACGCTATCATGAACACAAGTGGCTAAAAAACTGCCCACATTAATTCAAATATGTCATTTACAAACACTATATCAAAGACACTTTCTTGCTGTTTCAATAACCACTTCACATTTTTAAGTTCCTTTCTCACCTTAATTCCCAACACCCCAATATAAAATTCACATCCAAACTCAAAGAAAATTATTCTTTATCATTCTTAGATGTCAGGATTACCAAAATAAACATTTTTTTTTTTACTTTTTTTTAATAATAAAAGAAATTTTACACCAATTTCAATAATTTTATCCTCAACTTCTTTGAAAGTAAACTGATCATATTATTTTTAAACAGAATTTTTTAATCTTTGTTCAAATTATTTTATACACATAAATTACCCTTCTACACAAAAGTATGTTAAATGATGGCTATTTTGGCTGATTTACTAATGAAGATTACACAAAACTTATTAAATAAGAAATTCTAACCACCAGCCAATGTGTCCTCAAATTCCCCCTCATCCACCTTTCTTTAGTGGGTTCACAGTCCCTACAAACTGAAAAAAAAGCTCTCTACTCTAATAAAAAGTTCTTCCCTCAAATTCAGCTCAAACTAATATAGGGACCTAACTTCCACATTAAAAACTTGTTTCAATACAAAGATTAATTACCTAACCTTCTACCTTCATGGTTCATGTAAATATACAAAATGTCACTCAAAAACTAATCTGTGAACAATAATCAGTGATGTCGAGAAAACCCACTTGTAGAGAAAAATATATATGTTAAAATGGCTCGTTTGGGTTGAGAAAATGTTTTTATATATATATTAATCTGTGAACATTTCAGAGTATCTAACAGAACTATCTGTCCACTACTTAAACTCAGTCACTCATCCATTCCTTCACATTCTGAAACTACAGGTCATAATATTTCATTTAACAACTTCTCTGTCATTACTATAGGATTTTCAGATTTTGATCTCTATACTGAAATAGGTTTACTCATAACTAAGAAGTGCCCAACTCTTTAACAACTCACAAATCTCTTTAGATCTAAAATTTTCAGTTAAACTCAACTATAGTGCAATGTCAAAAATCCTGTTTTTTGTTTTATCCTTCCACTCAGCACTTCTTTTAAAACTAACTATTGATTAGTTTTAGTTAATAATCAACTTCATAACACAGTTTTCGATTTTGCTGAAGATGGAATGAGTGTAATCTCAAACATTCAAACCTTGTAAGTATAATGTTTTATGTTCATCAATCATTTTCACATTTGTTATTATACGAGGGTTATGTACACATAATTTGAAATCATAGGACAGCAAAAAGACAGTTAATCAACAGTATCCATCACTGACTCCAACCAAATAGTTGATTTGATTGTTACTTTTAAAACACACCCACGACCTCAAAAGTGTGGACTGTGATTTTATGGCAAAGGGATGCAAAATAAGAGTCAAGTTCTCAGTCTAGTAAAATAAAAACTAAGCCCTGCTTAGTGACTCAATATTTTTCAATACATTTTCAAGGTAGGTATATAAATACACTGAAGAACAAAATATGACTTCACTGAGAAATGTAAGTATTAAATAAATGTATACATGCAGTAAAAGCTATTCCTTTCAAGAGCTGTCTCTTTTAGAGAAAACTATAACTTTATATGTTGTCACATAGCTATAAAGGTTGATACTACTATGGTAAAGGATATGTTTCAAAATATATCAGGTTGCTTGATGCATCCAATTCATATCTTCACAAATCTAATAAATGTTTCAGTAAAACAAGAGAATACAACAGAGTAACAGACTAATTAATAAGCCTCATGGAATATGTCTATGAAACAGCAACGATTAAATAAAAATATAAAAGCAACCATAGGCTCATGGAAAAAGTGTTTTGTTTCCTATATTTAATTTATCTAACTAATAGTCATAATAAATGGTACTATATATCTTAATACAATATTAGAACAATCATGAAGATATTAACAGATACTATAAGCCACAATGCAGTAATGCATTTCTCAACCTTTGTTCAAATAACCAACATATATCTACTATGTACAACCACAATTAAATGCATGTATGCAATTTTATAACAAAAAATGTACTAATTGCAGCTCCAAAATGTATAACCTTCAAGGAAAGCAACTATAGAAACAGTTTCCTTAGATATCCCATTCTATTAGTTAATTTTCACATCACAGGTGAGGAACTATTATATATGAAATGGTAACAAGGAATAAGGACTGTGTGTTTAAACTATTCATGACCAGTTGTGTGTACAAACTCACCCACCCATCCTCTCTCTCTCACACATACACACACAGATATACCTATGTATATATAAATTATGTATGCTTATAAACAACAACCACAATTACACAAAATTTATATCAGCAGTAAATGATTTATTTTTTTACCTTTGAAATATTTATTGCATTAAAACAAATTATTACTTACAGTCCAGAATTTTATGAAGTACTGTAAAGCTGTCAAAGCTATAAAAATGCAATAAACAAGAGCATATCCAAGGAAAAGGATAAAGAACTTGTAGTTGGAAAATGACACACAGTTGTTTACCCTAAGGAAAAAAAAAAGTTACTTTCAAGTCTTTAGAAAGTACATTACCTATTTAAGCTACATACTTTTATTTTCTAGCTTGTATAAAAATAAGATACAATTAATAGCTATACCATGTTACACACTATAACTACCATCCTACTATTTCTAGTAGGATTCTTACAATGACACACTTTGCCTACTTATTCAATCCTTTTTTAATTAGAGAGACAAAAACGTATATTGTGATATTATTTGCTCATGTTTACCTGTTCAAATTCAACACTGAATCACATACTGTCCTATAAATTAAAGACAAAGCAACTTTTATGTGGTATTGTTTTTGATTAAATAGGTAAACAGTGAAATTATAAAACTGAAAACAACAAGCCTAACCTGCTGCTCAAACCTTCTGCAAAACACACACATTAAATTCATTACTAAGAAAGATATTGTCTATAAATTACAATTATTAATGTTATGTTATACTAAAAATATCTTATCCTGACCATACACTCTTAACTTTCATATTTTATGTTGACACAAAACAAATTTATTTTTATTTCCATCTATATTAGTACTATAAACAAAATAAATTACTTGCTAACAATGAATTATTGCTGATTAGGTTCATACTCTCATCCAGTACTTTTCTTTTCAATAATAAAAGAAATTTGCCTTAGTGTGTTAGTTAACAACATTGAGACTAATATTTCTGACCTACATAAAGAAAAGTTTTTTCTTTAGTTGTTTGTTTCTTCTTTTCAATAGTATTTTAGTATACCTACAAAGGTTGTATTCATACACATTTTCTAAACATAAGGTTCCAACTGTACGAGAGCTAACTTCAAGGGATAATAACATCATTTACACTTGAATTATTTTTTAATTTCTACTAGTTAATAACACTTATAAAAGCAAATACTCCATTTGAAGTTATGTCATCTCAGTGAAAATGGCTTTTGAATTACATAATAAAAAACAAAGCAGGAGTTAAAGGAACAAGAAATTGAAATGTTTTGCTACTATATTTACAGACATTCCAGTTCTCTTTAGCTTTATTCATTATTGTCCATAAGTGTTAGTCCATAATAAGGTAATAAAATCTGGTAGGTGCCTATATGATCTTATGGAACACCCCATTTTGACAGAGCCAGTTGCAACTTGTAGTAATTATATTGAAAGTGGCTGCTTGTGTCGAATTGAGAAGAAAAGGCATGCCTCAATGGGCAACACTCTACACAGATTAGGATCTATTGAAAAACAAAGGGATTTTGCAAATAAAAGAGTACACGAACATGGAAAATACTTGCCCCTGGTTAAAGTCTAACAGATGCAGTCAAAATAGCTATAGGAAGTAGAGAAAGCTACAAGATCATGTAAGTAATGCAATAGGAAGATATTAGGACTGATTCACATACTAGCCCATACAATGTCTTCAAGAGGGCAATTCACCCAGACAGCTAATAACATAGAGATATGATGAATGCAAAAGATTCCTCTTCTGTAATGATAATCCATTATAGGCCACATAACTCAATTTACAAAGCCACCTTTTGAGTGTAATGGGAGATAAATCACAGAATATAGAAAAATAATAATGAATGGTAACAGGTTCCTAGTTACTTTGAAAACAAGTTAGTACAAGCCACATAACACTTGAGGGCTCTGACAAGATATAACAAATGATCAGGATAAGAGCAGTCATAAAGGTGAGAAATGGCTGACTAATGGATTGATGAAAAGGATCTTTCCCCTTCACTGGCTGACAGTCTTTGGAAGAAAAGACTAATCAGGGTAAAGCAGAAACAAATGTGGAATGACAGAGTTGTATACACATGGATTGCAAACAACTTTAACCAATGAAATCCAAAGGCCAACAACAATAAAATATACAACTTAAGAGAAAGATGAAACAAAGAATACAAAGTTAAGGGTTAGAAAGAAGGAAGAAACAATGCATGTAAAACGACTGTAGAATCCCAAGTTAGTAATTAAAAAGGTTGTGTTGGCCAAAGAATATGAAAGGATTTTAACAGACCTGATAGAACTATGGATTCAAATACCTTCTGATGTCATTATACCTAAAACAGTGAATGACGATGCTTTATATAAAGTCACCATAGATAAATCAAGACCCTTCTCAAATACCAAAGTTAGAAAACAGGATATGATGGATACTTTTGGATGAAGAGGGTTTAAATTTCTTTTAATACATCACTGATAATAAATATTCCATTCCTTTAACAAATGGTTGTGGTTGGCCAACAGAGAGACTTAGTTAAGTACAGAGAAATCTTAGAAATTAAAGCATTATGTTGGGCAAAGGACTGCACAACTTCCAAGCATGAAGACTGAGTCTCCAATCATATGGGTGAAGAATGTCTGATAAAGGTTGTCTCAACAGAAACTGCCAGTGAGGAATAGGTAGAGAATGACATTTCTGTGCATACCAAGGAAGCAGACAATGCTTTACCTAGCTAATAAGATGCAATGAAGAGAACTACACATGAAGCAGAACAAACCATATTTAGAACATGGGGCAACACTCAAAGTGAGGAAAAGGCATCCAGATGTGAACCTGTCCTGACTGAATGCATCTACTGCCAACACTTGATGATGAAATACTGGAGACCAAAACAAATGCTGATGAGAATTCCAATGAGTTGCAACCACTGGAGACTCAAAATGAGAATAAATTCACGAAAAAACTTTTAGTGTAACTCCAATAGTATCAATCACTGGAAACTCAATAGCAGAATAAATTCACTGAAAAAACTTACAATGTAACATCAATTCCGTTGAAAGAATTAAGCTGGGTTGAGACAAGTCATCCCTGATTAAATTCATTGCTTCTGGAACATGACATGCTAAATGACTGATAAAATGGCAATTAGCCCAGTAGAGAAGATCCAAAGTACAAAAACAAAAGTCACAAGAATGTGTGCTTCCTTGGTAAGAAATCTGAGATATGATGGGAATTGTTGGGATGTATCATGACAATTTTTCCCTTTAAGAGCAACAGAACTTGCACAAACTAACCTAAAAGATCAAGATGCATCATCCATCAGTGACACAATGACTGCTGAATAGACCTTACATGTACTAGTCACAAAGGAATGAGAGGCTCAAGGGATTCCTACATTTCTAAAAGAGAGAAGAAGGAGAAGGAGACAGAAGCAAAAGCCTTATGGCTTGAAGCTTGATAGGGGTTGGTTGAATGTAACTTAAGCAAGTATTGAAAAACACATCTAAATGGATGTGATATTGTATCAGTTATAAACCAAATTTCTTCAATCTAAAAAGGGAGCACATTTTTTTGGCTTCTGAAAAGAGAATCTGAGAATGTTGTTCTGCTAACTGATGAGATGGACCTAGTCATCCATGTAAGGATGTGTGCACAAGCCCAAGGAATGCAGCTGACATGATAAAAACTTGAACGACTCTGCAGAAGACATACAATACTGATGCAAGACCAAATGGAAAAAACCTGAACTGTAGCACCTGATCATTGTGCACAAATCTGAGAAATTTCCAGGAAAATTTTGCTTTGAGAATATGAAGATAAGTGACAATAACATTAAATTTGACCATCCAGAGCCCTGGTCCAAAGTGCATTGTAGGTTGAGAAAAATTTCTATTGTGAAGCAAGGAGAATCTCAAAATTGATTCAGTTGAGACAGATTAATGATTGAACTCCAATATCCTGTCTTCTTGGGTACCACAAATTAATAGGAATAGAATCCCAGAAAAATAGGATCGACCCTTTCTACTGCCTTTTTGACCAATAACTCTCTCATGGTATGGGAATGGAGCTCCACTTGCCATGAATCTGTTGGAAATTAAAAGGCAACAGGTTAAGCAGACAATAGTGAAGGTGATGTAAACTGAATGACAAACCTTAAAACCAGAACTTGGAGTATCCATGGATCCCTGTTGAAAGAACTCCAGATGTTTATAGAGTGATGTAATCATCCTCCCATTGCTCTCCCATCATTAGGATAGTCACTAATGCTGCTGTTGTCTGACTGCTTGAGCCAAAGATCCTTAAAAATATGAATGAACCCTATTATGAGAACCAATGGACTTATGAACTGAAGGTGAGGGTCAGGAAACACTGTGAGTCGATACTCCTAACATAGAGCCAGAAAGACGAGAAGCCAACAATGATAAATGGACAATATCAATTCAGGATTCTAACATATCTAGAACTTCAACAAATAACATGGAACTGAGAAAAAGAGCTTCCTGTAACTCCTTGAGGGCAAAAAATGGTGAACAAACTTTTTCACAAAGTGTCTCTCCCAAATAAGACTACTAAAATGGTTTTGAATAATGCTTGATCTCTTATCATTTGCATTAACCAAGCAATGCTACCTAAATAAGTAAGAGAAATTCCCTGAAACTCATGTAACTCAAACATACCAACCACAATAACAAAGAAATCAGGATTCTAATATCTCATCCCACAGAAAAGTGCAAAAAGAACAAACATCTGAAAACTACTCTCTCTTTTTCTCTCTAAGTACATATACACAAATACACATATAGATGTCTATAAATCTGGAAGTCAGGTATTGGAAAACTTAATGGAATTTACAGGTTTACAGATATCTATGTGTGTGTATTCATGTACACATGTATTTAAAAAGAGAAAGAGTAGTATACAATATATACCTCTCATTCCAGCTACCTCCAATGCATTTTTAGCAAAGTAATTTGTGTGTTGTATGCCAATCAAACCATGCCAAGGCATTAAGCCACATAGGAATATTTAAAAATTTATTCTCCCTGTAGAAACACAGTATCTATATCTCAATTTTTTAGTTTTTCTCATCAATATGTAACGCTTTCAACCATTTTGTAAAATTCAACTCTTCAAGTAGGACATGCCATAAATAGTATTCTATGGTATTGACTACAACTGACACCTTAAAACAGTTTGGTAAGACTCAAATTATCTTTGTTATTCTTACTTCTCATTACTAACAATGACTTTTTAAAGCCTAGAACAAGTTCAGCCTAATTAACATTTTCTTTTGACAACTGTACATACAGAAACTATTTGTTTAGTTTTTATATCAGCTTAGCTTGAAAGAAGTTACATAAGATAATTCCTTCATTTAAATAATATTCAAATATTGTAAAAAAAAAAATACTTTTGTTCTTTTCATTGATGTATTTCATTTGTTAAGATATGATAAGCAGTTTTCTGAGTTCACTCGTGCCTTCAGTGATAAAATTATTTCACCTAAAGCACGTTTAAGTAAATCTCCCTATTTAGTTTTATTTCAAATTCAATAATAATTAAGTGCAGCATTTATTTCAACATATCCATATTGACACAACAAATGTAATTCATATTCTCCACAGACTATAAATCAACTAAGTAAAAACAATTAAGTTTTACAAAATCAACTTTCACACAAACTTACCAGGGGCAATGATGATCCATTTTCAATACGCACCTGAAATACAAGTGAAAATACCTTATAATAAATCTAAAATATTTCTTAACTTCAACTAATAATAAGCATAAAAAGATGTATTCTAATATTCAAACTAATATGATAGTCATGATCTGAATTCATAATTCTGTGTAGCTTCTCTATGACTTGTTTTACAAGCACAGACAACAGGCAGACAAACTGTTGTATTTAGTAAATGTTGTTATTCACAGTATTTTTTTTTACTGTATATTTTTCAGCGACTTTGCATGTTGATTTCACCATCATTTCTGTTAGCCAATAATGAAGATTTGTTGGCATGCATATATCAGTTTGTAACAGATCACATACACTGAACACCTGAGAGCAAATACTGCTTACTCAAAATGAATATTTCTATACTTTGAGTGAATTTTCTCTAAAGTAGTAGAGAAACCTGTTATACAAAAATTTATTTTAAAAAAAATTGGCTCCTGGAGATTTTCAGGGAAAAAAGGAGACTGGATACTGTACAGGATAATCTGCAAGTATATGTAACAAATAATTTGCAGGTTTATCTATTAAATTTGTTGTTATACACAAAACTATAAAGCTGCCCATCTATACTCTACCCACTTTGTGTACTGAAACACAACTTTTAAACTGAGCTCTAAGGCTTACTGCTAAGCCACCATGGTGTTGGTCTTCTATTTAATACATTGCCATTATTTGAAACCTCAAAGCTTATAAAATCTTGAAAAAGTTGAGGAATAATGAGAGTAATCCAATAAAAATTCATCAAGTAACTGATGGGGATTTTAGATAAATTAAAACCAGTAGAATTTGTGCTTACAAAAGGATAACACAATCATACAACAATTTACTATGTTCCTTTTATATAAAGTGTGACAAAAACTTGAAATGTTTGTTTGTTTTGAATTTAATGCAAAGCTACACAGGAACTATCTGCTCTAGGTGACCCTAATTTAGCAGTGTAAGACCAGCAGAAAGGTAGCCAACTCTTGGACTACTCTTTTACCAACAAAATGCAAGATTGACTGTCATATTATAAGACCCCAATGGCTGAAAGGCCGAGTATACTTGGTATGATGAAAATTTGAATACTTGAAATGTGTTTTACATCAATCAAGTAATACTTTTAAGTCTTGTCAGTAAATTTTGCAAAAGGTAATACAGAAAAGGTTTTTTTTGTACATTCATTTATAACATCAGAATTATGACTGCATTCAAAAAATAAGACAACACTCAAAACTTTCTTGTGAGATTACTTTGTTGTAAAGCTAATACAACATTGAGTATTTTGTAGGAACAGAATAGTTTAAAAGACAATAAATGGAACAAATTTTGCTGTCATCTTTCAGGACTGTTTGCTTGCGAGTACAATATTAATATACAATGTATATTATACACTTTAGAGAACACTGGTATATATGAAAGGCTCAAAATAAAAAAATACTTGGCAATAAAAAGTCTCCCTGACAATGAGGTAAGACTACAGACAACTGTATGTTCATAATAAATATTTTAAAAATGTTGATAAAATAGTCTGTCCATAGACATACATTTATTTGTCTTACAAAACTTGTATCACCTACTCAATAAAGTAATCAAAATGAATATATTTTGCCTCTTTTTCACAAACTAAATGAGAAACAAATGTGGAGTAATTTGTTTTATTTATCTTGAATTTTGCAAAAATCTACATGAAGTCTATTCACCAGCTTTCTGTAATTTAGCAGTAAAGATTAGAAGAAAGCTAGTCATTACCACTCACCACCAACTTTTGGACTACTCTTTTATCAAAGAATATTGAGACTGACCATCATACTATAATGACCCATGGTTGAAAGGGCAAGCATATTTGGTAAAATTGAAATGGATAATCAATGTCAGCTATTTGTCAGTGTTAAACATATGTACACTTTTTCGACTGTAAAAGATATTGTTGCATAATTCTACAGGTGACACTTAATATCTCCAATTTTAATTTACTATGCCACACTGTTCCAGAGACCTGATCTACACAGTATTATCTACTCAACAACACACTTATAACTAGTTTTAAGTTTCTTAGCAAATACCCATTGGTATTAGTCAATATTCATTTTTTTTACAGGCCCAATTTCAACACAATACATGCACACAAAGCTACTGCATGTAATGTTTAGTGTAACTTTGAACCTACTGCTTTATTAGTCTCTGCACTATTTTAATGTTTTCTGAGCATCAATTATTTTCTTGCATGCAGTATCAAGCATGGTTTGGGTCACACTTGTCTCTGTAAAGTCTTTTGCTGTAACAGATTTGGACAGAAATGCACTGCCATCTACAATCAACTTTTCAGATACTTTTACATCTTCAATTATTTGTATCCTTTGGAGACATTTCCTTCTTTCCTTTTAAATCTTCTTTGATCTTTTAAGCAGCCTCAACATTCCTTTTGTGTTGGTCTGATAATTTTTTTTTACCATCATTAATGACCTTTTCCTCAACTTTCTCCATCTGTTCTACTTTTAGTCTGTATGTACTTGCAGTGTAGAGTATGGCTAGACTTGAAGTGTTTCACAATACCTTTTACAACTCTAATTTCAGTCAAAATATTTGGGTTTAGTGAAACTCCCTCTACAGAGAATATTGTTTTGGGAAAAAACAATTCCACATCAGCATTTCCATGTGCAACTGTCAAGAGCAAACATACTATTGAATAAAATACCCAAACTTTGACTTCCAAGCATAATGTTTTTGTTTCCCACTTGTCTCCTAAAATAACCCTCTTAAAGTTGCATTTTCACTGATTCACTTCACCAATATAATTTCTTTGAATTTTCTAAAATGGATATGCTTTCCATTCATAAAATGCAAGCCTCCTTCAGCAACAGTTTTATGGCCTTTGTGCTACTTAACAACTCCCAACCTAACAGAAGTATATCAGATATTATACTTCTTGGGTGGTTGTCATTAGACAAGTTCTTTAAAAGATACATTGATTGCCACATAACATGCTTTCATTCCTCTTAACTCCAAGTCAGATAATGATTTGTGAGAGTCCTGAAAGAGTGAATATAATTGGTTTGTGGCAGGAGGGATCTGATTTTCTATTTGATAACTCTGTAACCAAACAAAATTGAAGGATATAAAAATTATAGTTTTTCTTAGGAATGACTACTTTTATAGCAAGTAATTTGTTTAATTTCATACTTTTTCAATGCATGGTGAATAAAATTAGAAAACAAAATGCCTAAAGAAAATGTGTCACACCAGGAGAAATTCAGGATTTTGTAAAATATTGCCTTGTAGGATTAAAAACTTAAAATTTATATACTATTAAAACATGAATTATTAGTTAAGATTTTATGGTATAAAATTATGTTATTATGAAACTCTTGCTTGAATAATACTGCAAAAACTTTATTATATGATATGCAGATATGATGTCAAGGATACATCACACACAGATATAATGCAATGGTGCCATCTATATTCAAGAATGTGACAGTTCAACAAAGCAGTCATGACTCTCAATAATTTAATTACATGTGGATTTAGCCCAAACCAGTTAAAACAGGTATACACCATAATTAACACCTCATAAGTCCTACAAAACAATTCATCATGATATTCACAAACAAACTTAAAGAAAAATGAATCAATTATCAGGTGGAAGTGCTGTTCCTCTAATGTTGAAAATACAAGCGTGTGTGTTTATATATATATATATATATATATACACACACACACACACACACACACTATATTCAGCTCCCTAGGCTGAATTCAAGATTCCAATACATTCAATGTCACAAAAAGCAATCAGAAAAATACATCACATGCAGTACAACAAAAATGTTAATATGAATATTTAGCATATTCAAAATACTCTTTGTATTACTGAAGTTATTTGTACACTAAATTAAGAAGAAGCCAGAATCAGAGTATAGTTTCACATATGCACAGGAACATTATCATATCAGTCACAACATCTTAAGTTTCAGTAAATTGCCAGTGTAATAATTATGAAATAGAGTGAATGTTATCCTAGTAAGTATTATCATCAACACAATATCTTGTTTGAGTTTAAAACAGTTCTGTATAAATGCTGTATTAATCTTATCACAGGTATTCATTACTGCACATATGTGGTTTAGCCTAAACTTTAGGTGTCTTATATTCCAAAATTTTATTGAATTACTTTATGCTTACATTATGCCAATTAGTAAAGCATAAAATCTTAACCAATATTTTAATAATATAAAGTTAAGTTATTTATTCCACAATGCAATATTTTAAAAAACCCTGAATTTCCCATAGTGTAACACATTTTCTCTAAGCATCCCATCTTCTCTATTCTATCCACAACCCCTTGAAAAAGTATGTAATTAAATGTAAATTACTCACTATAAAATTGTCACTGCTCAGACAAAGCATAATTATTTTATAGCCTTAAATTTTGTTTGGTTACAGAGCTATCAAATAGAAAATCAGATCCTTTCTTCCATATCTACCTGTCTTTCAAGATTTATTAGTAGTTCTCTTATATCTAATTATATATTACCCATAATCAATAGAAAGCCAAGGGTTTCATCTATCAAATGATGTATTATATAAAGTTGTGTTCTGAACAGATAATCATCAATTTCACTCAGGTTACGAACTCCATTCCTGTACGAAAGCTAACAACAAGCTTGAATAAATTTGTAACTACTCTTCTCACATAGTTAAAAACCAAAATAATTGTGATTGTTAAAGAAAATTGTCTACTTTTTGCATGTTATTAGTCTATTTTCTTTTGTGCATTATTGAATTAAATACAAATCATTTAGTGCATTACTACCATTTGTATAAAAAAAGAGTAGTGTTAAGTATAATTGATTATCAACAGCAAGGAAAAAGATTTAGTGATATATTTCTTGTTTTTTATGTTTATTCTTTATTTATTATTATAAAAGTAACTAAAATGTAAAAATATGGATTGCTTAGGTTACCTAAGATTGGATTAGGTAAAGTAAACCATAATAATATAATAACATTACTTTGTGAGTCACATGTGAGCTCTTAGGTAAGGTAATTCGATAACACAGCATGAGCTGCACGTTCTTTGAGTGATTTAGAACTTATAATGGTACAGAAAGTAGTAAGACATGGTTCAATTGTCAACAAAATAATTATAAAGAAATGTATACTGTTACCAGTTTAAGGCAACTTAGGATAAACAAATGTAGTTTAATGTTTAAATTTGAAGTAATTTGAGAAAAAAAAAAAGAGATTAATTTTTGATTTATTTCTAACTGACCCTGTTCTGAAATAGAATAGAGAAAATAACAAATTATAGTTTTGTTGAAAAAAAAATGTTTGAAGTGTATACAGAAAGTTTTAGGAATTATGCAAAGAAAATTTGATATTTTTGATACAAGGAAAAGTACTTTTAATATCAAAGTAATGAAAATTACTTTGCACATGGACTATTCAAAACAAATAATATATTCACGGACAATTCTTTATTTTAGTTTATCGAAAATACTCCACTAAAAATATGATTTTTTGTATGTGAAAGACTTGTAATGTTTACTGAGGGACTATCAAATTTCATGGAGATATACCCACTAAATTGAAAATTAGAAGTATAAAATCAATGAAGACTTTAAATGAGTACAAATAGGTCATGTGGTCAGTAAAATTAACCAAGCCTGTGTTGAAAGAGTTAATGTCAGTAAAATATTTATGGGTGTTATTTCAGATGCATACATTACATTAACTGAGATGAGTCTATTGTTTTTATTCACTACAGTATGGAAAACTTTGGGATAAAAACATGTGACTTTATGTTGCAGGAATTCAAAATAATCAAGATACAGTTTAACCCTTCCACTATTTTCAGAAGGTTTGGAGTGCATGCCCCGAAGATTTTAGATATTCTGCATCTCTTATGGTTGACATATTTTTCAACACAATTACTTAAATTTATAATAAAAGTGAGCATATAAATTCATGTATTTTTAACATCAGACTACCATAATAACATGAAATTGTAATTAAATGGAAGAAATAATGAAGAATGTTGACATACTTGCCACAAACAGAACAATGGTGGGCTCTGTCAGGCTTGATCATTCGACATTTCTCACAGACTCTGATGGCTGTCAAGAGCAAAAAAAAACATCAGCACATGGATTATGATTATATGTGTTGCTGAATTAAACAGAAAAACTGAGTATTATCTTAAAGGAGACACTAAAAAAATTCCTTCACGAATCAAGAACTATCACATATTTTTAATTACTTTCATTATTCTTAATTTATTAAAAAAATACTGAAACATCAATTGAAATTGTACATACCTTCAAGTTACATCACTAATGTGATAAACATACCTTGATTTATAGTTACCAACTAAGACCAATGAACACATTACAGTAGAAAGGATCTAAAACTGTGTGTTATAATATTTAAATATATTATGCAAAATTCAAACAAACCAGATATTTTCTATTTCATTTTAAAATACAAGTTCACCTAAAACCATTCAAAATTGTTACACATTCAAGTGTACATAAATTTGGAAGTAGAACACTGGTCAAGGAAGTGGAGAAGCTCTAAGCTATAATCACCTGTGTTCTAGATCATTCCCTTACGGTACTGTGCACTTTTTGTGGGAAAAACTGCAACAAAGTAAAATATACTAGAAAAGGGCAGGCAGCAATCTTTTCTGCTGGTAGATTAGATGATACCTTAGCACCAGACCTCCCTTAGTGTTCGATCTGAATGACTAACAGTGACAAAATCGTGCATACATCCTCAAGAACAGCAGCACTGTAGAGTTGTTTGTATAATGTTATATCTTCCCCAAATAGAACAGGATTTACAGATTCTTCATTTAGATATGCAAAATGCTTTGAGAACTCACCATCTAATAAAGGTGTTGTCCTCGTTTTGTACACGTTTTTCTACTTGTGACAAATATACCATGATATATCTATTTTAATATTGATGTTCAAATTAAGTTTATATTTAAAAATATACATAACTTATTCTGTTAAATTTGTATTTCAAAATTTCCTAAAGTCGTAAAAGATTCTTGGGGAGTAAGAATCAACAATGTGTGTGTGTGAGTAAACATAAGTATATCATCAATATTGTTGTGCAAGCTGAAATTTCTAGAAACTCTCCTCATACCTGTAAGTCTAACCAATGCAATGCATCAAGAGATAGTATATATCATTATTTGGCTATAGGTAGTATACTATAAATTTTGGAAATTATTTATTAATTGGAAACTTCAGATATTTCACCAGGAGTGTTTATAAATTTTGAACATTGCTACCCATTTAACTTCAGTGAATTCACATTGGACATTTGTATTAACACAAAAAACATTATATAACTTCAGTGGCAAAAATCTCTGTGTGATAAGTGAAGACCAAAGAACACTTGGCAAGTTTGTAAAACGTTTATTAGTAGATGATTATTTGTAATAACCATTATTGTAAACTGTGTCACTGTTTGTATACTAAAATATATTTATATTAAAAATAAACTGTATGTATCAATCTTGTTGGCAAGTATCATAAATTGGATACACATCAATATTTATTTAACTTCTAAACCTAAATTACAATTTAACTCAGTTCCAGGCTGTTTGAAATTGTAATACACTGTTTAAGTACTCTCTTCTGGGCATTTCTAACAGCACATCATAAAAATCTGAGATAATAAAATCATAAGACAGAAATGAATTGTTCTCTTAAAACTACTGTTATGAGAATCAATACAAAATTCTGAATCCTTTATAACAGATTCTTTCTTAATTTTATTACCTTGATAACAGTAGTTTTAAGAGAACAATGTATTTCTGCCTGGATGAACTCCATTCAAAAAAAGTGATATTAGTTTTATACTCATAAAAATTTAAAAATACTAGTTCTGTTCAGTATTTTTCTTACCATGAGCTCTGACATATTTATAGTTTTACCTTGTTTGTCTTTTCCACATAATGTTTTTTAAAATATAATTTTTCCTTATAACTCAAATAATGCACAAGTATTTTGAATATATTATTAGATCACACACTCTTGAACATGGATTTAACTACATGGGGAGTAATATTTGAGAGAACTCAAACTTAGCTACATTTACAAATACATACACACCCTTGAAATAAAATTCGGGAAAGGAGGTACAAGTTTGTCCAATTGCCTAAGGCCTGAAGTTCAAAATATTATTACATTGAAAATGTATATAACAATTTAACAACAATATTTATAATACTATCCCATATGTTTGCTTAGTACATAGTAACATCTTACTGCCATGCCAGGAAAACATTCTTATGTAGTAATCCATTGTCATGAACCATGACAGCATTTCATAATAGGAACAGCACAGGAATTTGTTCAAAACTAACTGGATATTCTTGCAAAAATCTTCTCAAAAAGCAAACTTATTTTTGAAACAAAACCCAAAACATTTCTTTTCAATAGTTACGACCACTCAAACACTGATAATAAGCAAAATAAATAATTTCATGATTATTATACAAAATTAAAATTTACCTATTTGTTAATATCATTATTGTTTCACAAGCCTACACCAAAATATAGATAGATATATGACATGAAATGCTATGAAAGTTCACAATCTATTTAAAGTTGATTTACAATGGTTATGAATACATAATAGATGAGATGTCTTTATGAGTGGCTGCCTTTATAGATGAGGCATGCTCATACAAAACCTTGGGCACAAAGCCACCTGGTTCAGTAAATAATTACTCTAAAAGACTTGAAGCTTTATTTAGAACAATGTTTTAAATGTACCTGTTTTACTTGAAAAGGCTGGTTTTCTATTGCTAAAATGTTGTATGAACTTAGAGTTATGTTTTACTCTGAGCATATATTTGCCTAGCATTATGCATTAACGAAGCCAAAACACAAGATAATTAAAAACTGAGAATTGCAATACACATAAACAAATAAGGCTAAAGATCTATTAATGACAGTTTACTCAAACTAAAATTCCCTACTGCAATTCCACTATAAAATTATTTAAAGTAATACCAAAAGTTGTGTGGGTCAATCAGGAAGTTTGTAGAAAAGTGAGAAAATTCATTCAAACTTAATCTCCTGACTGTATTATGCTGCAAAATTTTCTAAGTCCTTTATTCCCCATCAAACAATCCAGTGCCTTTTCAGTGAGCACATTAGTTTGAAACTGCAACCCATGCATTTTCTACCAAATTAATTATAAACTGCTACATGAAATGTTCCCAATTGTGTTATTGCATGTTGTTACTTAAGTTCATCGTTATTCAGTTTTCAACCATCTAACTGTATTTTCATGACTATATTTCAGCTAGTTTTTGATAGTGGATGATCACCATAGTAGATTTCCCTACTCAAATGAAGGTGGCAATTCTTTCTACCGTATATTATACTTAGCTGAAATCATGAATACATATTAAGCATTTATTACCACTTTATATAGCACTATTCAATAAAGTTATTATTTTTAATAGCTGGTGTTAAGGGAGCTGTTATAAATGTTGACAATAATTGGTGACTTGTGAAATATTTTGTATTGGCTCTTACTAGCAAACATCTGTGCACAGCAGGCTGTTGAAGAACATACATGTCATGTAGGCCTAACAATAAAAGCATGTTAATGAGACTGTTATACTATTAATGAGTGTTGTATTATCTTAGAGGAAATATTATTCCTTTCTGATGAGATTATGTTGTTGTTGCTCATCTCTTGTCACATTACACCATGACATGGATGAAAGCCAGTCAGTAAATCTGTGATGATACAATCGTTGCCTTCAAAAAAGCCCTTTGAAAACAACTTTACATTTTGTTTGTTATATTTACATAACAGTAGATATGTTTATTCTTTGTTATACTTTTGTTATCTATTTTGAATAAGTTCAGTGTGATGGCTGGGTGGAAAAAAACCCATATGCAGCAGTAAAACATGCAACATTAAACTCAACACATATATACATATATAACTTAAAATTTATTATTGTTTCTTATGCTTTATGTTCATTTATCAAAATCCTTACTTTTAACTCCATTAAAACTGATAAGTACTTGAGACAGAGTTAAAACAGGGATTTGTAGCTTGAGAAAATAATGTAGACAGTTTTTTGGTCTCTTTATATTTACTTTTTTTTTAAAGATCCCCTAGTTGTAGGTGTGGAAATATATCTGCATTTTGATACAACTTGCTTATGTACCTTTTGGTGATCTCTATTCCCCATTTTTAAATTAAAATTTTCTTGTTAATCTTCTTCAATTATTAATAATGAATAAATTTAATTTTTACTAAAATGTGTTTTACTAAATTATTTTAGAATATCAAAAGTAGAAACAGGTATATTTTGTTCAAATGATTACATGCTAACTTAAATATACAGAAATTACACACAGATTGGTACCTTACCACCACTAAAAGTACGGCACAAAACAGGAAGGTCTGTTGACAACTGTTCAAGGAGACGACGCTGATTTTCCTCATTTGGTTCTTTCTGGAGTTTCTCAAATTCAGCAGCTGGTATTTTAAACTAAAACAGAAAATACAAATAATGCACCTGATTTTAAAACTATTTATGTTTTCATACAAAATTGATCAATTTTTCACCAATTCCTGTAAAATTTCCATTTTAATTTAAATCAAGCTTTTCATGAAAAAATAAAGTTAACTGAGCTGTTGATTCATATATTTCAATCTATATAAATAAACATCAATGTGTGTGTATATCTGTTTCTCAAAACAAATTGATACACGATGATGTGAGAAGGGTCATGGAGGAAATTGTATCCTCCATACAATTTCAGAAAAACTATCAATAATGTATTATCCTTCAGCATTAGAATGTAACCACTATTGGTAGAACCCTTGAAAACAGTACATGTTTCTTTTCAGTACAGATACTTTTACTTATTTTTATTGATGTTTAATATTTATTATGTTAAGAAAAAAAAGTGCAATTTCCTATTCTGTGTTACAAATGAGTTTTTATTTCACCCATCAAATGGATAGATACTTCAACTAGTACATATATAAAATAAGACAAAGTGTAATGTAATAAATAACCCTTCCAATTTCATACCTGAAAAATAATACAACATATTCACCTTACAATATTGACTTGAGGTCATAAAATATCAAAAACATATCAGTACTTGTCAAAATACCCATTTGACTACAACATAATCTGGGTTACTACTGTACCACATTCCTTCCTGTCAAATCAATTAAAATACATGTATTCTTTCACATCATTAAATCTGTCCAACAAACTAGTAACATGCACTAACCACATTAACAGGTATATCATTCTCTCATTTGGGAAAAACAAGCCTATTTCTAGACTTGTAAAGCTATACTTGTTACTCCTGATATTAAAGTTGGTACTTCCAATCCTATCATTTTACTACTCAAACAAACAACCCAAATTCAGATTATCCAAGTCTTTTCAATTTCAAACCATCATGTTATTTCAAGAAAACAGTACACATCTTTAAGCCTCTCTTCATTCAGTGCAGCCCAAATATTTAATCAAGCATCATTCAAGTAAGTTACCTCTGCAACTGTCATAACATACTGCTATCTTTCCACTACACAGACCAAAACTGCACACATTACTATTAATACAACTTCATTATAGTCTTGTACAAGAAAAGTTTTATTCTTATGTTAAAATTTTCCAACATCACAAATGAATCCTAAGATGTAAGCCTTTTTTTTTCAATTACAACAATGTTTTCAACATTTTTCTCACACACCATAAACAAATGCCTCTTAACAACAAAACTACTTTTCCACAATTTGTACTTAACATATTCCATAAAAGTCACTTTCCTTGTGAATTCTTTTGCAGTAGAAAAGCAAAAACCCTTGGTGCTTAAAAAAACAACAGACAAGCTTTTACATTCACCTAAATATCAATTCTTATAATATTAAAATTAAATATATTTGTAAAACCTACACAAAATACAGCAGAAGTTAAATTAATGTAAAAAATGTAAAATGTTAAAGAAAATATATACCATAAAATTACTTATCATTAACAAAGAACTTAACACAACTTAACAGCTGATTTGGCCATTCCTTTCTTCAAGTAGAGTTAGATTAAAAAGATTAATATCTGATTTCAAACATACATGTAGGAATTATTCTACAAATACTTTCAATTTTTCATTAAAGACGTTCCACCCACTACTGTACACGAGTGCAATTTAATAAACCTTAAAATGTCTATTAAAGCATTTTTCTATTTGTTTTCATCCAAGACAAATGCACACAAGGTTTCAAAAAATCATCAAGATCTAGTTCTTACAAAAACAAAATTGTTGCTAACTTCTCAAGTCTAAAACAAAGTGTAAATTTAAATCCAAAAATTATTTAACATAACTATAATATTAAACATTTTGATTCATTCTTTTACTATAAAATAAATACACTCATTCAAGTCTGTATGTGTTTGTAGTGTGATGAAAGCCAAGTGTTACTGAAATATATACATACACTTATTTTGTATTACAGCATCACAGAAACTTCTAGTCAAGCAAAAAATATTTTAAATGAATATTTAACCTTCACTTGCCTGTTTTGGAATGGAATATACATCTGTAAATATTGTTTGCCAGTAGGACCACAGGAACAATACAAGTAATGGATGATAGGTTATGAGATAACAAACTGTAAAGAAAAGCATCATTAGAAATTGAAATGTTATGTGTACTATATGCAATAAAATCAAAAATAAAACTTGCATTTAAATTTATAGCAACATGTAAAAGCTGCTTGATGTGCTTGAATTATAATTCTATGCCAATTTTCCTTTGACATATCAGTTTCAATCAAATGACCTTGCCAAAGAACAAAATGACCATGTCTAAAATTAGCTTGATAAATGTCACACTAAGACTTTAATTTTGCAATGGATGAGGTGTGAAAGTGTTTGCTTGGGGCTTGAGTTCTAATACAGCATCAGCCATAAAACACTGGTAAGAAGACAATAGTTCAAGTAAGAACAAGTTGCTTAAAGTACCTTGATCTAATACAATTTCCAAAAAGAAGTTTATAAAGGAAAATGAAAAATAATAGCATTTATAAAAATGCAAAACTTTGCAGTTCACTCACAGAGGATAAAATACATTTCTTAATATATCAGTTTCAACCCATCAATATTATTAAACTATGAAGGAAAGTTTACACATATAGATCACTTATGGTTTATCAAAGAACCAATACAATGATTTCACACACACACAACAATCATTATATTCATGGATTAACAAGCTGCATGCTCACAATAATGTACATCAATGTATTGTAACAACATAACAAAAAAGTTTGATAATATTTAGTTTTGTATAAAATACACTATTATGAGAATATACGATGTTACACAAACTTTAGTTTTCTGTCTCAAAGCAAAGCCACATTGGACTATCTGCAGTGTCTACCTTAGGGAATCAAATCATGCTTTTTTGTTGTTGTTTTCGAGTTACTGCTGTCCCCCTGGTGAACAAAATTAAATGAAAAGGTAATCAAATCTGACTTACCTTTCTCAGCCATATTCTCCACAGTTACTGTAAAAACAGAGAAAACAAAATTGGCATAACACTTTTCAGCTTTATCCACATTTCATGAACGATACTCTCCTACTTTTAGTAAAGTAAATATTACATTTTTATCAACAAAGTAAGCTATTTATACTTAATAATGCATTTAAAACTAAGTATACAAAAGCACAGTTCAGACTATTGTTACTTATCAAGATAAACATTTTGCACCTGTAATGAAATTCAAACCTTTTATCATGACATAAAACCACAGATTGGCAATTAGTAAAATGTGACACTCAATTAAGCATTGAGCTCAACAACTGATTATATCCAACTAATCAGTTACTATAATGAGATGAGGATAGTTATTATAATAAAAATAGTATAATCCTGAAACATTAATTGTGAATAGTTAATTATTTTCATGTCACAATTAGCACTGCAAGGAAGTCAACGTTCGTGCCATGATCTTTTGGCAATGACATTAAAAGATAATTGATCTATTTTATTAGCAACTTTTATCAATAAACTTGACATTAAAACAAAGTTAATAATTCAAATCTTTGTATTATCTATGTTTTAGTTTCTTAATTACAGAAGAAAATAAAGATAAACAATAGATTTAAGAATAAGATTAGCTGCTAATATTTTAATGTTAAAAACAAATAGGTGAGTTCAGGGTTCAGGTTGAAATGGAAGATAACTACAACTGGACAAATTATTCACTTAACTACAAGTAATAGTCAGACTGATTAGTGTCTCATAAACTTATCAATGAATTGTCATTAAAGAATAATTACCTAATGGAAATTAATGTTTCCAATTATCATAACAGTCAATTAATTTAATTTAAAATCAGTTAAATCATACACATAACAGTGTTACAAGTTTAACACTCGTACGAAAAGTGGGGCCTAATAGGCCCCAGAGCAACTTGAAAGGTTATTAATATTAGGCTAATAATTTTGTATTTAAATGAAATTGCCATTTAAATCCATTAATGAATGGATTAACGAGATTCCCACTGTCCCTATCTACTACCTAGCGAAACCACAGCCAGGGGAACGGGCTTGGAGAAATCAGGACTAGAAACGTCTTTTCGTAGGAGTGTTAATACAGCACTAATGTCTATTTCTACCTTCTATTTTCATATCAGTCACATTATTAGAAATGAAGATACAAACTTTGAAATAATTTTATTATAATCTAACGGTGCTAATTATTTAAATAATATATTAATGTTATTTTAACTTTCATTTATTTATGTTACTTTAGGATAATAATGTCAATGCTTATTACTTCAAAATGGAAATATATATATACACAGATACAAACACACAGGAAAAGGAAATCCCATTATCCGAGTCCCTAAATTTATCATGGGTCCCGAACTTACTGTTAGAGGAAACAAGTCAAAACTGTTTTTTCTCATTCTTTAGAGGTAGTAAACAGATAACTAATCTCCATCTTGAAAATATTTATTAATAATAATTATTATTATATGTGGTACAGTAATAAATATGCTAACAAGATAAAATTTTGCATGCTTAGATGACTGTCTTACAGCCAAGAACCACTTCTAATTGGTTCTTTGAAACCTTTGTGACCTGGGCAACTCCACACCATTTAATCAAATATCTTTTTGGCATCAAACACCACATTTATGATGTGACTGCACTGAAGGCATGTTAGAGCAATGCTGTATAAGATATGTTGTTGTTTCAGAAATGCATAAGCACTTTCATTCATAGCAATTTACTCAATCAAACCCATAGCAGTAAAATAAATAGTATGACCAATGCAGTTGTGGACTCTACCTTGTTGTTGTTGTTGTTGTGTGTGTGTGTGTGTGTGTGTGTGTGTGTATGTATGAATGCAATTGTGTTACCTAATGAAAATTAATGTTTCCAATTATTATAACAGTCAATTAATTTAATTTAAAATCAGGCAAATTATACGCATAACAATGTTACAAATTTAATACAGCACTAATGTTTATTTCTAACTTTTATTTTCACATCAATCACATTATTAGAAATGAAGATACAAACTTTGTGTGAAAAAGGCATTCATGAATAGCTTGTTCGTATGTGTGTGGTAATGTTATCGGTTATGTTATAACATTATTAAATAGGACACGGATAACCATGGACTGACAAGAAAATATATTGAAAATTTGGTTCAAATGTTGCACAGCTAACTTTAAAAAAGGTAACTGGTATCACACCAGATAGTGTACAAAAGTTATATAATGTCTGTTAGCACAGTAATACTATATTATATGAATAAACTTTATGATTTTATTCTTATTTATTCCCGAAAGGTTTTTAAACTTTGTAAGATAACATTATAATTATCAAAAGTTTTGTTTTATAAGATAATTTCTTCTTCGAATTTTTACATTTACTTTAAATTTAGGCTTCATGAAGAACAAAAACTAATAATTTTTGTTTTTGCTAAATACTCATTTGTCTAATCAATAAAATGATCAGTCATATCTCTTGGTATATCACAAAGTATTTTGAGTAACTACATAGTTGTAGATCTCATTGCATCATTGTCATAAAAACAGTATTAAATTTTCAAAAAAAACCAAAAAACAACTGTATAATTACTGTGACGTGAGACTGATGAGGGAATAGATTTTTTGTATTACCTGTACAATACATTTTCACATGTAAAATTTAAATGTAAAAACACAGCAACTTCATTCAAAGTTATTGTGTCTGGAGTTTGAAGATATGGCTTCCTCTGGCTTTCATTATTTTTTCAACTTTATAAAAATGTTTAGCCAAATTTTAAGATCCAGTTTTATATATCAATTCTGAAAATATTTCAATAACTTGAATGAGTAACAAAAAAGTTGGTTGGTTTGATGTTTTATGGCACAAAACAACGAGGCTATCTGCACCAAACACCTGGGAAAAACTTTAGAGTAAAATTAGTAAAATTCATAAAAGGAAATTAAAGTAAAAAAAAAAAACAAAGTTTAAAAAATCATAAAGAGTAATAAAAATTTGTACATCTTGTCTAAAGCAGCAAGATAAAAACTACAGTAATACAAGGTATAAAGGACTTTCTGTAGCATAATTGTAATTATCATAACTCACCAGGAAGACTAACAGGTAAGTTCAAAAACCACTGTTAGTCGCCTGAAGTTGGCCTTTCCAGTCCTGGTTCCGAGTTATTTGACATTATGGCCATTTTCAGAAAGTAATACAAATTTTAAAAAAACTTGTAGCAAAATATTAATTATGATAGTTTGCCAGGATGACTAACAGGTAGTTCAAACAGCAGCGTTAGTCACCTAAAGTTGGCCTTTCCAGTCCTGGTGTCAAGTTATTTAAAGTTACAGCCATTTTCTAATCTAAAATTGAACAAGATGGACTGTGATTCTTAAAAAGAATCACATTAAAAAATGTCTAATGTATAAATTAAAAAACTTAAATAGCATTAAAAAGATTGATAGCCTTTAAAAATCTGAAAACATTTCCAGGGTGGACAGTGTCACCATCACCAATAACACTGCCCAACATTGTGGACAAACCTTGGGACAGAACATGTTTAAAATGGTGTCGTCATTGAGTCATAACAAGGGCAAGAAATAAAAATGTGGTTTATTGTGACCTGAGTGTTACACAAACTACACACTGGTGAATCAGTTCCAGATAAAAGAAAACGATGAGTTAAAAAACTGTGACCAATGCGTAGTCTAGTTAGAACAACTTTCTCTTTCCGATCCTTACGGGAACAAGATGGCCAAAGTCCAATATAGGGTTTTATTTGGAAAAGCTTGTTTTCATGTTGTTCACTCCAAGTTGACTCTCAGCTGACATGGAGCCGAGCCTTGAATACAGGACCATAATCCATGTATGGAATAGCCAGCGCAATGAGAGTGCCAGAGCAGATAGATTTAACTGCATTGTCAACAAGCTCGTTCCTGCGAATACCAACGTGGCCAGGTATCCAGAAAAACTGGATAGAAGTAGATGTTAAAGAGAAATGGGCCCATCAGTTTTGAATATCAGTGAGAACAGGATGTGAACTAACGTGAAGCAATTCCAGGGCCAACAGAGAACTAAGTGAGTCAGTGTAAATAGTGCAGTTTGAGTTCTATGTGATCCAGGGCAAGGGAAATAATGTACAGTTTCACAGTGAACAGAGAAGCTGCAGAGGGGATTCTGTGTGCAACCATCGAACCACAACAAATGATGGCAGAGCCCACATAGTTACATGATTTTGAACCATCTGTATAAATAGGAATGGAAGGATAGTTTGAAAGATGTTCAGCAAATAACAGACAGTATTTCCAATCATGAATGTCTGCTTTTCTTAGATGACTTAAAGATAGGTCACATTTGGAGGCTCTATAAAGCCATGGTGGAATGGGCTGACCAGTGGATACAGCAATGTTATCCAAGGACAGACCCAATTCATACAACTGTGCCTGGATACAAAGGTCAAAAGAAGCAATGGCAAATTGTCTGTTCTGAAAATGTATGGCCCACCAAGGAAGGAAAACACAACCCAGAGAGAATACTCTGGTAAGAAACAAGGTTTTGAAGCATACAGTAAACACAGCTGTAAATGGCAGTGGTGCAAAGAAGGTTCATGAGACTATGTATAAGCTCTGAACTGGAGAAGTGCAGAGTGCAGAGCCAAAGTCCTTGATGATGAATGGGGTCCAGTATCTTTAAGGCTGAGGTCCTGGAAGAGCCATAGACCAGTGATCCATAGTTGACTTTCGATTGAATAAGAGCACGATATATCTTTAGCACAGAACATTGATCCGCTCCCCAAGCAGTGAAACAGAGGACACAGAGGATGTTCAGTGCTCTTGTACATTTGACCTGTAGCTGCTTAATGTGTGGTATGAAGGCCAGTTTACAGTCAAAGATAAGCCCCAAGAACTTTGGCTCAGGGTCTACAGGCAGCACAACTTCACTGAAACAGAGTTCAGGATCAGGGTGAATACCCCGTTGGTAGCAAAAGTGCATGCAAACAGTTTTCGAGAAAGAGAGAAGTTAAAGCTGTTTGCTGTGATCCAATTTAGTAAACAACCGAGGGCAGTCTGTAGCTGCTGCTCAACATATTTCATGTTTAACAACTGACATGAGATGTGAAAGTCGTTTACATAGAGCCCGTTTGCAACAGTAAGAGGGAGCTGTTCAGTGATGTCATTAATCTTTATACTGAAAAGTGTGACACTCAAAACACAGCCCTAAGGGGCTCCAAATTCCTGTAGAAAAGAATGGGAAAGTGTCAAACTCACATGAACTTGGAATCTCCTGTTCATAAAAAAATTTCAATACAAATGGGCAAATGGCCATGTAACCCATATATATGGAGGTCTTGCAAAATGCCATACCTCCATGTTGTATCATTAGCCTTCTCAATGTCAAAGAATATTGAGACAAGATGTCATTTGAAAAGGTTCTCTGATTGACTTTTCAAGTCAAATTAGGTGGTCCATGATGGAGCCCTGTTGTCAGAATCCACACTGGGTAGGTGAGAGGAGGTTGTTTGATTTGAGGAACCAAACAAGATGAGCATTAACCATCCTCTCTAAGGTCTTACAAAAAGAGCTCATCAAAGCAATTGGACAGTAGTTTCAAGGAATCTTGGGATCCTTCTCAGACTTAGAGAAAGGTAGGACAATAGCCTATCACCAGGCCTCAGGAAAAACATTCTCTTGCCAGATCTGGTTAAAAACAATCAGCAGAATAGCAAGAGAAGCATGAAATAGATAGCACAACATTTCATAGTGTACATCATCAAGTCCAACAGATGTACTACCAGACCGATGAAGAGCCAGTTTGAATTCCACCAGCGGGGTGATTATAGTCGTAGACACAATCAGCTCAAAAGGAAAGAGGTGATCACTCTGGCCGAGCCTTGATGGCCAAGAAGGTGGAGGAAGAGGCTGAAGTGCTAGATACCCAGCAAAAGCTTTCACCAAGAGTATCAGTGATGCTCCGAGTATTAGCAACTTCTTGGCCATCAGAGAGCAAGATCAAGAGGGGGACAGAATTATATTGCCCACTGACCTTTCAAATCTTGTCCCATATGACTTTAGAACTGGTGGTAGAAGATATGCTGGTTGTGAACTTCATCCAAGATTCTTTCTGGTTTTGACGTCTCACTCACCGGGCCTGCTAGAAAATGATGCAGTGCAAGAGTGTGGAATACCTATAAAAAGAATCCCAGGCCCATTTTTGAGCCTCCCGTGTCATGTGGCAGGCAGGATTACACCACAGACGAGAATATCATGGAAAACGTGTCGAGGTTTTAAGAATACATTGGGCAGCTGCCTGTATAATACAGCCAGTTACTGCTGTCACATGGTTGTCTACTAATGGCTTACAGACGATGGCAGGATCAAGTTCTACGACAGCAGTGAAAGAGGGCCAGTTTGCTTGATCCAGCTTCCACCTGGGCACATGGGTGGGGTAGCATTGACCACAGCCAGTCTCTCTCAAAATTATAGGGAAATGATCACTGCCTTGTGGACTATTGTCAACCCTCCATGAAAAATGAGAGAATAGTGAAAGGGAGCAAATTGACAGATCAATAGCAGTAAATGACTGACTTGGTGCACAAAAATAAGTACAAGAACCACGATTGAAAAAAGGGAGGTTGTGACCAGAGAGCATATGCTCTATGGAGCAACCCTTCCTATCCATATCAGCACTTCTTCAGAGGGGATAATATCCATTAAAGCCCTACAAAATTAAAAAGGGAGACAGCAGCTGTTCAATGACAGCATCAAGGACTGATTGATGATAGGTCTCTCTAGGTGACAGGTACAGAGAACAAACAGTGATGGTACAACCTAAGAAAACATGGATGGATATGACCTCCAAGGATGTATTGAGTGGCAAAGACAGAGTGGCACATGCTGATCAACCAAAAGTGCCACCTTTCCATGTACTTGTCCATTACACAGTCTGTACTTTCTGTACAAAGAAAACTGCCAAAAAATTACTGTATTGGCAGGTTTCAGAAATGTTTCCAGTTAGGAAAGGCATACAGGATTGTAGGAAGCAATCAGTGTTTTGAAGTCATCCAGATTAAAATGTAAACTTCGACAGTTCCATCATATCAAGGTAGCCATTTTTATTTATGTGTAGGCAAACTGGGTGGAGAACCCTTCTGTTTACAACCATGTCTTTATTTGAGGAGGTTCTATTGACCTCCATGGATCCTGCCCTGGGTTGATTAGGCAGGTTGATTAGCAGTGGAAGAGGGTTCCAGCAACTGAGAACGTGAACAAATGATTATTATGCATCTTGATGTGGGAGAAGAAGATGTATCCTAGAAATGCTCTTACCTGGAACCAAAGGAAGTGGATCTTGGGATTTGCTGGAATGTATTTAATGGACAGAGATGGGTGTTGAAGTTGATTCATCAACATTGTTAACCATGGAGATCAAAAGACTTTTCATTCGTTTTGAGAATGATTCTTTTGGAGGCACAGGAAGATCTGTCGACACTCCCACTGTAGTAGTGGAACAAAGTGCAGCAGCATACGTCCGAGATGAAGTGGTGGACAGCAACTTTCAAGCCTCAGGGAAAGTAATGTTTTTGATTGTTTTGAAACGTTGCACCTCTTTTCCTTTCAACAATTTAGAGCAAGAACGAAAGTACAATGGGTGGGAGCTATTGCAACTGACACAATGAGGGTCCTTTTCAAAGTCATAGCATCGTGGTCCTTGCCACCGCAAGGAGCACACATCAAGGAACCACGACATGATATCTTCGAGTGACTGAACCACTGACACTGGAAACATCTGAGAGGGTTTGGAACGTATGACCGTACCCTGCAAGTAAGATAGCCTACCTTGATGGTGGCAGGTAGATGTGGTGATATAAATGTCTGAATAAGGACATTGTTCGGCATCATAATTCCATCTTTGTGAATGGAGATACACCTCACTGCAGAAACTCTTTGGGTGGAGAAACCATAGAGAATTTGTGACTCAGGGATGTTCTTCAAATCCCTCTCAACAATAACACCTCATAATGAATTCAAAGTAGATATGTCCCCAATTGCATTTGAATGCAAGAAGAGTTCACTGTGTTGAGATGTGGATGTTTCCACCAACATGTCACCAGAGCAGAGCTTCTTTACTGACTTTGGAGAGCCAGCAAGTCCCTCTAATCCCTCCTGAATGAAAAAGAGAGACATCTGTCCTAAGGGTTTGTCTGAAAGAGAATGCAATGTAAGAAAATGAGGTACAGGTCTCACAGGCATTGAAATGTGGTCATTTACCAATGGAATGTTTTTTCACTATTATTTTTAAGTTTTTATTTGGAGGATTCATAATAAAATAAGGAATATTTCGGTGCCTACCGACCCCACCCACCATGAAGCCCTCCCTACAAGAGGACACATTACAATGCCAAACAAGGACACTACAGCAACACTAAGGTTTAGTGAGCACTATACCCAAACACCAGCATCAGATACAATGTCCACAACACCTGTTGAGAATGTCCAACACTGGTACTTGGTTAACCCTAGCCCAAGTGGACCAACTGACTGGCCCAAGGGAACCAACCCAATGCTGCCCATCTACAGAAATTCAAAGTGTGTTATGGTTGGACGCCTCAGCCACCGTGATCCTCTCCTCCCTTTACGGGTCACTATGCATGGCAAACACGTGGGTGAATGTTTGGATCCCAGAGGAGGTAAACTGAAAGAACAGAACCTTTCCTAGGAGGTCACCTCACCACGTAATGGAATCCACACCGAGGAGAGATTAACAAAGAAACATTATAACAAGTTTAATACAGTGACAGTGTACAATTATTCAAGACCATTTTTCATCATCAATTATTTATACAGAAAAGGAATGCACATGCTTAAATAATTTACTGAATTACAATATTTGTAAACATGATTTTTATTAAAATAAAATCAAACAAGTTTACTGTTTAGTAAATATAGTAGTTGACTGCAAAATATTCTGATGACTCAAATCTTTATTATATATTATTCTTAAAATGACATTACTACTCCAAATGATAATAGAAAATGTTTTCCTTGTTTATCAGTTCATTTACAAAAATAACTGTTAAGTTACTATATATTTAAAAAAACAAACAAATGACAACCTTGTAGTGGTAGTTAGTCAACCTTAACAAACAATTTATCAAAAAACGTCCAAAATATTATTGTAAAATACTCTGGCAAAATATATTTTTAAATTACATAAAATAACATGAATAGAAATGGAAGGGTTGAAGGGGCATCTACTAATCACCCATCCCAAAAAACTATATGGATAATTTTTTAAATATTTTGCATAGCATCAGCTATAAAAACAGGAATTCTGCATAACGGTTGTAAAATTTTGAATAGCACTTCATCAGTACATAACTAACACAGGTACATTCATTCTAGAAAATTACTGTAAAATGTTATTTGAAACATACAAAAAACATTAAAAAAATGACTGTTGTCTATAAAAAACATTTTAATATTACACTTATTATTTCTTGGAAATAATATCTTTGAAAATTCTACTGCAGAATGACTTTCCACTCAAGGTCTATTCACATTATTTTTCTAACCAAAATATATATTTTTACTTCCAAAATGTTCCAGTACATGTACTGAAATGATGGAAATGTTGATAGCAGGTTGTGTCTTTCTGTTCTGCTTTTACAAGAGAAAATATCAGCAATATTAGTCTCTTGGAAACAAGTAGAAAAACTGAAAAATAAAAATAATGCCCAGATCCAGATAGTTTTCACCAGGACTTTAAAGGCAAAGATCAGATGTGTAACCCTCTTTCTCTTTAAGTTTTGGTAAGTTGACAGACAGTGGATATTGGAAATTTTCTAATATTATTTGTATTTCATTAAACAGGGTAATAAGAGTTCTAAAATTACAAACAAGTTGATTTGAATTTCTATATCACAAAACACTACAAAGAATAAATAAAAAAACAAACTTGCATAATTTGCATTTTTTTTTTTTTTAGGATATTGTTTTTCATCTGCATGAAATGTGTGGACTAGCATACTGAGATTATTAAACAGATTTTGATGAGGTTCCATGTAAAAGCTCACCAAAGACATCACATTGGTAGATGGTGTAGAAAGACTAGTTACCTGGATTTAAGATGGTTGGATTGGAGAATTCAAAACGTTGTTCATAGAGTCAAGTGAAACTCAACGTGTGTTACTAGTGGAGTTCTTAAGTGGACAGTGTGTGGGTCTCTTTTAAAAATTTTATTTATATTAATATTATAATTCATAAAGCTTACTGAAAACATCAAAATTATGCCTGCAATATTGATAAGACAAAGGCTCCACTTTCTTTGTATTATATCCTGAAGATTACAGGATGAGAGAACAAATTTAAAACTTTGATAAAATAGACTATGCTTCATGTAAGATAGTTTTATTTTTCTAGCAGGTTTTTAATCCTCCTGGTAAACCCTCTAAATTTGAACTTTGTAGTAATTAATGTTTTAATAAAGAAATATTTTATGTATATAATGTTATTATATAGATATTATAATACATTATATATATATATATATATAGCAATATTTTTTTTATTAGTACATTAAATCATACCAAGCAGAAATTTCGAGGGATGATACCGAGAATTAAAAATTCAGCATTCAAAAATATTATTTTCAGTTACACCCACACTGGTACACCTAGACAAATTAATAAATCTTGATTGGGGGCACTTTATTTGCTATGTTAACTGTAACTGTTAGGTACAAAGTTGAAACAATGGCTTTATTAATTTTACACAAGCCATTAGTAATGATCCATTCAAAGGAGAAATTTACTATCAAATCTCCAACTTCAGTCTTACAGACTACACTATTAGTTTATATAAAAATAGCTAAAGGAAAAAAAAAAAAAAACATCCAGAATACAAACTAGTTTTTGAACTACTTCGAAATCAGTGGAATATAAATGGTTCGAAAATTAGTTACAGCTTATTAAAAGGCATTACACAAACTCTTGTAAGCAGAAACATTTCAAAAGCATAACAAATAAATTAAGTTACATAATTTATATCACATATTCTATAAGATAATTATACACTTAGAATGACTGAAAATGAAACCATGAATAATGATGATTAATTATTAACACCACTTTAATATCATTAGTATCGTAAGCCTAACGTCTAACTTTTAAGTATGAAGTACGTATACTCAATCAACTCACAGAAGCACAGCTGAATAACATAGGAATAATATGACCAACCAATTACAGCAGTTATAAACAAAACTGGAAACCATTTAAAGAGCTTCACACAAAACGAACACCTTGATTCTTGCTTCATAATTATTAAATCACACCTAGCCCTCAGGCAGGTACAAATTCAAGTTTAACGAAACATAAGATTTGAATGTTTCTCTGACTCCCGAAATTAATGAATCGAGTTACTGAAAATAAAATAGGTCAAGATGGTGGCTCACTCTTGTGGAATTTACTATTCAATCATATGCACAGGAAAAACGGACAATTATATTTGTATATTAAAGATGTTTATTAACATTTTAAAAATGTTAAAAAAGTAAATCTTTCCTTTTCAAAATATATCCGTTTACATTAAAACATAACACAGTTTGTGGCCGAGATGTCTTGGTGATTTTCATTTTCAAGCTCCCCAGCTGGTCAGCAGTAAATCTGAAGGCTTATAACGCTAAAAATCAGGTTGCGGTACCTATGATGAGCAGAGTACAGATATTCCATTATGTAACTTTGTGCCTAACAATAAACAAACAAATCATTTTCAAACTATGCCTGCAACAAACATCTGTAAATTAGTACTTTCATTTTTTATCACATCCACTAGCACAGGAATTTTTTAAAATTGAACAACATTTTATCTCCATGTAGACGAAAAACCTACTATGTCAGAGATCTCTAAGTATCGGATATATATGTTTCTATTTTTGAAATACTGACGTACATACACACAAACACGCACATATGTTATACGAGGGCTGTTCAAAAAATACGCGGACTGTTTGAATTGCGCGGCTCCAGTTGTTTCCAGGGGAATCCGCTTAGTGTCGCTAGGTTCGCACAGATCAGCTGATTACGTCGCCATTTTCCGATTGCAGATACCTTCATTTGTGTATTAGCTACGCGGTTTTAAGTGAAGTGCGATTTTTTCGTTTGGCGGATTTCAGAATGAATGACCTGAAGGAGCAACGACTTGCTGTGAAATTTTGTGTTAAACTTGGAAAATCTGCGACTGAAACTTTTGCTATGCTTAACACGGCTTACGGTGATGTTGCTATAAAGCGTACGGCATGTTTCAAGTGGCATGAACGTTTTAAGGATGGTCGACAGTCCATTGAAGATGATGAGCGTCCTGGACGTTCTTCCACGTCAACTGACGACCCACACGTCGACAAAATCAACACCCTGGTGCGGGCAAATCGACGTCTGACTGTCAGGGAACTTGCTGAAGAGTGTGGGATATCAGTTGGATCTTGTTACGAGATTTTGACCGAAAAATTGAAGATGCACCGCGTTGCTGCAAAATTCAGCCCTCAGAACTCGTGAGTTTTTGGCCAAACACTCGATCACTGTTCTTCCCCACCCCTCTACTCACCTGACCTTGCTCCTTGCGATTTTTTCTTGTTCCCCAAACTCAAAAGACCCTTGAAAGGAAGAAAATTTGAGACGATTCCCGAGATTAAGGCAAATGCGACGAAGGAGCTGGATGACATTACAAAAGAAGTGTACCAGGATTGTTTCAACAAGTGGAAACACCGTTAGAATAAGTGTGTGCGTTGGGGAGGAGAGTACTTTGAAGGGGTCTTAGATCTGTAACTTCTAAATAAAGTACATTTTGTTTTATGACGTGAGTCCGCGTATTTTTTGAACAGACCTCGTAAGTTCAGGGTAAGAAAAGACCTGTTGGTTTATCTAGGTCGTATCATCCCCTAAAATAAATTCTAAAATAGAACATTCAAAACTAGCCATTCAAATATTTATTAAGTCTTTATTTACATTCTCATAAATCAGCTGTATGAAACATATCAAAAGGTAAACCATGCTAAAGACAAACCACTGTGTTAAAAAATAAAGTTGTCTCGGCTGATGACTATGCCTACTATTCCCAAAGTCATATTTGTGTCCTCTAATTCTCAGTTGCGTAGCTAGGGTTTTCAGTGCCCGGGAACAAAATTAGTTTTCGCACCCCCTCGTAAGAAAATGTAAGCCATAATTCCTAATTATGTAACATCAATATGGCGCCCCCACCCCCGATGCTGCGCCCGGGGACAGATGTACCTCCCTGCTTCCCCCTAGCTTCGCCACTGCTAATTCTACCATTCTCATTATTAAGTACGGAAGAAAGATAGTGTGTCAACCCTGTTAACTTCCTTAACAATCTTAAACACCTCAATCAGAGCCCCCTAACTTTTTTTATCAAGAGAAAATGGTTTCAGAAATCTTAAACCATCTTTGTACGGCAATTTTATCATCCCTAAGCCTGGTATGGACAGGTGGTAAAGGAGCTTGACTAGTAATCTGAGGTTCTGGGGGTTCGAATCCCGTCACACCTAACACTCTCGTCCTTTTAGTCGCGGAGCATTATAATGTTATGGTTAATCCGAATATTTGTTGGTAAAATGGTAGCCCAAGAGTCTTATAGTGCTAAATTAGGGACGGCTAGCGCAAATAGCCCTCGAGTAGCTTTGTGCGAAATTCAAAACAAAAACAAACCAATGTGATACTCCAACCCCTAGACATAAAGATAAATAAGAATTAATTAAAATGCGCTGAAAGATAATAAATATTTGGAATATAAAGTGTTAGTACATAATATTGGCCCCCATAGTGGCACAGCGGTATGTCTGCGAACTCACACCGCTAGAAACCGTTTTACGATACCACGGATATCGAAAAGCTACACAATGGGCTTAATTCTAAACAAATAAACAAATACATAAAAGTGTTACTTCTTTATATCAATGTAAGTGTAGTGAAAACACAAGATACAATGCTTAAAAAAAGATTTACTAGATTTATACTACAATGAAATATTTTTTAAGAAAGAAAATGGAAAACTGGAAACCAATTTACCTCTAGCCTTACAACTTTATCTATAAAACATAATATTTAATACTTTCAATACAGTGTATTTTGCATTCAAAAACCAAATAAACTTAGATTTATAGTGAAATTCTATATCCTTTTCAAACAAAAAACAACAAGAAATAACCATACTTCTTTTGTTTACAACATGTATGACATAGTTGGAAGGAATACATCCTAGCAATTATACTTAAACGTCTGAACTTTCTCCTCAAACTTGGGTATTTTAACTTGCAGCATTTTTACAAGGAGAACGGCAATTAAGGATTTGGAGTTGATACAATTTAAAATAAAGCGTAGAAACACAAACTTTAACACAAAAAGGCAGTGTGGTTAGAGTGGGTAGATAGCAGTAGCGTACCACAACCACTATAGTATAATATCAGATTCACCTCTTACCTATTGTAGAAAAAAATACAATAGAAAAAAGACGTTAACCGATCTCATCATGTCGGATTAGTCTTTTCTGATCAATTCAGAATTTTTTAGTTTCTTGACGTTCTATTGAAAGAGGCAATTAATTATCTACAATATCACTAACTCCACACAAACTGAGTTGGCACTGTAGTAGAGTTCTGAATTTCGAATTAGTTCGAATCTGTGTGATACTTTAAAATATTGTTATCGTTTTAGACTATGAGTGCGTTATAATAGTGATAGTAATTTTTTTAAATATGTGGTGGCTTACTTTTGATTGAGTTCCTTCTCTCTGTTCAGTTGTACAAAATTGAGAACATCGGCAGAAAACATTACAAGTTTTGTCATAAATATAAATACCAGCCTTTTATCCTAGCATTACTTTAAACAGATGCTTTTTTGAATGAAATATTTTTAACTGGATTGCTCGGAAGATTACCAGATGGGAAGGTTGTCCTATTTTATTGTTCTTTCTAATTGTTTACATCTCTCAGGCATGTGATTAAACTTGAAATAAACCGAGAAAAAGAAGAAAAATGAACTATACTCACATAGAAAAGCCGAAATATAATAAAAAAGCAAATTATTTAAAAGTATAAACGACTGCGTCATGGCACCCAAAAATATTTGGGATATATTTCTTTTACCAATTCCCATATATATATTATTCCAGACATCTAGAAATTTTATGATGATTTTCCAGTTTTCATATTTTATTATAGTTTGACCCTTTTCTAAATGTACAATATGACACTTAGTTCCATTTTTCAAGATTTATTTATTTATTCTTACGGATTGTTTCTTTTATGGCTTCTTTTATATATGTGGGAAATGTTGCTGGGTTATGTAACTATTGTTGTTTCACTCTCAGTATATACATTTTCTTTTCCTTACAGGCCTGGCATGGCCAGGTGGTTAAGGCGTTCGACTCGTAATCTGAGAGTCGCTGATTCGAATCCCGGTCGCACCAAACATGCTTCTCCTTTCAGCCGTGGAGACGTTATAATGTGACGGTCAATCCCACTATTCGTTGGTAAAAGAGTAGCCCAAAAATTGACGGTGGGTGGTGGTGACTAGCTACTTTCCCTCTAGTCTTACACTGCTAAATTAGGGACGGTTAGCGCAGATAGCCCTCGTGTAGTTTTGCGCGAAATTAAAAACAAAACAAACTTTTCCTCTTGGCCCGGCATGGCTAGGTTGTTAGGGTGTTCGACTCAATATCTGTGGGTCGCGGGGTCGAATCCCTCTCACACCATGTTCACCCATACAGTCGTGGGGGTGTTGTAATGTAATGGTCACTCCCACTATTCGTTGGTTAAAATAACCTAAGAGTTAATGGTGGGTGGTGATGACGAGCTGCCTTCCTTCTAGTCTTAGGTGGTAAATAAGGAACGGTTAACCCAGATAGCCCTTGTGTATCTTTGTGGGAAATTCAAAACAAACAAACAATCTTGTTTTTCCGTGTAATATTATTCTTTTTAATTTGTAGGGCTTACTACTCTCCCACATTCAATATATATATTAATATCTATCGAGTTTTTCACTTTGAAAGCTATCAACTATCCAGGTGAAAAAGTTAAACTACATTTCAAACTGATCTGTAAAATTCTTATTTCTGTTAATATAGGGTAAATTCCCTTTTAACCTGTTGGCATTCTGTCTCCACCCAGTTAAAACATGATAAACAAAACTCTGCTTGTTAACACAGGTGTCTATTCACTAAATAGTTTTACTTCACAATCCTGATAGCATCATATATTTAAACTTAATTATATTATTGCTGTATTTTTCTTCTAAATATACATTCAAAACAGTGAAATTCCACCAGTTATTTTACGAAACTTGGTGCCTAATGTTTCGCTACATAATCTTAATAATGAATTATTGTTTATAAATATTAAAATTCTAAGCAATTTTGTTCATTAGCAAATGAAACAAATATACAAAAACAACAATTCTCATAACGTGATTATGATCTTACCAAATTGTAAATCATAAATCCAAAGTATTTGTTTTAAAATATATTGAAACGTATTGCAGTAACTACCTCCAATAGATGTCGCAACTACAAACAAATGTTTCATTAATCGCAGTTATGCACAAACCTACATAATAGGCTATTTGTACTTTATCCATCACGGGTATCGAAATTCAGTTTCTAGCGTAATAAGTCCACGGACATAACTGTTGTGTCCCTATGGTTAGAGACAAAGAGAAGGGGAAAATATATAACATAATAAGTGGAAATACAGGAACTACAAAACGCATATCTTCGAAAACTACAACCAACAAGTTAGTTTCTCTATCTCCACATTATATCTTTATTAACGCCATTCATAAGTCCATTTTTCAAAGAAGGTATTTAAAAATTTAAATAACAGCAATACCAGTAGTCTAGTATATCATTAAATAGTATGCAATAATGTATTTTGATGTAAAAACAACAAATGATAGTGCATATTAGGTTTGGTTTTTGAATTTCGCGCAAAGCTACATGAGGGCTAGCTTCGCTGGCCGTCCATAATTTAGCAGTGTAAGGTAAGAGGGAAGGTAACTACTCATTGTTATTCGCCATCAACTCTTGGGCTATTCTTTTATCAAGAAATTCTGGGATTGGCCGTGACGTTATAACGCCCCCTACGGCTGAAAGCCGAGCGTGTTTGATGTGAAGGAGATTCGAACTCGTGGATTACGAGGCGAGTGCCTTAACCACCTGGCCATTCTGGGTCTGAAAGTGAAGATGTAATCCTTACGTCTTGACTGGTGTGTAGGCAACTTTTTGAAAATACATATTAATAGTAATTATTTAATATTCTGCATCCAGTACACTGTATAAGCTCCTTTTATTCACGGCATAAAAGTATCACTAAAATTGTAAATTTACATTTTCGATAGACAAGTTTGTGTTTGCAAAATCTCATCCTTTTTAACCGTACCATCCTGGTACAGCGGTAAGTCTACATATTTACAACGTTAAAATCAACAGTTTGATTCCCCTCGGTAAACTCCGTGGATAAGCTGTTGCGGCTTTGCTATAAGAAAAGACTTAATCATGTTATTCAAAGTTGTGATGGCATTTTCAATTAGAACTACAACGAAAAGAGATAAGACATTAAAACTAATTAGCTTTTTTTTTCAGCTGCTCTAACACATTGTATTTTCTGAATCAAATCAGAGAATCTTTCAGACAACTGTTTGTTTGATAAGTCAGATAACTGAGTACGATACAAATATTTCAGACTCTGCTGTCAGCCAGATTGTCATCTGTACACCTTAGTAATGAGCTTCTTTCAGTATTGTTAATTTATCAACTTCATAGGTAAGCGACTGTGTTTTGATTTATCCTTCATTATGCTAATACCCGATTTCTTGACTCTGTAAACATACATGGAGGTTGGGTACGTCATATTAAAACGATTTAGAAACCTCATTACGTTGTTATAATATGTGTAACCACGTCTGGTCATGCTCTGTACGACAACCACGCATTTGAAAATAGGCTTGCAGTATAGTTTATATTGCAAAAGGCCCAGTCGTAAGGCTGACATATTTAAAGCATGCCCCACCTCTATGTCTTTATATAAGCCATCTAGTATATGAAGACGACAGTTTCTCACCGCCGGTTTCATAAGTCAGGTTGCATAGGCATTGTATCCAGTTGTTTGACTTTTATATGTTCGTACGGAATAGTATGATTACTCGTTTTATTCTATACCTTGTGTTGTTTTACTATGGTAGTTTACATGTTACAAGTCGCTCCAGTTTGATTACCACGACTGGAGTAGGGATTACTCCAGATATCTTTCTGGGAGGTCTTAATATTTCAAGTTGATAAAAATATTTTTGTTTTTAATGCCATTAAGTAAAAGTAATATTTCTGTCTTGAACATTCTAAATCTTCGATCTCAATGCACCTATATCACCCGAGTATATGAAGATTTTGTGTCAAAAATAATTGTTATATATATACCTTTCATAAATTTTAAACACTACTTGCATTGGCGAAAAAGCTTAGGATTTAATTCTCATAAATACAGTATAAATTACTTCGTATTGGCTACGGTTTTCACGCAATCTACTGAGTTGAATATTTGAAAAATTGTTTTAATATACCGTATTTCTCGGCGTCAAAGACGCAATTTTGTGCTCCAGAATATGTTTTAAAAATTTACCCTGCGTCTTCCAGGCCGAAGGTTACATTGCTCATAGGACTAGACCTAAGCCTGCAGGAAGCGTTTCCATATTCGGCAGTAATCCAAGCCCTTCTATACGACACAGAATGAAATGTATAACTTACTTAGTGTTAAATAACAAATAAACACAAACAGGTCACGGTACATATGATGCTGTAATACCGACACTCTTTTTAACTCTTCAGGCTTAGAATAACGTTATTACTGATAATAACACAGGTAATCTAGTGGTAATATAAGGTACATACTTTTAAAGGTAGATATGATAAGCACAGAGCTCACAAAAAACGAGAAGTGGGAAAGAGGATTTATGTGCCATAAGTCACTAAACAATCCATGAAACATCTTCCTAAGATTGGTGGAAGTGCTGTAACCTTATTCTTATGTTTATCTTTTTTTCAAAATTTAGCTAATCAAAATAGGGGTGCGTCTTTGACGCCGGGAAATAAGGTATCTTACACAATTCTCTGTATATGTAGATACACTGCTGGCCAAAATCTTAAGACCAATTAACATAAAGAAAAATATGCAATTTGCGTTGTTAAACTCAACCACTCATTTGAGTAGAGCTTCGAAAGATGAAAATAAGAAGAGGGAAAATAAAAATAAAAAAACGTTTTTAGAATTTAATAGGGAAAATGTGAACACTATGAAGTTAGCCTAAATACTAGTTGGTTAAAAGTGTAAGACCATACTGAAACGAAGCATCAGTCGGTAAACACGCTACGAAATTTAGTCATTTGTGTTCAAGCATTAGCGTTGTCAACATTTCCCACTGACATCTCCTGTGTTACATCAGGTAAAAACATGGCAAAAGCTAAAAAGTTGACACAGTTTGAACGTGGCAGAATTGTCGAGCTGCAAAAGCAAGGTCTCTCTTAACGTGCCATCGCTGGTGAGATCGGGCGTAGTAAAACTGCTGTTGCAAATTTCTTAAAAGACCTTGAGGGATACGGAATGAGAATTTCAAGTGGTCGGCCCAAGAAAACTTCGCCGGGGTTTAGGCAGGAGGATTCGACGGTTTGTCCAGCAAGACACCAGCCGGTCGTCGAACCAGAGTAAGGCCCTTACGGGCGCAGAATGCAGCTCAAAAACAGTAAGATGGCATCTACGAGAGAAAGGCTTTAAAAACCGTAAACGTCTTCAAAGGCCACGCCTCCTTCCACACCACGAAACAGCTCGGTTAAACTTTGCTGAAAAGCACCAAACTTGGGACGTAGAAAAGTGGACGAAGGTTTTGTTCTCTTAGGAGAAGAAAATTTAACCTGGATGGTCCAGATGGCTTCCAACTTTACTGGCACAATAAGGATATTCCACCGGAGACATTTTCTACATGACACAGTGGAGGAGGTTCCATCATGATCTGGGGTGATCTCTCCTGACATGGAACAATGGAGCTTCAGATTATACAGGGGCGTCAACCAGCAGATGGCAACATAGGCATGTTCGAGAGAGCATCCTTATTGACTGAAGGCCCTCGCTTGTGTGGAAATGACTGGATCTTTCAGCAGAACAACACTGCAGTCTGCAATGCCTGCAGGACAAAGGACTTATTCATGGCAAATAACGTGATTCTTTGGACCATCCAGCGTGCTAACCTAAATTGAACCCCATTGAAAATGTTCGGGGGTGGATGGCAAGGAAAATCTGTAAAAATGGACGTCAATTCCAAACAGTGCATGATCTTTGTGAAGCCATTTTCACCACTTGAAATAACATTCCAGCCAGCCTTCTGCAAACGCTTATATCAACCATGCCAAAGCGAATGTTTGCAGTTATTCGCAATGACGGCCGTGCAACTTACTACTGAGACCTCTTGCTGGGCATTTCTTACCCTGTTTAGGACGTATTTTTGGTATGCTCTTAAACTTTTGACCAGCTAGTATTTTGGTTAATTTCATAGTGTTCACATTTTCCCTATTAAATGCTAAAAGAGTTTTTATTTTTATTTTCCCTTTTCTTATTTTCATCTTTCGAAGCTCTACTCAAATAAGCGGTTGAGTCTAACAACGCAAAATGTATATTTTTTCTTTATGTTCATTGGCCTTAAGATTTTGGCCAGCAGTGTATACCAATACATTTTCTCCCATATTACACTCAAACTTAAATACCTCCTCTACTCCCCTCCAAAAAAAAATTCCGATCATTAATTTCCTTATTTATAAACCTTAAACATTTAGTAACTGCAAGAATACTACAACTTTTACTCATGTGTGTACAATAATTACTAGTCTTGATTGTTTGTTTTTTGGAATTTCGCACAAAGCTACTCGAGGGCTATCTGTGCTAGCCGTCCCTAATTTAGCAGTGTAAGACTAGAGGGAAGGCAGCTAGTCATCACCACCCACCGACAACTCTTGGGCTACTCTTTTACCAACGAATAGTGGGATTGACCGCACATTATACGCCCCCACGGCTGGGAGGGCGAGCATGTTTAGCGCGACTCGGGCGCGAACCCGCGACCCTCGGATTACGAGTCGCACGCCTTACGCGTTTGGCCATGCCAGGCCAACTAGTCTTGATGCCTCCCGATGATTCATCGATAAGTTTAAGGGTTTATAACAATGAAAATCAGGGTTCGATATTCGTGAGAGACACAGCACAAGCAATTCATTGTGTAGTTACAACACATTTACTGAAACTAATTTTAATTTATTTTTTACCCAATGAATATTTAATCTCATTTTGTGAATTATTTATTCTGGGTTACAGGATCTGTAATAATGCCGTACAAAAGTATCACTAACACTGAAACTATTCCCACTAGTTACTGATAGAATGTCTCATTGAAGTGAGCCGTTTCTTCCAATTTCTTTAGAATTATTTAATATACTCTTCAAAACAAGAAACGCAAAAGGGATATTTTTGTTATTTGAAAGAAAAATATATGTAATAACGTTACAAGCTCAGAGTATGTGATGTTACACGTGTTTAGGCAGTGATTGTCAGACCAAAATAACAATAAAAGTTGTGCACTTTGAAAACGGAGGAAAACATCGGATTTTTTTGAGAGATCTGCATGTTCTGCAAGTGCAACATGTGCAAAATCCCTATAAAAGTGAGGGGTTCTCGGTTTCCATAACTCAGTGTTAAGCCACCGACACGCAATACAGTTACGACAAGACTGACTGAAGCACAACGCAACAATGCCATTGGTCGCTTGGAAGCAGGCAAATCTCGATCAGATGTTGCCAGAGCTGTGAATGTCCACCCAAGCGTCATCACAAGGCTATGGAATCGTCACCAACAACATGGATCAACTCGTGACCGTCGACGATCTGGCAGACCTCGTGTGACCATGCCCGCTCAAGATCGCTACATCCGGTTACGTCAACTTCAGGATAGGACCACCACTGCGACGTCTACTGCCTCAATCATACCAGGGCTGCGTAGGATTTTCGATCAGACCGTACGCAACCGTCTACGAGATGCAGGAATCCGACCTCAACGTCCAGTCAGAGGCGTCATCCTCACCCAGCAACAACGTCAAGCACGGCTGCAGTGGTCTCGGGCACATCGGGTATGGCCTCATCGACGATGGAGGCATGTTTGGTTCAGCGATGAATCACGTTTTATGCTTCGTAGGCAGGATGGAAGGACCCGTGTTTACCGTCGCCAAGGTGAACGTTTTGCAGCAAACTGTGTGCAGAATGTTGACAGATTTGGTGGTGGCAGCGTCATGATGTGGGCTGCCATCGTCTACAATGCCAGAACAGACCTTTTGCACATTCGAGGGAATCTTACGGCTCAACGATACGTCGACGAGATTCTTAGGCCCCATGTGCAACCCATCATGGTGAACGTCAACGACGTTTTTCAACATGACAACGCCCGTTATGCAATAAGAAAGTGTAACACTATTTTATTTCTGTCGTATTACAGGATAGTCAGCCTGTTTATTACAAAAAACAAAAGCGAGAATATAAGTAACAAATAAGTTTAAATGGGAGGAAAAAAGTTTATACTGTCCTATACACATTTAAATTAGAATTAATACTTTTTTTAATTATTTTAATTTGTATTTTATTTTCCATAGAGGATAGGGAAGTAGTTGAATACTATACAATATTAGAACTTGAACACACACATAATAATCTAACCCACTTTTTAAGACCCAAGTTAAAGTTTATAGATGTTGATTGTTTAATATGACATTGAGAACCTTGTAAGTGATGAACATAGTCGACAGTATAAACAACATGGATGTTGCTAACGAACTAGATATTCTCGTAACTAAATTCATTTTTACAATGTTACTTTTTAAGGTATAGTTTATATACAGTTATTACACTCAAAACAAGTCATTTTATACAATGAGAAAATTCAGAATCTACAGGATTATTTTTTATGTGAATGGAAAGTAAATGAGACGCTAATGCTTGTCGAATGAAAATCAAGATGGCGGCGTTCAAAGATACGAGTTCTTTCGTTCATTATTAAGCCTTTTCTTTAGTTTTAGCTCTTCTGAAAAATTATTTATTTCAAGTGGGTTTCTCGTCATCAAGAAAGATAAATGCTATTACTTTTCATTTTTATCCTACGTTTTATCTCTTTTCTATACTTGTCATCGCTAATGTTGTTTCTCTATAATTAAACCACACGACAGTTTTTATAAAAAGTGAAATATGTGTGCATGTATTAAAAGCATGATACTCTTATACAAAGTCTCGAGGTAAGTAAAATCCAACATACTTACAGTAAAGCTAGTCCATAATAAAGTCATTAATACTAATAACATACTTAATAAATTACAGACTCAAATATTAGCTTTAAAGGGAAATACAATGGGAAAGAGAAATCTATATGAATTTTAGATAAGGTTTGAATTTTAAATGAAGGTTCAAATAATTGGCCTTAGGTTAATTGCATGTAACTAACTCCGTTTATAGTACAAACAATAACGTACCATAACAGATTTTTGTTTCTGACAAAAACTACTGAGAACATATTGTTAAAAATGGTGGATAAATAACTCAAACGGAACTCAATAAAATTCGATGTCACTTAATTACAATAATACATTTTACATTTTCATACAACGTTACATAATTGACAAATTCTTGTGTATTGCGGTCTATTATAAAGGAACGTGACTATTTATATATTTTTACATAAAGCCACAAGTGCTCTGTGCCCACTGACAATGCTGTAGCACAACTTACAACGTTATAATGCTTCATATTTACTGCTGAGTCTCCGGTTGGGAAGGGGGCAAAATAAATTAAAGGTATATAAGAATTATATAGAATAGAATGTGAAAATATAACACTTCTCACTTTTGACTGTTTTTATGAGAATATGCATAATAATTAAAAAGCGAATGAGGCCCGGCAAAGCTGAAACTTCTGCAACTTATTAGAAGAGCTTAGTATCATTCAAACTTAACATTCCAGGACCGATCGTCTTCTGTGTACACATCCTGCAGAAGTTTCAGCTTCGATACAGAATGTTCTGTTTTGTAACCCAGTTTTTTAGGGATTCATTTTTACGTATGTTTCGCAAATACATGAAAATAGGTTGCAATGTGTAAGCCAGATCGTGTGTTACTACAGTTACACATTTTGTGTTCTTTCTGAACTTTCATAACCTGTAAAACAAAATAAAAAACAGAAGAAGATGAAGTTTGTATGAAAGGTATGCATTATATTTTAAATATTTGATGCCATAAACTATATATGTGATCAACTGTGTTAGAGCTAAAAGAATTCCTAGTAAATCTAATCATCAGCAGTGACTGACATCATTTATAAAAAGACTAATTTAATTTAACTACTGCTAGGTTTAGAATTGACTTGATTTATAAACCTGACGACGTTTTGAGAAATTGATTTGATTAACAAGCTTGATGGCTTTCGAAACAACTAAAATGCAATGTTAAAGAATTTTAAAAAAATGCGAGTCTTAAAAAGACGCAATAATTTATTATCACTATATTAACCATGATATTCACGAATGTTAAAGTAAGTTTGAAAAATTAACAAGGTTTAAGAATATGTTTCATGATAAAAGCAATATACAACAGATCACGATAATTGCTTGTTGTATGAGAGACAATCAGAAGAAAATATACGACTTGTGAAAATGTAAAGAACTAGTAGAAATTTGTTGAGTTAATATGATATGTAGAATACTATGCGAGGTATGTATATGGTGGTATTATATTAAGAATATTGTTCAAATAACTTCAACTTATTTAATATCATCTCTCTGTGTATTTCTGATTTAGAGTGCAAGACAAGATAGAAGGCAGATCGATAAGCAAATTGTTGGCTAGCTACTGTCAGCGATTTATCAGGAAAAAAAAAAATCTTGGTGTGATCGTATTACTGTTAACATTTTTCCTCCAATATCTGAGATTTAATTCAAATTATACGATGGTTTTTCAACTGGAACGATGATTTCAATACACGTAGTATGAACCAGTGTGGGGAGTGTGTGTGGTTTTTCTTATAGCAAAGCCGCATAGGGCTATCTGCTGTGTTCACCGAGGGGAATCGAAACCCTGATTTTAGCGTTGTGAATCCATAGACTTACCACTGCACCAGCGGAGAACCCAGTATAAGGAATTAAATCAAGTCAGTTGCATTCGTAAGGGTTCTAAACCTAAAATAAACGAATACTTTCCAATCCAGCTGTAAAATAATTAAAAATACACGATAGCTGAACGGAATATCTAAGCCTCTAAGGGCTTATAAGGATATAAATCGGGTGTCGGTAGTCGTGATGGGCAGAGTACAGATAACCCATTTGGCAGCTTTACGTTAAAAAACAAATAAACAATACATTAAAATTGATAACATTTATAGTTTCCAATGACACGTACATACGTGTACCAAATTTGTATTGTTTACAGTGGTATACTGAATACATTATAAATAGTTTTAGTAATAGTTTGTCTCTCATTATCCTGTTCAACTGATGAGTCGAACGAAAAACATTTTGGGCAGCGACTTATGAGAGACATAATCATTTCTAAGGTGTTATTTTTAAACAAATGATTCTAAGTCGAGGTGGATAATTAAGAAAAATATGAGGGGAAGGGGAACCATCTAAAGTTAACCTGTTTTGTTTTTTTCGAATTAAGTTAGAATTAGCAAGGTTAAATGTTAAAATTCAACAACACATTCGGAACAAATATTTACGTACACTCGCATATAATTGAAACAAAAGAGAATCCCCAATAGCCACGACACTTGAAATTATTTGTTTTTGAATTTTGCCCAAAGCTACACAAGGGCTATCTGTGCTAGCCGTCCCTAATTTAGCAGTGTAAGACTAGAGGGAAGGCAGCTAGTCATCACCACCCACCGCCAACTCTTGGGCTACTCTTGTACCAACGAATAATTGGATTGACCGTTACGTTATAACGCTCACACGGCTGAAAGAACGAGCATATTTGGTGCGACGAGGATTTGAACCATCGACACTCAGCTTACGGAGGTTTTTGGTGTGACGGAGATCGAATTCGCGACCCTCGGATTACGAGTTAAGCACCTTAACTGCCTGACCATGTTGGGCCTTGAAATTATTTAAGGCAGGATTAGAGTAAATTAATTTTATGCCTTTTTTTTCTTTTTATTAATACTATCTTTGTGCGCAGGCCTGGCATGGCCGAGCGCGTAAGGCGTGCGACTCGTAATCCGAGGGTCGCGGTTTCGCACCCGCGTTGCGCTAAACATGCTCGCACTCCCAGCCGTGGGGGCGTTATAATATGACGGTCAATCCCACTATTCGTCGGTACAAGAGTAGCACAAGAGTTGGCGGTGGGTGGTGATGACTAGCTGCCTTTTCTCTAGTCTTACACTGCTAAATTAGGGACGGCTAGCACAGATAGCCCTCGAGTAGCTTTGTGCGAAATTCCAAAAAACAAACAAACATCTTTGTGCGCCTACAATAACATGTGTGAGGTGCGCATATACACGTTTCAGTTTTATCAGTATATCTACCGCACTTCTCTCAAATTGAAATTCTTTGAGACAGTATCAGATTAAACTAATCTTTGAAAACTTGGACGTGATTCTGAGCCCAAAGCTGTAATTATATATTTTATTGGCCAATAGATGTTGAAGCTATGAGCTTAACGTTTTCATTAAAAAAATAAAACTGGGAGCCATTTTACGAGTTGTTATGTCGCAATCAAAAATATGGATTTTTATTTCAAAAGTAAAATGTTTCAGTGATACCGATTCGTCAAGCAAACGATTCTGTTCTCATTGTCGCAAGCTATACTTTGCTGACAACACGTATAAAAATACCCATTGTTGTTATAAGCTGTACTTCGCTGACAAAGCCTATAAAGTGTGAGCCCGGGTGTCGCTTTTCATTTCTAAACATTAATGATCCATCATTCAAAAGCATAGCGTGAAAGTAAACACAGGATTTAGAGTCTCAAATCCTGACTTGTAACAAAAATCCATATTGCATTTTAGTGGGTTTTGTACCCTATATTAAAACAATTTTGAATGCATAAATCAGCAGCTCAAGTGATAAATACAGCATATATGAAGAAATGATGACACGAAGTACATCAGAATTGCTTTATGACATTGTTTGGCGCATGTAGGTAAAACTATTTCACCGCATATTGAACGCTTTTGTGAAGAGCATTTAACACACCTTTCTAAAACAAATATATTCGTTAACTCAAATCATAAATGTATGTGTGCATAACACAGCATACTGAAAATTTAGAATTGTCTGGACGGAGATATACTTTATATTTAAAAACATTGGAAATCAAAGAAGTGTAGATCAACATGAGACATCAAGATCCAGGAAACGTATAGTTATTAGTATTAAAAACTTTAATTAAAATAGAGTACAGAACAACGTTTCGACCTTCTTAATTCATCTTCAGGTTGATAAAGACAGTTTGAAACTAAGAAGGTCGAAACGTTGTTTTGTACTTTACTTTAATAAAGGTTTTTAATAAGTATACCACCTCTCTTTGCAATACATTTTTACTTTAATAAAAACCATCTACGTGGCCCAAGCAACAGTATCTAACCAATATATAAAACCCAATGCGTGACGCGTTTATTTCTCTTGATGGGATGTTATAGAATACTTATGGAATAATACAGTGGTTTTTAAAACTATCAAGGAATGTTATAGTGGATTTGAAAACTATTATGGAATGTTATAATCGTTTTCAAAACTATTATGGAATGTTGTAGTGGATTTTAAAATTATTATGGAATGTTATAGTCGTTTTTAAAACTATTATGTAATGCATGGTGGTTTTTAAAATTATTATGGAATGTTATAGTGGTTTTTAAAACTATTATGGGACAGTTATTAACTATTAATAACGTATAGCCCATTAAAAATGACGAGACAAGAGTTACCCTCCCACCTTAAGTATAGTGAATGTTAGTAAAATAAGCCTACAGTAAAGACGTAGTGTGGGATCACCTAATCTAAAGCCAAGTACAAAACAAAATGTATTATGAAAGTAAAAAATATCGATTCAATTTTAAACTTAAATCGTTTCTGAATTAAGTCATTTTCTGTTATATTTTAGTTATAATAATAAAACCTTTTTAATCAACAAATACTCCGAATTGAGAAATCAAACATTTTTTCCAGTTCTGTTGTTGATACATTTCATTTTATACTTTCAGTACATGGACTAAAAACAATATTAGGTTATACTTTTTTATTAAGTGACATGACATAAATACCATTGTTGGAATGTAGTGTTACCAGAAATTTTTACCAATAATTATTTTATCATTTCATAAATGATCTCAATTTTGATTGGGTCATAAAAGATTGAGCGACGTTCTTTCAAATTGCTGAACACAACGCCTATAGATTTCTGTTTGAACGGACCATTGAACTGGCCAATTGGTAACCATCTCCCTTATACACTAGGTGGATTATGGAAAGCCTGCAGGAAGGAACGGTGTGTTTCAGAATGGCAGTCATAGAACGAAGTATTTTGCAATACAAACAGGCTTTAAGGCTACTGTCATAATGCACGGTCGTCATATAGACTATAGAGCACACGGACTGTTACGACATGGAGAGGCTCAAAAACAGATTTAATGTAACGTACTAAGAACTGTAAAGGGTAAGTACCTTTTCCTCTCTCTATTTACTGACTGCAGTTGTACGGGTGGTCGAGAATATTCTGTTTATTGGATTACCTCTTTTGATTAATCGTTTTGGTAGAAGACAGTTCGAGAGTGTATGATTTCGGCTTCCAGATATTCGAAACTTCGCGTTCGCTTGACTCTACAGCTCAATATCCTAATTATACATGTATTTAAAAATAGAGGGTGGCTTTTCCCACTTACAAAACAAATAGAATCAAAATTTCCAACCATAAAATGATACTCTTGTAAAATAGTCATAAAAGTAGTATTTTAAAGAAAACTAAAGGAAAGATTAATGATCAAAGTTAAGATTCTATTGAAACACCAAGCTTTCAAAATACATAGAGTGGGGAAGCTAGTCATGTAGAGATTTTATCCACTGTGTAAAGTCGAGACGGTTTATGTGATCATTACCCGGATGAAGTGATATGTTCACTTCTATCACTTTCTTGTTTGATTTCTTTTTCTCAATTTCAGTAGCCAGTCCTACATTGCTTTTATATTTATTTAGTGATAATTTTGAAGCCTAATACTTGTATAATCACCAGCAGAGGCGCATTATACCGGTTACATACAAGTTAAATACTATTAACTAAGCCTCCCAGTGGCTCAGCGGTACGTCTGCGGACTTACAACGTTAAAAACCGGTTTCGATACCCGTAGTGGGCAGAGCAGAGATAGCCCATTGTGTAGCTTTTTGATTAATTCAAAACAAAAACAACAACAACTATTAACTAATGCCCCCCTCAGTGAGACAGCGGTGTGTCTGGGCTAAAATCCGGGTTTCGACACCCGTGGTGGGTAGAGAACAGATGGCCCATCGTGTAGCTTTGTGCTTAATTACAAACAAATAAGCTATTAATTAATGATGTTAGTATATTGAACAATGTTGATATCGCTAAAGTAATGCTGTTGTTAATTTTCTAAATTTAGCCCTTTCCTTAAAGCACTTTTTACACTAATATTCATTCCTAAATCCACTACATGTCGTTACTATTTTTACTTCTTCTTGTTGTGTGACATATTTTGATGTGCATTACGAAATCTCTGTTTTACTTTCAACACTGTACTTGTCGAAGGTTCCAGTAACAAGTAAAAAAAATTTCAAAAAATCCATCTAATAATTTCATGGTGCAATTTCCTAGGTTTTTATTTTAATGCTATGGAATAACATTTTCACGTAATGAGCCAAATGGCATAATGTTTTTGTATTATTTTGATAATTAAACTAGTACACTATATAACACAAACAAGTGGGTTGAAGCCGTGGGAGCGTTATAATGTGACGGTCAATCTCACTATTCGTTGGCAAAAGAGTAGCCCAAGAGTTGGCGACGGGTGGTGATGACTAGCTGCCTTCCCTCTAGTCTTACACTGCTAAATTAGGGACGGCTAGCACAGATAACCCTCGAGTAGCTTTGTGCGAAATTCCAAAAAACAAACAAACATCTTTGTGCGCCTACAATAACATGTGTGAGGTGTGCATATACTCATGGGAGCGTTATAATGTGACGGTCAATCTCACTATTCGTTGGCAAAAGAGTAGCCCAAGAGTTGGCGACGGGTGGTGATGACTAGCTGCCTTCCCTCTAGTCTTATACTGCAAACGTAGGGATGGCTAGCGCAGATAGCCCTGGAGTAGCTTTGCGCGAAATTCAAAAACAAACAAAAACTTTCTTAATAATAACAATTTTATTTGAACTGAAAGGTCCAGTCTCAAAAATAGGTAGGATGGACAGGTAATGTTTATAAAATTTCATAAAAGTGTTTATAGTTTTGTCACGTGTAAGGGAACTAAGTCTATCGCATTTTCAGAAATACAAAAAGGGTCATTAGGAATTCTAGAAATAGGTAGTATTTTATTATTTATGCAGGATCTCGAGTTCAAATTTACAGAACAGACTCTAATAAATATTAAACATAAACAACCGTTCAAGTTATTCTTAATATTTACACCACACAAACCAAAATTCCAATTCTTCATATTTAAACGTATGCTGGATAAAAACAAGCTTGGATTACATGAATAAATTTTCTTTTATTAAATTTCTTATTCTAATTGAGCCAATTTGGTTTAAATTAACTCTCGCACGAGTGGTCCTGATTTAGGCTCAGTTATGGGTGTGCATGTGTTTTTTTTTTACATCAAAGCCACATTTGGCTATCTGCTGTATCCATCGAGGGAAATCAAACTCTTGGTCTTAGCGTTCTTAATCCGTAGACTTGGCGCTGTCACACCAGTGGACAAGTTATCTGAGGATAATTTACTGGGCATGAGAAGTATGTTACAGAAATGTATGTTAAATGGAATGTGTTTACCTACAGCACATTAATGTTGCAGCTTAAACTGTTCCCAGTATTTTAAACTGCCATTGTAGTTTAAAGCATGACAAATTTGTGAATATTCAAACGCCTAGTTCTGCGGATATGTTTCTTTTATTGTAGAATTTATTTTTATTAACACGTAAAGATGCACAGGGTTTTGGTTTAATCCTTCACGGTGGTATATTATATGAAACTTATAGATATACATACATTGATTATACCAGAAGAAGAATGGTTAGATTCAAAGAAGTCGATAAAACGAAAAAAGTCGTTTGGAATCTAGTCATCTGTTTCCTATGAATTGGAATGCATAACATACGATCTATTCATGTTTAAATTGGAAATTACAAGCACACGCTTAATTAGGAAGTTACTGAAAAGAGTTTATGTAAACATTAGGCTTATGAAAGACAAAAATACATTTAGACATAAGAGTACTTTTAGCTATATTAAGTCTTAAAAATATAAAAAAGGTTTAGGTGTAAAATATGATAAATATATAAATATTCTATATAGAAGTAAATATGTATGTTCCGTTGTGTTTAAACTGTTGTTTGTCTCTTTTAACGGACGAGTAACGTACGTGCATATTTGATGTAAAAATGTTCAAATATGACTAAGTAGTTGTTAACAGAAGTTTTTGAACAACCTAAATTTCCTTTAGTTAATAACTAAAGGCTTCTTTACTTTTCATAGCACCTGCCGGTTCCCATGTGAAGGGGACATGATTAATGATGTTGTATTCCTATTCATACTAGAACTTTGAACACGCCATGAAATGTTTTGTTACCTTGGTTACTGAGCACTTCTACCAGAACGTTACTGAAAAATCGCCAATTAAGCTTTAACATTTCCGCATTGTATAAATAAACAAATAACCTTTCAGAATAGTTTTGTTGTTGAGTGAGAACTGATTTAGAAAGTAGTTTCCAGAACAGTAGCCCTTTGATGAGTCAATGATAAGTTTATGGATTCACGATGCCAAAAGTCCGAGTTTGATTCCCCGCGGAGGATATAGAATACAGATAACTCATTGTGTCTCTTTGCACCAAGAAACAGTAATAACAACGGAATGATAGTATAGTTTGTAGATAACATAAAAAGCCTATATGACTTAGTATATGAATGTATATTTTTTTTTAAAATGTTTCAAATATATACCGCTGTTTCTTCAATGTTTCTGCACTTAGTTACTAACTCAGACGTGCAAGACGGCCAATCTTGAGTTGATACGATTGCCTCTAGAAGTTGTCTCACGTATTGGAAGACTAAAGTCCAGACCTTGTTTATCATTGTACTGAAGAGATTGCTAAATATCTTATTTAACAGCTCTCGGCTGGAAAACTATCACGCTGACCATATGCAAACATAAAGAAAGCGAAAAGTCTTATTTCAGTTTCCTGTTAACCGGTGTCTTGACATTTTGGAAATATAGTTCCATGACAAGCTATTTTTAGAATTTAGAAGAATTTACAGATAAATTTACAATTTATGTAAGTTTTGTAGAAAATTTTAAATTCATCTTAAAAAATAAACGTCCAACTGTTGAATTCGAAATTCAGAGAAAGGGGATTATAGAAACTGCAGAAATCTTTAACCTAGCCGTTTCGCCTACGTGTGCGCATGATTCATGTTCAAAATAACAAAACCAGCGCAATAAAGATGTTTTAAACGAACATGTTTAGCGCAGTATCTATTGATAAATTAATACCTAACAACTGAAAATGTTCTACGTATATAGATAGCTATGTACTATCAGAAGTTCGAGAGAGGTTTGAAAATAGCTTTAAAAGTTATTCATGGCATGATGTAGCCTAAAGTTCACCTTCGGAAGACGCCATTTGTGCCTCAGCAAAGACTTAAATTTATGAAGTAGTGTCAATAGTAGACAAACCTAAAAAAAAAAATTGAACAAAAGGAATAAATTGTATATAATATGTTAAAGAGGTTAGTTAGTGAGTTATCATCATTAGATTCCATCTAGGAACATAGGGCCGCAATCGCTTGCGGATTCTTCAACAAATATTTAAGTGAGCATGTTGTTAGCCCACTGCACCGAGCCGTCCCTAATTTAGCAGTGTAAGACTAGAGGGAAGGCAGCTAGTCATCACCACCCACCGCCAACTCTTAGGCTACTCTTTTACCAACGAATAGTGTGATTGACCGTCACATTATAACGCCCCCACGGCTGGGAGGGCGAGCATGTTTGGCGCGACGCGGGCGAGAACCCGCGACCCTCAGATTAGGAGGCCATGCCAGGCATTAAAGAGGTTAATGGAGGCTTTAATTTAGGTTTGTCTATTATCGACACCACTTCAAAAACTTAAGTCTTTGCTGAGCCATAAATGGCGTCTTTCGAAGGTGAACTTTAGGCTACGCCATGCCATCAATAACGTTTAAAGCTATTTTCAAACCTCTCTCGAACTTCTGATAGTACAGAGTTATCTATACAAGAAGAACATATTTAATTTGTAGGTATTAATTTATCAATGGATATTGCACTAAACGTGTTCGTTTGAAACATCTTTATTGCGCTAGTTTTGTTATTTTGAACATGAACCATGCACACACGTGGGCGAAACGACAATGTTGGAGATTCCTGCAGTTTCTATAACTCTTATTCTCTTAATTTCGAATTACTGGTCAGAAGGAAGGCAACCGGTTTTCAATTAAACAGCAGAATTGATGGACACTTTTTTACCACATTAACAAGAGTGGAGCACGTTTTGAAGAATCTCGGCGTTAACTTGAAACTTTCTGACTTGCAACCTGACAAGCTAACAACTAGGTGTCACATTGCCAAAAGTATGCCCTTCTAATTAGTGGGTTCTTTTAATTAGACAAGCATTGGTAGTAGAATTGGTCGTACTGAAGAGCTCAGTGACTTTTAACGTCGCACTGTCATAGCAGGTCACCTTTTTAATAAGTCAGTTTGTCAAATTTCTGCCCTGCTAGAGCTGCCCTGGTCAACTGTAAGTGCTGTTATTGTGAAGTAGACACGTCTAGGAACAACAGCTCAGTCACGAAGCGGTAGGCCACACAAGCTCACAGAACGGGACAGCCGAGTGCTACAGCGCGTAGCGCGTAAAAATCATCTGTTCACAGTTGCAACATTTACTACTGCCTCTGGAAGCAACGTCAGCATAAGAACCGTTCGTCGGGAGCTTCATGAAATGGGTTTCTATGGCCGAGCAGCTGCACACAAGCCATGTGCAATGCCAAGAATAACAACAGGACAATATTAGAACCCAAAGGTCCCTTCACTTTGTACAGGAATCTATTCGAGAGGTTTCATGAGTAATATACATCCGCTGTCTTATAGTTTAATGTAAGTTTATGTGTACTTAAACCTTACATAATGGCATCGATCACGGCTTTGGTTCTTCTCTCTTATTGTTCAATATAATTCTCATCCTTTTATTTATTAATATTTTATTTTGTATTCAAATTTTACTTTGATATTTCATTGTATAATATTGTATATGTTGCCAAAACTTAGTATACTTATTTTCCAATACAATTATTTTGAATTATAACATTCCAATACCATTACACAGACTCATACTTTAACACCAGTGTCTCACTCAATTTTTATTCGTCTAGGTATTCTATATAAACATACGTATTTTTCTTTAATCTTTATCCTAGAGTTATACTTTCAGCATTCAGTATCTTAATGATGAAGTTGCATTATTCACAAACCTACTACTATCTTATTTTAACACATATTAATCCTGTGTTGTCGCCATTATGGATCATAATACTGATCGTTCTTGCCGTTCTTCAGTTATTAACTGCGTATTATCATAACATTTACTCAACATACATTCGTCATAATTCCAGATTCCAAGGTCCAGTATGGCCAAACGGTTAGGGCGCTTGACTGGCAATCTGAGGGCCGCAGGTTCATATTCCTGTCCCGCCCAACATGTCCATCCTTTCAGTCGTGACAGCGTTCAAATGTGATAGTCAATCCCACGACTCGTTGGTAAAAGAGTAACTCCAAGAATTGGCGGTGGGTGATGATGACTAGCTGCTCTATTTCCAGTCTTTTACTCTAAGTTAGGGATGGCTATCGCAGATAGCTCTCGTGTAATTTTGTGCGAAAATTCAAAGCAAACAACCACACCGATTCCATTACACTATAAGCTGTAACTGTAATCCAAGTTACTTAAAGATCGAAAATTAGGCTTTCAGACAAAAATAGATGACGTATGTATCTGAAAGATTCACATTAATCATTACATAATAAAAGAAGCTAGATGTAGCGTACAGCAGTCTATTAAAGAACTGCACCTTAGATCAAATGGAAAGACAATGTAAAAATAAAAAATATTTAGAAAAAAGAATGGGTTTCAATGAGGAGAAAAGAATAAAAGATTTAGGTTTGTTGGTCACTGCTTAAAAAGAGGTCAAGAAAATTCTGTTATGGGAACAACAGAAAATGGCAAGAAAATTAGAAGAACAGTCCATTACCTTCGTGGACACTCTCTACAAAGGCACTGGGTTGGAATTGAAAGAGATGGCAATCACTATGAGTAACAAACAGCTGTAAGTCCATGTTATGCGAGCCGGTAGCATAATTTAATTGTATTAGTAATCTCTACATTAATCTGGTTCTGTGGATACTCTGGGTTCTAATATTGTCCTGTTGCTGTTCTTGGTACTACTAAGCCTTCTTATGATAATTATTACCAATCTAAACATTGTGCTGTTCGTGTTTTGCTTCCCTTACGTTTTCATTATTTCATATGCTGTTCTTTCACTACTTTTCTTCCGGCGACTCACTGGTAAGATTAGACACTTTCAAAGCTAAAACCCGGGATTAGAATCCTTAGTGTCAAGAGAGTGCATGTAAAACGTTTCGTAGCTTTACATTAATGAAGAAACAACTGGTACTACTATAATATGGATGTTTGTACTTTGTTTTCTTCGTGCAGTACTTATAACAGTTTGCGCTGATACAGGTCTTTGTAGTAAATTAGACACGTGTTTAAAGTAATTTATTATTTCGTTTTTCCTATTTTAACGCATAGATACAAGTAGCTATTATGTAAACGTGGAATATTTCAAGCTGAAATTACACAACACAGAAAAAAGTTATCGTTTCTGATACTTTTATCTTTTGACACGCAATAAGCCAATTATTGTTGAAGCCTATATAATGTATGATACTCTTTCAACATAAAGTTCGAAACTTACCTTCACTACGAATGTCATTTTAGAGCAAAGTGCTCTTCTCATTATATTAATCTTAAAATTACTGAAAAGGTCCAGACGCCATTTTTAAACATACTTTTATAACTAAGTTTTTTCTACCAATTTGCTTTGCAAGTAAAAATGAAATTAATCCCAGTGATGAAATCTAGCGTTCATTAAGTATTTTAGGCCTGGCATGGCCAAGCGCGTAAGGCTGCGACTCGTAATCCGAGGGTCGCGGGTTCGTGCCCGCGTCGCGCTAAACATGCTCGCCCTCCCAACCGTGGGGGTGTATAATGTTACGGTCAATCCCACTATTCGTTGGTAAAAGAGTAGCCCAAGAGTTGGCGGTGGGTGGTGATGACTAGCTGCCTTCCCTCTAGTCTTACACTACTAAATTAGGGACGGCTAGCACAGATAGCCCTCGAGTAGCTTTGTGCGAAATTCCAAAACAAACAAAACAATTAAGTATTTTACCTACAAGTGTTTGAGTTAACCTAACATTCTTGACTCAGTTTTTTATACTGAGAGTTATAACAGGTAGAAACGTACAAGTACTCCATAAGGTACATGTCTGGTAATTAAAAGGCAAAGAAAGTCCAACCGAAAATTATAATATAAGTGTTTTCTGGCAGAGGGATGGCGCAGTTGTTTGTCTGCAGCAATATACAGTTAAAAATCGTGTTTCGATATCCGTGATGGACAGAGCAAAATAGCCCTCTGTATAACTTTGTGCTTACTAACAAACAACAACAACTGGCACAAGTTGGGAGGTTAGTTTTCAGCAAACAATGTGAAGTTTTATTGTATCCTTCGTTCAATAAAAGGTAATACAAAAATGTATTAATTCCAGCAACACACATCGTCTTGATATTTGCACACCTACGAAAAAAAAGTTTATTCTGTGAAAGATATTTTTTAAATCTTTTTTAAATTTTCAGTGCTGAATAAAATATAGACACCATTTTTGTGACAAGAACAAACAAATTTTTGTAAGAAAAAGAAGGACAAGGTTTTACATAATGTCTATATTTTTTTTACCACGAGGCTCGGAAGTTATTGTCCTCAATTCCATCTTGGGCATATGTTTCTGCACTATATCCCACCGCTACAATGGGAGTGCAGACAGATCTTTCCATGTTCCCAACAGAGTCTTTCTCAAACCATGTGAAATATTTTGTCCACCATGGATAATTGAGTTAACAAGTCAACATCTGCTCCTGTCTCTGTTTTCACCATTTCTTCCAGTAATTGCCCAGGTCCACCTCATTTGGACCCTGGTTCTGGGGTCTGCTCGGTTCATGGCCTCAGTTGCTGAAATCTACGTCTACTGAGAGTAACCTGCTCATACGATTCAGGACAAGATCCATGGTAGTCGACAGACTTTCTTTTAATAAAGAAAACGACGTGACAGGAAACCAAAGGGTTCTCCATCCAATTCTCCTCCACTTAAGTAAAAATGGCCACTTTAATGCAGTGGAATCGTCGAAGTTTACATTCTAATTCAGATGAGATTAAGGCCTTTATTGACTGCTATCATCCTGTGTGCCTTTTCTTATAGGAAACATTCCTGATGTCTGCTAATACAGTCGCCTTTTGGCAGTTTTCTTTATACCAGAATGAAAGGTTCTGTATACACAAGTGTATGGAGGAATAGTGCTGCTGATCGACCAATATGTTCCCATCGTGTCTTTGCCACTTGATACACCCTTGGATGTTATAGTCATCCATGTTTCCTTGGGTTGTACCATAACTGTTTGTTCCCTCTATCTGCCTCCCTATTATTGATCATAAGAGACTTATGATCAATAAGACCTAGATGTTCTTGTTGAACAGTTGTTATCTCCCTTTATAAGCTTCTAAGACCTTAATAAATATAATCCCCTCTGTGGTGATGTTGATGTTGATTGGAGAGGATATTCGGTGGAGCACATGTTCTCATATCTCAACCTTCTTCTCTTCAGTACTGGTTCTTATACTTATTTTCATGCATCTAGTCATTATTTTGTTGTCATTGATGTATATATCTGTTCCCCTTCACTTTTCTTTTCTTTCGTGTTTCTTGGCGAGTTGACAGTGACCCAAGGGGTAGTGATCATGTTTCTATTATTTTGAGGAAGATTAATCGTTGTCGATGCTACCGGACCCTTGTTCCTTGGTGAAAGTTTTACCAGGTTAACTTACTCTCTTTCACCACTCTCTCTGAACTTAATCTTGTCGCCGCCTGTCTGCCATTGATAGACGACTGAGTGATAACAGTGATTGACTGTATCATCCAGGCAGCTTCTCCTTCTATTCTTTGACACATTTTCACTGTATCCACCTTAATAGTGGAGTCCTCCTTGTCAGGAGGCATGGAAAGCTCAGACATTGGCCTGGAATACTTTCTGATGGTATCCGTCTCTTTCTAGTAGCATCATTCATCAGTAGCCCTGTACCCACACTCGGCAAGCCATGCATCAAAAGACAAAAGGATCTTAGATTATGTTCACAACTAGCATCTTTTTTACCACCATTACTAAGATCATATGAGACAAGATTTGAAAGGTCAGTCAGTGGGAGATATGCCTCTCTTCCTCTTTTTATCTTGGTCTCCAATAGCCACGAAGTTGGTGATGTACAGAACATTGCTGATACTTTCGGTGAGAGCTTTTCTCGTGCATCGAGGACATCTGTTTTTCCCCCGCCTTTTTTACCATCAAGACTCGGGCACAGCGATCACCTCTTTCCTTTCAGTTTATAATCGCCTCTTTACACTGGTGGAACTCGAACTTTCTCTTCTTTAGTCTGATAGTACATCGTTCAAATCTGATGATGTTCAGTATGAGATACTACATCAATTCTGACAGTACATCGTTCAAATCTGATGATGTTCAGTATGAGATACTACATCAATTCTGACAGTACATCGTTCAAATCTGATGATGTTCAGTATGAGATACTACATCAATTCTGACAGTACATCGTTCAAATCTGATGATGTTCAATATGAGATACTACATCAATTCTGGCAGTACATCGTCCAAACCTGATGATGTTCAGTAGGAGATACTACATCAATTCTTCTTGTCTTTCTTGTTATTCTTCCAGTTTTCTAAACCAGATGTTGTCGACTTGGATTGAGCAACGTGATAATATACTTTTCAAGGTCAAACCTTCTATTGCTGTTTGGGTGTTTTGTTTTGCGTATGAGTCTGAAGAAGAAAGTTGTCTTGGCTAGGCTAGGATACGCATTGATCATAGTTTATAACCCACCGGTTTCTTTTGTCTGGAACTGATCCACAAATGTGCGGCCTTCGTGATACTGAAGTCACAATAGCCTACATTTTACTCTCGTGTCGTCGTTGACTCTGAGCGAAAACACCTCTTTAGACATGTCTTTTTCCACAGATTTATCCCTGACATTGGATAGTGTCATTGGCGTTGGTGACACTGTCTAACTTATATATGTTTAGAAATTTTTACGGGTCATTGATCTTTTGAATTCTATTTACGTTTTTAACTTCCTTTTGTAACTTTTAGTTGATTTTTAACTTACCTTATTTACATCTTGTATAATATTTTACTTTTGTAATTTTACAAATTTTTGGCGTAGATAGCCTCGTTGTTTTATGTCATAAACCATCAGTCAACGAAACAACCAACCTGTTCATCAAACATTAATCTTCCAAACAGATTTTATTGAGAAATAAGGGTTAGAATATCTGTTACGAAATAAATTGTGAAACTGCAGTTTGAACAATTTCGAACAGGGAAAAAAATACTAACATTAAATAAGAGAAAAAAGCCAAAAACAGGGCAATATATATAAGAATTTAAGTATAAGTACCATATTAACATTTGAGATTGTTATATAGTTCTAGATTAATTATTATTAATATCATATGTTCATATTTTCCAAAGTCATTGATATAAAGAAATTTCGTTGTAAAAGCTTTATTATTAAGCGAATGCTGTATGACCAATGCTTCGAAAAATATTTTAAAAGTGATTATAAGGTAATATTATTTAGAGTCATTATTACTTTGTTTCATGACAGGACAAAATAGGTGAAATGTATAATATTCATCACAATTGATCTAGTGCTGGTTTCCAATAAGAAGCGCAAGTTTTGATACGGAGGTCTTTTTGACAGCAACATAGAATAAACAAGTTATGATTGAAATGGTTATATACACTCTTCTCACTGGAAATTTGTTGTAGTGGGCCAGTTAAGAATAATGGTATTTAAAATATTACTAATCTTCATGTAATATAATATTGCGTCCTCATAGTAAGTAAATGTCGTACTCTGCTTGCTAAGGTATTTTACACCTCATGACGCGAAAGCATAATTACGTCCTTTGATTATTGCTTTAGTTTATCGATAATTATTGTTGCAAGATACACACAAAATTGCAGGGATACTGCAATCATATACAGCTAATTACAACAAAAACACCGAAACAAAAATATTGTTTTTAATAAGAGTTATTTTTACCATAAACTGTGCAAATGTTTTTGAAAACTTTCACAGGATTGGTTAGAATGTGCAGGTGCTTTCTACTGCGCAAACGTCAACTGCCGACAACGTCAACTAAAACCTCATTGTAACGTGCAGATGTATCTTTTCACTACTTTAGAAGTACTAAATTCTGTTCAAGAGAGAGGTGGTGGTTGAATACAATAGAATGAGGTGCAAATGCACACTGATGAAACCACTAGCCGTTCGTCTTCTACTGATGTTGCTCTTGAAATACTGTAAGTAGTATTTCATTAGATCATTTCCTATGGTTGTTCTTAAAACGTTGAGAAACTGTATACGTAAATGGTGTTTTAATATATACATCAGTCGCGCATTATATACTATTATAAGACGATAAATACTATATGTGTTTGTAGCTGCACAATGGGTTATGTTTGTTATTCCGTCCACCACAGCTATCGAAACCCATTTCTAGCGTTGTAAGTCCGCAGATATACCGTTGTGCCACTGGGAAGAGTGGGGGGGGGGGGTAGGTGATAAATATTGTAACTTTCATGAGCTCTTTTTCACTTGTACGATAGATTAAGATATAATTTGATTATTATAAAAGTGGCGTCTGTACATACAAATGTAGATATTATCACCCACAAGATTACCCACAAAAAATTGAACTAAGGCAATTTAAGGATGTTTGCGGTCTTAAGGTTGAAACAGCGTTTGAATCTTAGGACTTATGCAGTAACGTAAAAATATGTGTTGATACAAATTAATGTTGACATAATAACGAAATATTATGTAAATGGCAAAACCAGAAATCTTTTGAGACTTCTGTAGAAATATTTCCTTACATATTCCTTTACAATCCACAATAACTAATATTTCTTTGTAAAATCACAACTAAACATCTAAAGGTTTTTATTCTGACTACAGGAAGACTGGAGTAACGTTTCATGACTGTATGTACAGATTCTAGCTTTTGACAAAATTCGGGATATTACCGCAGGTGTAATAAATGGTGTAATGCCACTGTTATTTTTTTTATGAATAGATATAAACATTCTTACGTTACATTTAAAATAGAAGCTTCATATCTTCTTTAAGTTAACAGAAACAAGGAGACAAAAATATCTTAGATAAAATTACTTATTTTCAATCTTACTTTTAAGGGTTTTTATTGATTTGTACTCACTATAATATTCCCCACTGGGACATTGGTAGGTTTTCGGATTTACAATGCTAAAATCAGAGGTTCGATTCCCTTCGGTGGCCACAGCAGATAGCCTGATGTAGCTTTGTTATAAGAAAAACACGCATACATTATAATAAGTTTAAAGTATATGTTTACGTGTGCTCATCTGTAGGTTTAAAGTACATGTTTACGTATGCTCATCTATAGGTTTAAAGTACATGTTTACGTATGCTCATCTATAGGTTTAAAGTACATGTTTACGTGTGCTCATCTATAGGTTTAAAGTACATGTTTACGTATGCTCATCTGTAGGTTTAAAGTACATGTTTACGTAAGCTCATCTATAGGTTTAAAGTACATGTTTACGTAAGCTCATCTATAGGTTTAAAGTACATGTTTACGTAAGCTCATCTATAGGTTTAAAGTACATGTTTACGTATGCTCATCTGTAGGTTTAAAGTACATGTTTACGTATGCTCATGCTCATCTCTAGGTTTAAAGTACATGTTTACGTAAGCTCATCTATAGGTTTAAAGTACATGTTTACGTTACGTAAGCTCATCTATAGGTTTAAAGTACATGTTTACGTAAGCTCATCTGTAGGTTTAAAGTACATGTTTACGTTGCTCATCTATAGGTTTAAAGTACATCTATATCTATAGGTTTAAAGTACATGTTTACATATGCTCATCTATAGGTTTAAAGTACATGTTTACGTAAGCTCATCTATAGGTTTAAAGTACATGTTTACGTAAGCTCATCTATAGGTTTAAAGTACATGTTTACGTATGCTCATCTATAGGTTTAAAGTACATGTTTACATATGCTCATCTATAGGTTTAAAGTACATGTTTACGTATGCTCATCTATAGGTTTAAAGTACATGTTTACGTAAGCTCATCTATAGGTTTAAAGTACATGTTTACGTAAGCTCATCTATAGGTTTAAAGTACATGTTTACGTAAGCTCATCTATAGGTTTAAAGTACATGTTTACGTATGCTCATCTATAGGTTTAAAGTACATGTTTACGTATGCTCATCTATAGGTTTAAAGTACATGTTTACGTATGCTCATCTGTAGGTTTAAAGTACATGTTTACGTATGCTCATCTATAGGTTTAAAGTACATGTTTACGTATGCTCATCTATAGGTTTAAAGTATATGTTTACGTGTGCTCATCTATAGGTTTAAAGTACATGTTTACGTATGCTCATCTATATTCTCTACTTTTTCTTCTGTCATGTTATGTGTGAAAATTTTTGCGTTTTTGTCACATGTTTTCTGTTTTATCGCAAAGCTGTTTAAAAAGTGGGATATATGAGTTTTTTCTGTAGCGAGGAATCGAACACCAGATTTTAGCATTGTAAGACAGGAAAGTTACTGATGACTTAGCGGGAAACATGTCTGACGTACGTAAGACTGAAGTTAGTAAGTAAGATATTTTTACAGTTATGTTCATTGTAATCACATAGACGATTATTTACCAATTGACTACTGAACACTGACTGGTACTTTAACTCGTAATAACGTAAGCAAGCAGCCATACTTTCGTCTGATGTGTGATTCGCCCACAGGTCAAATCAGAAAGGACAAAAGTCTATAAATTATAAAGAAGATTGAGAATAGGTAAAATACATCTGCAAACAGGCTACAGAAAGAACTATAGTGTAAAACTGAACAAAGATGAAAATATCTTCCATGTTTCAAGTTATGCATATAAATCATTAATATGTGATATGACGAAACAAATGTTTAAGATGCGTAAGTAATAGATGTATTATGTAGTTTCAGGAGATAGAATCCAGTTGTAGTCTTACTACTGGTATGATACAACTAGAATTGTTTTATACAAATCACTAGAGAAATGGTGATGAAACATTCGATCACAGTTAGCTTGATTCGTGTTTTATAAGAGGTCATAATGTAACATATTTTAGTGTTATTTGATAGCTTGAGAAGATGAACGTTTATTTTTGTAATTCTCTTTTACTGTAAAAATCTTTTATTTATTTATTACCAAAATTGTAGCTTATGCGAACTCTTTGTTTCCTTGCGTCTATACGTTATTAAGCAAACACTGTTTCCTTGAGTCTATAAGGTGTTAAGCGAACCCTCTGCTTCCTTAGGTCTATACGCTATCATGCGAACTCTCTGTTTTCTGTAGTCTACAAGGTCTTATGCGATCCTTCTGTTTCCTTGAGTCTATATGGTACTAAGCGAACCCTCTGTTTCCTTGAGTCTATACGATGTTCAGCGAACCCTCTGTTTCCTTGAGTCTAAACGATGTTTAGCGAACTCTCTGTTTCCTTGAGTCCATACGGTATTCAGCGAACCCTCTGTTTTCTTGAGCCTATACAGTGTTCAGCGAACACTCTGTTTCCTTGAGGCTATACGGTGTTCAGCGAACACTCTGTTTCCTGGAGTCTATACGGTGTTCAGTGAACACTCTGTTTCCTTGAGCCTATACAGTGTTATGCTGTTGAAAGATTAGAGAATATTCCAACAAGATACATTCATAAATGTCAACATTTAATCTCAAAATTATTTACGAAGAAGTTTGAAAAGTTTAAAAATTTTAAAGGCGAATTAACCTCAACTACCTCTCCAGTAACTCATTGGTAAGCCTGAGAGTTTATAAATACAAAAATCGTATTTCGAGGACAGATTTTCAACTATGGTTTCATTCTCTTAGGGACAAGAACTAGTAAGTAGGAGTCCTTCTTCCAGCTGCAGTAAATGTGGTGAAGAGGTGCCTGAAAGTAAATTTAAAACCTGAGAGAATGCTCTCAACCATGGTTGTACAAAGTCTTGGTATGATGATCAATCGTCAACAAAACAACGCAGATGAAAAGACATTTGATAGTTACACATTGATAAACTTAACTTAGGATAGAAACAGACGTACTGATCTCATTGAAGCAAATAATCCATAAATTTCTGTTTTTGTTTGTATATATTCTGTAATGATGTACTGTATTAATGGTCACTAAGTTGCAGTCAACAATCGTTTATGAGTTCTTTATGCGTTTCGCCTGTGTATTACCATAACTATTTCGAATAATGCATGTCTGTTTTTTCAAGGTGTCTTATAACACATCATTTATGTCTTGTTTAATTGAATCGTTCAAAGAAAAACTCACAAAATAAGACGAAAGATTGTAACATGAGATTAAAATCCAGCAGTCGTCGTTTCCACTTTCACGGTGAAAGACGTGAAGCTGAGTTATTACTTTTTGTCTTATTTTGTTGTGTTGTTGGCAGGGGCTAATCTTCATTGTACTTTTTATCGTAAGTTTGAGTGGAAGATGAAACATATAAAAGCGTACGTAAATTTTAGAGGTTTTCATTTTTTTTCCATGTTTCACTCTTAAGGTTAATAATTGTTCCATTTCTCCTTATTTCCAGCATCTCTGGTGGAATTGAAAGAAGGCAAAGAATGTGCTGAAGGCTACACATACCATAATAAATACTGCTACAAAATGGCGTTTACTGATATTTTGCCCTGGCTAGAAGCTGTAGAGATCTGTCAGAAAGAAGGGGCTCAACTTGTTGAGATTGACTTTTCAATCGAACAAGAACAAACGTTTCTCTTTTCCAAACTTCAGAAAGCACATTTCACAGATTACTGGATCGGTCTACGCGAGGTCAGATTATATAAAAGTAGTCTTAATTTTTTGAACTAAGTATCAAATTAAAATAATTGAACATAAATGAAACTAGAAGAAAAGTGTGATTGACTTTTGACTTATAAATTTCATGATGTATTAATTCGCTTCGAAAAGTTATTTTGGGTCCAAGTAAGCTAATTGCATTACTTTCCAATAAGCCAGTAAAATTTCTTGCCGAATTAGAGTTTTATAATTCAAAGAATTTTCCTAACTCTTAAGAACAAATATAAATATTGAAAGACACACATACACATATGTCCCCCGCTAGTAGAGCGGTAAGTCTGCGGATTTAAAACACTAAAATTAAAGGTTGGATTCCATTCGGTGGGCTTAGCAGATAGCCCGATGTGGCTTTTCTGTAAGTTTTTTTGTTTTTTTTAATTTCGCACAAAGCTACTCGAGGGCTATCTGTGCTAGCCGTCCCTAATTTAGCAGTGTAAGACTAGAGGGAAGGCAGCTAGTTATCACCACCAACCGCCAACTCTTGGGCTACTCTTTTACCAACGAATAGTGGGATTGACCGTAATATTATAACGCCCCCACGGCTGAAAGGGCGAGCATGTTTGGCGCGAAGGGGATGCGACCCCGCGACCCTCAGATTATGAGTCGCACGCCTTAACACGCTTGGCCATGTCGGGCCTTTTTGTAAGAAAACACACACACATATATTGCTTAATTTTCGCAGAATATAATAGTTTGTTGCACATTACAAATTCTCGTCATTATTTAGATAAACAATATAGTCATAACAACAGAGAAGTGTTCGCAGGAAGCTTTAATTATGGTTATTTTTACTTAATTGTACAGCATCAGAGTAAAGGAAATTGGATGTATAGTGATTCTTCGATACTTCCTAAAGACTTCAATCTGTGGGGTGAAGGTGAACCGAACAGTTTGTTTCTCCTCGAATGTGCACGAATATCAACAAAGTTTAACCTCTATATCGGGGACATGATTTGCTCTTCTGACTACCACGCCATCTGTGAACGGTCTCTAAACAATTCGCTAGGTGAGTGTTTCAACCAATGCAGGTGTGCAGTTTAACAGAATTTATCACATACTCAATATTGTCCTTTTAGCTCACAGCCGCCTTCAGTTATAACGATATGTTAAATTGACTTTTTGTTAATTTGTAGTTCTGATCTTTTTTTTGTATCCAATGTTTTTTAGCTGTTATGTGAGATGTGAAAATGAACTTATCATTATTCCAACAGAATAAATGTAATGTAGAAAAAATAAACGAGTGACAACAGGAGAAAGAATGATACAATGTTCACAGCTGTTTCACGATTACACCACTTATATACGAATGAGTTTGAATGAGTATGCTAATTGCTGAAAAATATTAAAAAATGTAGCTTGTCTTTCTGGATATTGTATTTAGCTGAAATAAACTTCTATAAACGATAAAATGATTTTTCAGGGTATAAACAATACTTTGAAGTATTTCTTTAAAATATCAATTACGATTTTGAATACTTGTGGATATTGAAGAATCAACACTGTCATATTCAATGACGTCAAATCTATCAAGATGGCGTTCCCAGTTGACCTCTAATGAGACATCTGGTGAAGGTTTGACATTGACCTAACCTTGTTCCTAGAATGTTATATCCGTCAAAATAGCTTCGTCTATTTGGTAGAGAGGCCCGGCATGACCAGGTGGATTATGGGGTTCGACTCGTAATCTGAAAACCGCGGGTTCGAATCCCGGTTGCACCAAACATGCTCGCCCTTTCAGCCGCGGGGCGTTATAATGTGACGGTCAATCCCACTATTCGTTGGTAAAAGAGTAGCCCAAGAGTTGGCGGTTGGTGGTGATGCCTAGCTGCCTTTCCTCTAGCCTTACACTGCTAAATTCATCACAAGAAGTAGAAAAATGTTGGATGACCACATAGTACTGACAGAATGCACAGTTTTAACTGATTAATCAGAATTATACGTTAATCACCTATCGTAGTTAACTTGCCAGCACCAGTATTTCATTCAAAGGTCATCTTGGACTCAGTGGATTTGAAAGACCCCTTCAATGGCTGTTGGAAGAGTAGTTTAAAGTCATAGCTTTTGTAACAGATTTAATGTTATACATTCGTTTTAATACCTAAGTTTTTTTTTTCAGTATCGTTGTTTTTATGCATGTGATGTATATTGTCGGAAGTATATTGCGTAAGTCCCGCCTGTTCTCTAATTTTGTAGAAGATTCTCAAGAGCAAGAATTAATAACATGTGGTTTACGAAAATACAAGTGTGTCTTCGAACGTTCGAGGATCTCGTGTGATTGATATATAAAAGCAAGCCATCACAGACGTCACGAGACAGTTTTATATTCTTAGCGTACTATAAGCCTCGGAAGCTATAAATGTGATTAATACTTATTAATCAGAATATTATAATAATTTAACCAGTAGCTTTTATAGGTTTGAACATTGCAAACCGTTCAAATCAAAGATTTAACATCGGACGTTACACTTCCAAGAGAACATTAGATATGTAGCTTCCTGTGTAGAAAGTAAACTTGTAAACCGCGTTCGGCCAAACAAGAATAGAACTAGCTAGCATTCCTGACAAGTGAAGTATATCTGTGTATCAAAATAAAAGTAATTTGCGCCTCGTGAACCTGGACCGTTGGTAAACTATTCAGTTCCAGACTAGATAGAAGACTGAATATTGTTTGAGGGTTTGTAGCTTTTTGTATATAAATAATTATTTGTATTAACTATTTGTAAAAACCCTTATTGTAAATTAAATTGTTGTCTGTATATTAAAATGTTTTTGTGATGAGAAAGAAAATTATATGTATCAATCTTGTTGGCAAAGATCATAAACTTAATGCATATTAACACTCAATTAACTTCTAAATTAAAATTAATATTTTCGGTTAATTGAAATCGTAATACGTAACATAATAAATTTGAGACTTGTCCGAGATAAATTTTAATACGTGACAGTCTAGAGAAAGCTTATTATTTTCATCTACCATTTGTTTATTTAAAGTCGGTTTAAAAGCAAAAATGCTTTGGGTAAAAAATAATCACCAAAGTATACAATGCAACGTAACGAGACCGTTACCTGCGGCAGGACACTTAAATATCCCTATTTCTTTATTAAATTTTTTAACAAGAGAATATTCGTATTTTTATTTTATTCATAACTTACTGAGCGTAACGTCGTTAATTACGTTATCGCTTCAACAAACGACTCAGCAAATGTTTTCTTCTCTTCATAACTGGAACAGCTTCCAGCGCACCATATACACCTACAAACATTAAATATCGTTCAGCTTCTTAGACCGATTTGTGAATGTGTCGCGTTTGAACATTTCTTTATAGAATTTTCACTTTCGTAGGTTTTCTTTTTTTTCACTACTTGGCAAAAATCCTTCGTTTATCAAGCATTCAGTTTTACTCAGCATTTCTTCTTTGTATACCAGCTTGTCAATTTTTATTCCTACTTCTGTTTCGATGTCATAAGCTAAAACCCGGTAACAAGTTTAAAACAAAGGACTATTTTCTAGCTGCTTTTGCATTAGAATTATTATCTTTAGAGAATATATCTTTATTAATTTATTTGGAACTGGCATTACTCAGAGCATTATAAGCAAAACTCTCTTCACGGATTAGCTGCCACTTAAAGCATCAACCTTATCAAAAACAGTTTCATCAGTCTTGACAAAGATGTCTATTTTAGTAGAATTATTTACATTCTGAGTGCCATCCTCAATGGATGTTTATTTCAATCCATGTATCATTAACATTATATATTGTTTATTTAAAGGCTCGTCTTGCAGTCTTGGGATCGTAATAATGTTAGATCAATCCAACGTTTGTAAGAACGTAGCCCAAGAGTTGGCGGTGGACGGTGTTGACTAGTTGCCTTTCCTGTAGTCTTGCACTGCTAAATGAGGTACGGCTAGCACAGATAACCCTCGTGTAGCTTTGCGCGAAATGCAAACCAAACTAACCCTTTCGCTTAAATTTCTGTCTAAAACACTTCATACATACGTATTCAACACTTGGTATGGTTGCAAGATGCCCAATTATTAAGAACAACACCAGATTACTTTTATAGATATGGCATTTATAAGCATGAGCAATTCAATTACAAATGACTAGTATGGATCACATTTATCAAATTAATGTGCTACTCACAACAATCGTTAGTTACTCATAAAAACACACTAAAGTAGGGCTGTTTACCTAGCAGCAACTCCAAAATAGTGTGGAATATATTACTCATCAATAATAACACAAAAAATCACCAACGAATCAATGAAATTATTTTTATTTTTACATTTACGTTAAACAAAATAAAAACTGGATTTCTATACCAAAGAACGATGCCTTTTTATGGCAATATGGTTTTAAACCAGTCTTGCCCAACAGTTTATCCTAATTCGTTGTTTATTAAAATCCAACAAACCTACGATAACATTTTCAGGAAACACAAATACGGGTGTGTAATTAAATAATCATTCTGATTGGTTAACTGACTTAACCTTTTCTGTTACTTGAAAACGTTACTACCCTATAATTACCGATGTCGAGGCAGGTTTGAACTTCTTCTATTGCGAGGTTGTAGTGAAACATTAATAAGTTAGATTTTTGTTAATTAATAACGAATCTTTAATAATATTATGAGTGGCATAACGAAAAAACTGTATAAGGAATAATTAGAAAATTAATGACGTCATTCAACATGGTTGCACTCACTTGGGCCGCCATATTGTGGGGCTTTGCTCCGCTCATTATCTATTAAAATTTACCTTTTCTCCGGAAATAAATATTACTTTCGTTTTGGATCTTACCCATATAAGACATTACTTAACTAACATATTTCAATGCTTTCAAGAGAGAAATTCAGGTTTTGATAACTTCTAGACTGAATGAAGTATCATCAGTTAGGTGGATCTAAACGGCTTTGTTCGTCTTTCTTTTTCTCACGTGTGGTTCATATCCTCTTATTTAGTATTATTCCAGTTCAATGCGTAGTCTTCTTTCCATGGATGATGGACCATTGCTGATAGGTAGGTATTACAGAGACTTGTGTGTTCGTTATGTTCCTGGATTACTTAGTCGTCAACTAATATGTGACTGTATAGGACTATAGGCTATTAAAACCGTGGTAACCTTGCTATAAAAGTTAACTATATGATCTAGTATTTAAAACAATCATTTGACAAAAATGTGTGACAATAGATCAATTGTCACCAAACATGGCATATACCATTAGCGCCTCCAGAGAGTGACATGAAAATATCGGATTGGGGTAAAAGGTCGGCGTTAGGCTCAGACTCATCTATATATTCCAATCATGTTCCTACGTCTTTCCCACGTGTTGAGAGTATACGTCACCTAGTGTAATAATAATTCAAGCCAATTGGGTGTGAATTTATGGCGGGTTTGCAGAGACGATGTAAAACGAAGTATGTCAGACATACTAAATTAACTTCCCATTTAAGCTAAAACATGTCGATCTAATAAAGAATATTTCTAAATGAACTGAACAGTGCATAGTAGGGTCATCTTTGGTAAGTTTTTTTAAGAGATACGAAAGAGAAAACCGAAGTCAGAAGCAGAGGGAGTGAACTGTTTGTTTATTTTCAAGCACAAAACTACACTATGGGTTATCTGAGCTGAGCCCTGAGTTGTAAGTAAAAGGTGTGAATAGATGTGGTTCGAGAACATCACTGCGCAAAAACAAATCAAAACGAGACAGGTGCTAGAAATCCCTAATTTAGCAGTGTGAGACTAGAGGGAAAACAGCTAGTCATCACCACCCACCGTCAACTCTTGGGCCACTCTTTTACTAACAAATAGTGGGACGGAATTTTACGTTATAACGTCCCCACAGTTGAAAGGGCGAGCGTGTTTGGTATGACGAGGATTCGAACCAGCGACCGTCTGATTGCGAGTCCAGTGCCTTAATCACCTGGTTATGCCGGTCCGAGACAGAAATAGATAGACTGAAATATAAGATTTTGATGTTAGACGTATAGATGGACAAACGAAAATAAGGAAATGTAGGCTGATAAATAAGCAAGCAGATACAACATTCTAGTTTTTAACCAGTTAAAAAATCTAGCATTGATAAATTTCAGATGTCCAGCTGTTTGTCTGTTCGAATTTAGTGGCAAAACAAGCAACATAATTCTCTGAAAAACCAAGCTAAGAACTATTTTATCATTTATAGTTTATACTAAAGAAAAAAGAAAAATTTAATTTACTGTCTTTCTTCTTTACATTGATTCTTTAGTTTGTCATTATAATTCTGTTTACTATCGTAAGTTCCTTATTGAAAAGTAATTTCAATATTTGTTATAAAATGTTAACTCGTAATATTGTCCTAGAGTAAATACTTGATTGTATTGTTTCACTTGAAACGTAAACAATTGCTTCTATGTCAGTCTGAAAACCTCTCCGTACTTGCATATTAATCTACAGTATGTTAAACCCCTTTTGTTTAAAAGCTCTATTCTAAATACCAATAAATAATTTTCTCAGTCTCGTTAATGTATTTTTTATTTCAGAATGTTTAGATGGATATGCGGTGGAAAATATGTGTTATACGTTTTGGGACAATGGTATGACATATGACGATGCTGTTCTGTCTTGCGAACAAACGCACTCGATACTTGCCGTGGTAAAGAATAATGAAACACTTCAACTTCTTCAAAATTTAATTAAATATCGACCACCAGGCGGTGGATTGTGGGTAAAGAGAACTCAAACCGATACGTTAGAAGAAATCTGCGAATTTTACATTCCTGGCCTGAAGGAACTGAAAACTGATCATTGTAACGCTAAGAAGGGATACATTTGTCGGTATAGTGTAGGGATTCCTTCAGGTAAGTAAACGTGTTTTTAGTTTCAATGAATGTTTTAAGTTAGGATTAATAAAATTATTAAAACGATTGAAGCTTTGTACGTTTAATTTAAACCAATTTACTAAAATACAGGTTCGACCTTATTTAAACTAAGAAAAAGTAAAACACACACTACTGAACAGACTTATATCTGTATATAATTCTTCTGCTATGACTTACCATACAGTGCACTGATCTATTTTATTTGTCCTATTTTTAAAAACTCATTACCTTTGACCTGGTTATAAGAAATATACATCTGTGTTTGTGTGTTTCATTTTTCAAAATTATCATATATATGTGTATACATTGTGCCGGTTCTCTCCCTTAGCTGCGTAATATTCTGATACATTGAATTTTACTTTAATGTTTACGTACTATTCTAATGTCACACACACCCGTTATTTGTCTTGACTGAACATTTATGGGTTTGACTGCAACCTTTATAATGCTTTGGATATGACTATGTTGTCCACACAGTAAACGTTGAGAAGGGTGTCCGGTGTTTTGTTTGTTTTACCTGGGTAGACTTGGTCCACTGTATGGCTTTTTTTGTATTAAAGTATCCTTGATAATACTGTATTGTTCAGACAGATCACATACTTAAAGCAAAACTTTACCTACTGAGTATTGATTTGAGATAAATAAAAACTCCGAATCTTACTTGGTTGATCTGGAACTCCAACTTGAAGTTTTCTGTTATGCTTTGAACACTCTTAGAACATCGTCTTAGGAACATAAAGGCCGTGATACAAAAACCGATTGGAACTACTTGGCAAACTAAACGGTGACTCATTATAAAATGTTTACAATCAGCTGTTGCAAGTGTTAGTAAAATAAAAATGCACAGGTTGTAAATACTGATAAACAAAGGCTCACTTTTTATTAAATGTGAGCCCCTGAAGTGAAACACGACTTCCCCATTTCTCAAGATGTCCTTTTCTGAGGTTTTTAATTATGAATATGTACATTAATTATGATAAGTAATTTTAATTACTTATGATGCTGTTTAATATAAACTATTTTCTTATTCTTTTAAAATTTTAACATATATTATATATTCAGTTTGGGATTTAATACGAAAACAGTTTTCAAGACCACAATTGAACCAGGTTCCGTAAAACTAGGCTATATTATGCTAATACTATACTATATGTACGTATAGTTTAACTGTTGTTTTTAAAACAGTTTTTCGTCTAGCTATATATATATAAACGCAGCAGTACAGCTTTTAAACAATATTTTCAAATATGTAAAAATTACATTAACAGCTATTAATTGTTCAACTACAACAAATGTATATATGCTTATATAACTTCCAGTTAATTTTTCAATTTGCCATTGAATAATAATAATTAGTGTTATTTGAATGTTTGTTTTTGACTTAGCAATATTAATAAAACGTCTTTAATAATATCTTTTTAATCATTTTACTCAATAAAAATATTATTAGCCACGATAGATAAGAAAAATCAAAGTTGTTCTAGAAGAGACCAAAGGTAAGATGGAACTTACACGAACTGTTTACCACACCAAATGGTCCAAGGTAAGTGTAGAGCATGTTTTGTGAGCAAAGATGTGTATGTGTTTTCTTATAACAAAGCCACATCGGGCTATGGCTGCATACTTATTCTGATAGAAACTGGATTTCTTTCTATACCTGTGGTGGAGAGAGCACAGATAGACCTGACCTTTGTGTAGCTTTGTGCTTAACAGCAAAACCAAATCTAACAACTCTGAGGGGAATCACACCCCTGATTTTAGCGTTGTAACTCCGTAGACTTACCGCTATACCAGCGGGAGACAATGTGACCAAAGAAAAAAGGTATATGTATAATAACTTCATTGAAAAAAATGATAACAGTATGAGCTGAATATGGAAAAAATGAATTCCAAAAGTTATTGTGTGTAAATAGTTCCATATGGTGCCGTGAAGCATATATATATAAAATATAGTTTAATATTAAAAAAGATAAAGTAAGACTATTAATACGAGCTTCTGATCAAGCAAGCTACCTATATTTAGAACTATAATTCTAAACCTAATGACGAGCACACCTAATTAGATATACGAAATATATTAATTATAATAATTAAAATACAATATTTCATCAATTGAATATCCTCTCTGTTAACGATATCTTCAGCCGGGCTCTCCAGTAGCACAACGGTATGTTTACGGACTTACAAAGCTAGAACACGATACTCGTGGTGGGTAAAGCACAGATAGCCCAATCTGTATCTTTGTGCTTAATTACAAATAAATTAACAACGAATTTTCAGCCGCAAACCCAATATCGCACGATGTTTGACAAGCTCCAAAGGTTCACGTTAGTCCTAAATCCCTATACTGAGCTAACAGACTCCCCCCATCCTCTAGTAACACAGCAGTATGGCTGCATACTTATACTGATAGAAACTGGATTTCTTTCTATACCTGTGGTGGGGAGAGCACAGATAGACCTGACCTATGTGTAGCTTTGTGCTTAACAGCAAAACCAAATCTAACAACTCTGAGTAATAATTATGATAAAAATAATAAACATAAACTTAGAGTGGAAATAATAAAAAGGCAAAAGTAGAGGCACTAAATTTACTAATGAAATATCAGAATGTTTGTCAAACCATGAACCTGAGAAAAGACCTTTAATCGGACACTTTTTGCTCAAAGTCGTCCTTTTAAGTATAGTTACATATAATATATATAGTTTAAAATTTTTGTTGTGTGACATATGTTAGACTTATATTGGTTTAGCTTCCTTTGTTTGAGAGCAAAGCTACATTATACTATCTGTTGTATCCACATCAGGGAATCAAACCTTGGATTTTAGCTTTCCAGTTGCACAGACTTACCGCTATCCCACCGGGGAACGATTTGTATTGAAGTATATAAGGTTAGAATAGAGAAAGAAAGTTATATATATAGTTTTTACATATTGAATATATTCATTATGTTATCTGTATTAATATCAATGGTAAACGTTGACCCTGCATAGCTTTTGTTGGAGGTGGATAAAATTATAAAAGTGAAAGGTTAAATGCTTTTGGGCTTATGTATATACACTTACCATGAAGAAAGTTGTTTATATTATGTATTGAATGTGTCAATCACGTGAGTGTGTTCCTTTTTTCTTTTTTTTAATAGTCATCGCCAACATGGCACAACTTAAGTTACTAACGAATAAAATTATAACTTTCACAGTTGCAGTGTTTAGGTTTGTGTTAGATTATTTAACACTAAGATAAATAAAGCTATGCGTAATTTGCAGTTATTGTGCTATTTATAAAATCAGTTTTCTTAATATTGAGAATCGTATATAAAGCTATACATTTTTGTAAGAAATAACGTATTGCTAAACAAATGTAAAAATACGAAAACAACTTAACTTTATGTCATACGCTCAGCACTTGAGTATATACCAAATATATTATCATCTAGCAAACTGCAACACATGTATTACTCTCGTCAGTGAAATTCCAGTCATGAAAACTGCATAATTCGCGTTTGCTTGTAATTTAAAAGTATACAACTAACTCAGTGTGCGATTTCGCCTGTTTGAGCAAATAACTAGCAATCACACGAAAATTACACTACGTAACAAAATTTTTACTTTTTCTTGTTCCTGGGCAAAAAGCGTTATTTCCCAATTGCTTATGCCTAAAGTAAATGAAAAAGACCTATTTTTCTCTTCTAACTTTGCTTTTGTGACCTGGGTAATGAAATTTTCAAATTTACCCATTTTCCAGAACATTCCAGATAGATTCAGTGCTGAGTAGCTGATAAAGAATTTTCTCGAACTTACAAGAATTTTCTAAACGTTGTAGAACTTACGAAAATTTTCTAGAACTTCCCATAGTAATATATCTACAGGAGCTCACCACTCACCACTTCAGTTTAGTTCTAGCTGCCTAAGTGAACACAAAAACCTATATGATTTTATCAGAGATGGCATCAAGAAGCGACAAGCATTCTTCAGACGCATACTGCTATGTATATTGCCAATTTATCAAGACAAGAGTGACAAAGTACACTGTGACAGCATCTGCCACAATGTGTGAAGCCTACATGACATATTTCAACATGCCTGTCAGGGATCAAAACAAACCCTGGGCACCTCACTTTACCTACGAGCACTGTAAAAAAACTCTAGAAGGTAAGATGGACAATTTTTGCTTGCTTGAATAGTAAGATTTTATATTATACAAATTTTAGACCTTATCAAATTTAAATATGTTTTAATTTTATTTAATTTCCAATAGTATGGAAAAAATATCACATATAAAATACTTTGCATGAACCTCTTACACATTAGTTGTGGATGAAATAAATTCATTCTTCATATTAACAATTTTATTTTGCTTTTTTACAGGATGGTACAGAGGGAAAAAGAGAGCCATGAAGTTCGCTGTTCCAAGAATTTGGAGTGAACCCACTGACCACTCAAGCAATTGCTACTTCTAAATGGTAGACCCTTCCTAACATCGGGCTGGCAAAAATGTATCTGCTATCGTGTATCCGGACCTCTTGATAAGGAGTCTGCAGCCTTCAAGTACCTTCAAGACTTCCTCCCTAAGCTGTCTGAGGCAAAGGTCAAAGCTGGTGTCCTCGTTGGACCACAAATAAAGAAGATTCTGGAGTGCACAGAATTCCCCAGGAAGCTTAGTAGGAAGGGAAAGAAAAGCTTGGGACAGCTTTGTCGCAGTAATTTGGGGCTTCTTGGGCAATCACAAGACCAAAAACTGAGGCTCTTGTGAAGAACTACAGCAAAATGGGCTGCAAGATTTCCCTGACGCTCATCTTAATAAATTCAAGAAGAACATGGGAGCATACTTAGAGGAGTAAGGCGAGTGCTTCCCTCAAGATATACTAGACTTTGAACACCGCTACCAAGGAGCGTGTAACGAAAACATGATGGGAGACTATATTTGGGGGCTGATACGTGAAATTGATTTACATTAAAGTCGCAAATCTCGAAAAACTACTCACTTCTAAACATTTTTGTATAACTTTAATATAAATACATGTAACTCTTGATTCATATATTTTATTCAGACCTTATGTAAATGAAAATGTGCAAATTTGCGTTTTTACATAGAAAATAAGTTGATTTCTAAATTTCATTATCCAGGTCGCAAAAGCAAAGTTTGGAGGGAATAATAGCCGTTTTCTGTACTTTTACAACATAAGCAATTAATAAATAACACACACAATCCAGGAACAAAAATTGTGTTGTATTGAGTTATCACTGTCTCCGTGACCCATGTGATTGGAAAACTCTTTTCTAGATGTAAATACCACTGAAAACTAGATTAATCCAGGCTTTTAAAGTTGGTAGATGAAATTGCACATCTCACGATCCTTTGTGGATGTATATTAATGTTATATGTTCTTTATTATTTTTCGAATTTCGACACACGTACCTTCGAACCTTTGAAATTGCAACAAAGTAACAGCTTCTTATGGTGTAATATTCTACGTCACTGTATTCTCAAGACGGTTGGTATGGGTATTAAAACTTTCATAAAAATAAAGTACAGAATAACGTTTCGTCCTTCTTAGGTCATCTTTAGGTTAACCAAGAGGGCACATGTCATAGGGACGAAAGTGTAAACGGGTACGGAATTGTAGGGGGCGTTGCGGTTGAATGTTGGGTTGTTAATTAGTATAGGTATAAAAGTGTTCCTTTATATTGGTTTAATTATGGTTTTATTTCCTGTATAAATAGGGCTTCTTTGATTTTGCGTTTGTTTACATTTTCCCTAATCAGTATCTGAATGTTTTCTCTGGTCATGTTGCGTTTATTTGATTTGCAGTGTTCAAAAACGTGTGAAGGTGTTTTTTGTGTTCTTTGAACCTAGTTTCTATTTTTCTGCTTGCTTCTCCAATACAGAAGTCGTGGCAGTTGTTAAATTGTATTTTATAAATTATGTTGGTGTTGTGTTTGTCAGTGTAGTTTTTACATAGTATAAACTTTAGTTTTATACTTGTTTTCTGAATAAATTTGGTGTTTTCTGGAATGTTCTGTTTTGTTTTAAGTTTTTTCCAAATGCTGGTTATTTTTTCACTGATGTCTGAAACATATGGTATGCAGCAGTATAAGGTTTTGTAGTTTGTTGCATCTTGGGGTTTATTGTTGCTTGTTTGTTGTTGGTCTAGGTGTGTACGAATAATTTTTCCACGGTTTTTTGCGGAAATTTGTTGATGTTGATGAAGTATTGTTTTATTTTGTTAATTTGATCGTTAATTTTATAGGGTGAGCACAGTTTTGTGATTGTGTTTATTTGATTTATTAATATGTTGTGTTTTTATTTTGTTTCATGTGCTGAGTCCCAGAGAAAGTATATTCCAGTATGGATGATATATTTAATATAAACCGATACTAACTAATAACTTAACATCTAACTACAACGCCCCCTACAACCCGTACCCATTTACACTCTCGTCCATAAGACATGAGCCCGGCAACGGTCACTTGCAAACTCTCTTCGTTAACCTGAAAATGACCTAACAAGGTCGAAATGTTGCTCTGCACTTTATTTTAATTAAAGTTTTAATAGTCGTACCAGCCGTTTTAAGAATACAATTTTACTTCAAGTGGGTTTCTAGTCATCACGAATTCCCCGTTACTATCAACTGTTAACTCTATAAAGACTATTCCAAATCAGGTGGAATCACTTTCTCAACACTTTATTTATTATAGCACAACTTTGGAGCTTTTAACGACCAACATGATGTGATCAATATGAGGTTTTGTCATTTTTCATGACAAAGAACAAGCTGAAGATTGCTAACAGCAAATAAGACCACATTCCAATCTCATTTCTTTATTCTCAGGCCCGGCATGGCCAAGCGTGTTAAGGCGTGCGACTCGTAATCTGAGGGTTGCGGGTTCGCATCCCCGTCGCGCCAAACATACTCGCATTTTCAGCCGTGAGGGCGTTATAATATGACGATCAATCCCACTATTCATTGGTAAAAGAGTAGCCCACGAGTTAGCGGTGGGTGGTGATGACTAGCTGCCTTTCCTCTAGTCTTACACTGCTAAATTAGGGACGGCCAGCACAGATAGTCTTCGAGTAGCTTTGTGCGAAATTCAAAAGCAAACAAACAAATCTTTGTTCTATAAACCACTGATCGATATTTAGGCCTATACTTTGATACTACACTTTGAGTTAACTGGAGGACAATATTCTCATATGTACAATTAACACAGATTTTGTTTGTACTATATGTAAAATGAAGAAGGACGTGTTTGAACGTGAATGTAACACTTACATAGGTTTGCGTGAGTGCGTTTTTGAATAATATATGTGCATGTGTCAGCACAGTTACGTGATTGAATTATATATAACCGGACAAAACAAGAGCAGCTGAAAATTTAATTATCATAAATGAAAGATGTGATCATTTATTACCTGTGTGTATTGAATAGTATTGAATATAACTTTAGTATAAATACATATGAATCAAGATTTACATGTATTTATAATAAAGTATAGATTCAACCTAAATTTTTCTTTGACCTGCCCTTAGAAATAGGCCTCTAACAGCACATGTTTGGATGGCTTAAGAAACTGGTGAACTGTTATTATAAATTATCATAAACGAAAGAGGTGATCATTTATTACTCCAGTGTATTGAATAGTTCTTTGAATACAAGATAATACATTTCAAATCTGATTTCCTTTTTTTTATAACTGTGGCTATGTTGTAAATACACAAGTGATCTTCAATACATTCCACGTTCTTTGTTTCTTTTCTTGTACACTGCCATCGGAGAGTAATTTCACAAGTTTCTTCTCCCGACAAAAAAGGAAAATGCTTGTTTTAAATTACGATAATAAACGTTTGCTTGAAACATAAGGGCCTGGCATGGCCAAGCGCGTAACGCGTGCGACTCGTAATCCGAGGGTCGCGGGTTCGCGCCCGCGTTGCGCCAAACATGCTCGCCCTCCCAGCCGTAGAGGCATCATAATGTGACGGTCAATCCCACTATTCGTTGGTAAAAGAGTAGCCCAAGAGTTGGCGGTGGGTGGTGATGACTAGCTGCCTTCCCTCTAGTTTTACACTGCAAAATTAGGGACGGCTAGCACAGATAGCCCTCAAGTAATTTTGTGCGAAATTCCAAAAACCAAACCAAACCAAACCTTAAAACAGGGCCCGGCAAGGCCAAGTGTGTTAAGGCGTGCGACTCGTAATCTGAAGGTCGCGGGTTCGCATCCCCGTCGCGCCAAACATGCTCGCCCTTTCAGCCGTGGAGGCGTTATAATGTGACGGTCAATCCCACTATTCGTTGGTAAAAGAGTAGCCCAAGAGTTGGCGGTGGGTGGTGATGACTAGCTGCCTTCCCTCTAGTCTTACAGTGCAAAATTAGGGATGGCCAGCACAGATAGTCCTCGAGTAGCTTTGTGCGAAATTCCAAAAAACAAACAAACAAACTTGAAACAGCGCAATTTTTTTTTTTTCATTTTAACATAAAAGACAACAATATAAATGTGTAATTAATATTTTTGGCATATATACACATGTATTTGTTTGTATGATTTAGTTATTTTGACGTAATACCTGAAGATTGGTTCAACGGGAGTAAACTGTGCAAATAACTAAACGTTAATGCTCGAAACAATTCGTGGTAGTCTGACTACGCGATTTTTGAATTACACCAAGTGTAAGACATGTGTTGTGTGAATGTGTTTTCAGGAAAATACAGTTATAAAGCAGACAGAAAAGGTGAAGAAATATACACATGTCCATACCGGAGTAAAGGTCGCTCAAGAAAGAAGACAGAAGACATCATGAAGAAAATGACTCATTCAGAGGGGAAACTGTACTCGTCATTGATGTTTTGACATTTACGCTCATCCACACAAGATAACATATGTATGTACATACACACACACACACAAACTCATTTCAAGCCGTCTATATTAACTTCAGAGATGTAATATACAAGAATATATATATTACATACTAGATAGGCGACAGTGAACTATAAAACTATTTAAGATACTTGTTCTGATGTTTTTAAGTCGATGTTTTCATGTGAAGGAATGTTCTCAGAGTCAGGTGTGACATTGAACGATTCATTTATCACGTACGTGAAGCTTACTCGTGAATAAAATATTTTATTGGTACTTGGCAATTCGTTTTTCCCTTACTGAATCTCAAAATAATGTCATTGAAAAGTGAATGTAATTACTGTAACATATCGGAGAAAAGGTCTTGTCGAGAATAGAAACCCCAATGTTGCCCGTCTTCATCAAAGAAAATATTCACACAGTTTAAATAAAACATAAGAGTTGATCCCATAAAAGTTAAAGTTTAAGAATTACATTGGAAAACATAACAGTATAAAATGTAAAAAAATACACAAGTGTCTTGGTATAATCTATATTTAAATAAAAATAAAAACATTACAAACATACCAATAAATTTACTATAAAACTAGCAGAATTAAAAATATACAAATATAACATTTCTAAATTACGTACTACATTTTATTTAACTATCCTTATAAAAAAATTTAAAAAATTAACACTTGTGTAAGTTATATGTTATTACATTGAGTATTAACAGCTAGACCCGGCATGACCAGGTGATTTACATTGAGTATTTTCAGCTAGGCCCGGCATGACCATGTGATTAGTTATTACATTGAGTATTTACAGCTAGGCCCGGCATGACCAGGTGATTTACATTGAGTATTTACAGCTAGGCCCGGCATGACCAAGTGGTTATGGCAATTGACTCGTTATCTGAGGGTCGCGGATTCGAATTCCCGTCACACCAAACGTGCTCACCCATTCAGCCGTGGGGACGTTGTAAGGTGACGGCCAATCCCACTATTCGTTGGTAAAAGTTGGCGGGGGGTGGTGATGACTAGCTGCCTTCCGTCTAGTCTTACATCGCTAAATTAGAGACGACTGGAGCAGATATCCCTCGTGTGGCTCTGCGCAAAATTAAAACCAAAAAAACAAATCAGAATAATAATAATTTTACCACTTTGTGGCTGTTTATTTCTTATAATCTGATGCACATACGAACCTTTCGTTCCTAATTTTTGTAAGAGTATTTAAGTGCTTTCAGAAACATAAGAACAGTGCAGTTGCACCACTATTACCTCTGTGGTAATACCCCGTATTTGGGGGAAAAAAATGGTTAATTGTGTAGTTTTGTGTTTAATAACAAATTAGACTCGCATGATGCGTCCAATGCTAAACCATCTGCCAGTAGACGAAACGAATCAGTTGTTGACCAGCACTGATTGTGTAATTAAAAGGAAATCAAATAACCGTTCAAAACATTTCATGAAATTAATGGAAAAACAACAACGTAATAATCCTTAAGATAACAGTAAAGTGACAATTTTGACAAAGTCAGGGAATTATATTTGATATGATAAATTCTAATGGAAAACTTTTAAAAGTTAAATAAATACGTTGGAGATAACATATGTCCGGATTAGTCTGATACAGAAAAATCGTAGTTGCAATGTATATATAAAGGAAAAATAAAAATATTTTATTGTAATAAAAACTATTTAGGACCGTAATAATCTCCACTGAGCTTTTACAGGGCTAATACTATGGTAGAGTCCGCCCTAGTACAGTGGTAAGTCTACGGATTTACAACGCTAAAATTAGAGGTTCGATTCCCCTCGGTGGGCTCAGCAAGTAGTCCGATGTGGCTTTGCGGTAAGAAAATACACACACATATGATATGGTAGTTATGCATTTATATTTACACGTAATTAAGTTTTATTGTCAGTACTGTTAGTATCTGTAAGGATATAAGACATGGTGGTGCCAGTTAAAACCTTCATCGTGAGACAGTATGTGATGCTCTCCAGCTTTCCATGCTGTCATGTATTGTAAGTTATTGTTATCAACTCTTTCAGGAAGCTCATACTTTCCTATTTTTGCTAAATGCCTCTCTTCAGACGTCTAGAACATACTTTGAATATCGGTTCATAATTCATAGCAAAAGGAATGCATTTTCTGGAATTATATTGTGCAATGTGAAATAGCGTGTGTTATAACTGTGATAAAAGGTAACTAAATTACTCATATAAAAATAATTTAAGTTTAAATGGTAACTGATTATCTAATGTTTAATTCAAGTTTTAAAAATTATATTGGTTAAATTTCTCTTAGACTCTTGTATTTGGTATGTTTGGTGTTTCAAACCTTAACTACGCTTTATACGATACACAGATTAAACTGCCAGGTCGTCAATTCCAAAGTTCAAACATGGCGATTCTTAATTTAAAACTGAAGACGGAAGTATTCATCTTAGAATCCAATAAAAATAAACTTGAATCATCACTTTGTTTTGAGAAATTCTGTATTAGGATGTTGACAAGACACTCTGAGGAAACAGAAGACTGGAACAAGTGTAATATTGAAGCTTACTGATGCCCGCCAGATAAAAACGCAAATTCCGGAAATGAACTACTGAAAATAATTTCGAACTCAGGTAATAAAAGAAACAAACACAAGCAAACAAATAAACAAATCATTCCCAATAACTGTCATTCTGTTAGTTTGTTCTTAGTAGCTGATTTATTATTAATTTGTGCACAAACTGGATGTTAGGGCTAAACAGCTTTTTCTTCGTATACATGAGGTAGATACACAAATGATACCGATTTATTCGATCAAATTCAAACAGAAACGTTAAAGTGTGATATACCAGAATCTAATGATGCATAGTCATCTATTACCACTAGTGCTTCAAATATCATTGATTAAACCATTAACTCATATCAATATGTAAATGTACTTATATAAACACTTCAGATGAGCTCGCCCTTCTCCAGAGGAGATAAACACGTGGCTAAAGTGAGAATAGTTTATTAACGTCGGTAAATGCAACCTTTACCTCTATAAAAGGATTAGTAGACTTTTCAACATTCTGTAACACAAATGAAGAAAACCTGCACTGAAATGTAGCAAAATTAGATAATTATACGTCTGACTGAAAGTATATATATGTATATTCTAAGTTAGTTATGGAAGTAACTGTGAATGATCATCATGTTTAAAATTTAATAAATAATTAAATTCGGCGTTCTATACTTACACAATTAAAAAAAATAAACTTTATTGAAGCCATCAATGGTGTTTACGTTAAAAGAACATTCCACGTGTATATGTTTCGACATTTTCTTCGTTGTCTTCAGGAGTTACTTGTTAGACACAATAATTTACAGTATCGTGCCAAAGTGTTAGGACAAGATAATAGTTTGCCACTTTTTTTCCATTTGATGGTACTAATTTTTCCACGCTCTTACAGAATTAAATTTCAACACTACGGTAATACTTCACTGATCCTGTTGATAAATGAGTGAGCCAGAGTGAGAATACTTATCATTCTTCATAATTCCCATAAGGATTCTGCTTGAATGAACATATTGAGCAACTTTAGGGTCTGAAGTAACTGTATTGGTATCTCATACAGTGTTTTAGTTATCCTAAAAAAAGCTAGCATACGGTACCAGTATATGCTAGAAGAAAGCAATTAAAAAGCACTCCAGAAATAAAACTTTATAAAAAACAGTGTTTAACGCTATATGCTGAGTTTGTTGTCATGTCACTGCACCAAAGGCGTGTAGAATTGTTAGGAGAGCAGCGAGTTCACATAAAAGTTTAATGTGATACTGGTTGGACTTTCCGAGAAACTGCTGCAGACTTGAAATGCTCCCCAAACACTATCAAGTACAAAAAATATCATGAGACCGAGACAGATAAGTTTAAAAATTGGCAAGGAAGGGGCAAAACACTTGAACTCAATTATACTGAGGGACGGAAGGAAAACTCCCAGTGACCTCAAACATGAGATAAACGACCATGTACCAAATGACAGAAAGGTGTCCAGATCTACAGTATTGATAACATTAAACGATAATAGAATATTTAGTCATGTAACAGTTAAAAATCATTTACTTCGATCTCCAAATAGTGTCAAGTGATTGAAATCTGTTAAAAAAGTACAAGAAGTGAACTGTTGATGATTGGAAAAGGGTTATGGACGGTTGAGTCAAAATTTGAAATATTTGGTTCAAAGCATAGGTTGTATGTCTGACAGGGGAATGGTGAAAGATACTCCAATGCATAGCACCTACCATGAAGCATGAGGAAGGTGGTATGATGGTTTGGGTTTTTTTTCTGCTGAAGTGAAAAAAAGATATTTGTAAAATGGGTGTAATAATGGATCAGAGCGAGTACCATTAAATACTAATCAGTCATGGTATACAAAAGTGATTTGCGTGTTCTTCGTAAAGGATTCTACTATCAAGAAAATAATGACCCCCAAACTCTCATCCAACCTATGCAGAGATTACTTAACTAAAAAAAGGTGCTAGAGTCATTCAAATAATGAAAGGCCCCCACAGAGCCCTGATCTTATCCCAACTGACCAAATCTAGGATTCGATAGATCAGAATGTTGGCAAATCAAAGGTTAATTCCAAAGAAAATTTTGACAGTATATTAGAGACATTTGGAGTAACATTCCAAAGGACACTTTGATTAAATATGTTTCAAGAATACCTGAAAGACGGTCTGCAGTTATTGAAGCGAAAGAGGGACACATCACACAAAATATGAACTAGTTACTTAACTCAAACATATCAATTGAGTTTCTGTTGTAATAAATATAAATAAAAATAAAAAGTTGATGTTGTACCTGTGATTTACTTTCCATTGTTCTTTGAAAGTAGCCTGAATTTATTTTTTACTTTGCCTTAACAATATTTCACAGTACTGTATATTTGTTTCCCACATCATGTGATATTACATCTTTATTTGGTTAAACCTATGGTCAAACTTTATAATACATCACATCAAATATCATTGCGCTAACTTGACGGGTTCTGTACCTTTGTTTAAGAGTTGTCGTTGTTTGTTTTTTAGGTTTTATTATTTCTGGTGATTTTCTGATATTTAAAGTTGTAATATTGTGAGGTGGAGCTGAAACTGGATTTTGTTTTCCAATAAAAGTGTCTTATGTTGTTTTTACTTATTCCACTAGAGCCAACTTTTATTATTTCTTATATAACACTTATGTTCCTGTAATCTGAATATTAAACTTATTTCAATTACTCACACGATCACGTTGTCTTATCTAAATCTAAGAATTATCTTCTAATGCCAGTTTTATCGCCGGTATTCCCTAACATTTATCTAATCTCATTTATAAGTTTAAAGATGGGATAAAAGTTTTGTTGTTTCTTAAACGTTTTAAATAATTGATTTGTTAGTTCCTGGAATATAAAGTAAACTTAAACTTTCTTTTCATGTTTTTCATAAATAAATCTTAAAGTAGTATTTTTATCTAACACTGAACCTTTACTAAATTTTGTAAACGCTCTTTTTACCAAACCTGGTTCAAATCCTTATAAAATAATGTTTCCAAGTTATCACATATTCATTTTTTAACTAGTTGGTCTAGAAAATGTAAGCTGTTATTCACTTCAGTTTCATACGTGAATTGTATTGTTTGTGTTTTACTTTTTACATAACTAGAAAATTATTGTAGGTTACTGTCGCCACATGAGGACCCCATGGATAAACCCTCTTTCTGTTTATAATAATTTTAATTTGCTTGTAAAAGTGTGTTTTATACACACACTGTTGTTACATTCAATATATCCATAATTACGACTGCTGGAGATCTGCTTCCTATTCATTTATTTTCAAGGCATCTGATTGCTTCTTCTCCTGGAGCTTAGTAAATAATGATGTTAGATCAAATAACACGCGTAGATCTTTCCTTTTCTAATCGTCTTTGGCCTTACAATGCTACATACTGTGTTTCGATACCTGTGTTGAGCAGATCATATGTAGTCCTTTGTGTAGCTTTGTGCTTAACTACAAAGACACGTTTTCTAACCTTACGTCTTTAATTCACTCTATAAATTCTATTGAATATTTAGCTGTCTATTTGTTCTTATCTCTCAAAAAAAAAACTTTCGTGTTATAACTTTTGCTATTTCATAAGATGATGTACTTACACTTGACTCTACGGATCTAAAATCTATTGTCTCTGCATATTTTGTTATTGCATGAAGCTTTCTCTATTGATAAGCTACAAATAAATCGGCCAGGTGGTAAGGGCGCTCGATTTGTAATTTGACGGTCACGCGTTCGAATCTCTGTCACACAAAACATGTTCGCCATTTTAGCTGTGGGAGCGTTATAATATACAGTCAATCCCACTATTCCTTGGTAAAATAATAGTACAAGAGTGGGCAGCAGATAGTGATGACTAGCTACCTTCCTTCTAGTCTTACACTGCTAAATTAGGGATGGATAGGGCAGATAGCTCTCGTATATCTGTGCGCAAAATTAAAAAACAATTAAAGAAACTATTTTCACTTATATTCGCCCAATTTTCGCTCCAAAACTTAAACTAAGTGTCTGAAAGGCAAGGATTGTAAAGCTGTTTCAGTTTATTTATCACAATGTCTATTCCCCCAATGACACAGTGGTATGTCATTGGACTTACAACGCTAGAAACCGGGCTTCTATACCCGTGGTAGGCAGAGCATAAATAACCCATTGTGTAGCTTTGTGTTTAATTTCAAACAAACACAATCTCTAGTCATTATTAAAAGATTATTATAACCCTAACTTTCTCTAGGAATTTCTTTTACCAGTATTAACTATCCTAGTTCTGTATCTAGCGAGTTTCTTGCAGGCTTCTGGGTGGAAATCGAGTGAGCATCACGAAACACTTGACAAACATCTTGCTACTAAGTATCAGCCCATAGCTTGAAAATGGTCGCAGTACCATTTAAAGTATCAATTGTTCAAACAAAAAACTGTTCTAACTGTAAAATAATCAAGTGGCTATCAATGCAGAATGTATTGAACATACAGAGAATCATCGTCAGACCAGACATTAAAATTTCAGATTATTCACAATCTGATTAGTTTATTCACATATACGAATCTTCAAAATAAAAAATGTAATCACTTACATATATATATATATATATAGTTTACGATCAGAACAGCTGTTTCTTAGAACAAATATGCTCTATGAATACATGATTTAGTAACTTAAACATACCTGACTCCAAGAGAGTCAAGTAGAGGTCGATCAGAAAAGGAAACGTGGAATAACCACTGAGCACAAAACACCTGCACTCGTAGTAGGAACTGGTTTAAAACATTTTTCTGAGAACAACGTTCAATCACAGAGAATACTGGTTTACAGCAGTTTTTCTGAGAACAACTTTCACAGTAGGGATGTAGTATAAGTTGTAACCCGTAACAAGAGGTTATTATATGTTTTAATGCTGTAGTCATCTAGACACAGAATTGAAAAAAAAAGACAGAAATATCAGCATTACTGAAATGTAATGCTTTTTTATGCAAGAAAACAATGCATATTCTGTGTATTTTGTATTCTATAAACAAGTCAACAAAGTGATGATTTATGTGAAGATGGTATAAACAACATAAGTTGTGCAGCCTGTATAGATATTGACTACATATAAAATAATGGACTGAAAGTGTATTGCAGATACACTTGTCTTGTTGTTGTTGTTGACTAGTTGCATGTCCATCCTTTCTAGTTTGCACTATTATAATTTTTCAATTACTCAAGCGTGCTATTAATAGAATGATCATTGTATTCAAAGTAACTTCTTCAATTACACAGATGTCTCAGTAATCTTTGGTCCCAGCATGGCCAGAAGGTCAGGGCGCTCGATTCGTAATCTGAAAGTTGCGGGTTCGAATCCTTGTCACACCAAACATGCTCACCCTTTCAGCAGTGGGGGCGTTATAGTGTGACACTTAGTCCCGCTATTCGAGGGTAAAAGAGTAGCCCAAGAGTTGGCGGTGGTTGGTGATGACTAACTGCTTTCCCTGTAGTCTTATACTGGTAAATAAGGAACGGCTAGCGCAGATAATTCTGGTGTAGCTTTGCGCGATATTCAAAAACAAATAAACAAACAATAATCTAGAGGAACTGCTACGTTAGAAATGCATTTGAATTAATAACATTTCAATATACATCCTGTTGCGAAACATCGTTTGAAAGATTGTAAAGCATAGAATGACATTTCCTTCTGCCATTATCTAATCTTCTGACTTTTATAATTGCTGATTAAACAGTTAATTTAAACCCTCACAATTAGGACGCCAGGTGTCGTGTCTTAGCTGGTCATTAGAAGAAAATGAATCGTTTTTCTGGTTGGATTTTCTTATTTAAGTATGGCTCTTCACAAACAGCTAGATATGCACTAGAAACGTTTTTCTCCTCAGTAACTGAGGTCAGCTCATATAACACAGTACTCTTGTCATCAGAGTCAACTTTCTTTCTCGACTGTCTTTGATTTCAGTTTTCAAAATGTTGTCAATGATGCAGAATTTTAGCTTGTCGACATGATTGATGCGCGTTTATTCACCGTGCAGTTGCTACAACCCATAATTCACTTTATTGAATATCCTATAAACAAGATATGAGCCTGCCTAGTCCGAACTGAATTGTTTTCATACTGCATGTACATGTAATTTTTCTTTATTGTTTTGTCATAACATCACTTTTAACAACTGGTGGCGTTAACCATTTGCTGACATGTGATTTCTCATGTACTGGCTATTACAGAATGCAACCATTCCACATATTCCTGTGATGGGAAATGTACTTCTCATCTGAACATCAGAAGATTTCGAGAACAGCCTGTAGACTTTTATTTCAGTTGTATGGTATGTTGTCATGACATACAGAAGGGGTCATCTCAATTAGTTCAGTTAAGTTTAACAAACTTATCACAAATGTGCTTGGCAATTTGAACCATTTTTAGTCAAACCATCGGAATGAAGGTGATATGGTGAAGCGGATGTTTTCAACACATCCAACATTTAACACAACTCTTCAAGCAATGCTAAATCCTTGATCTGTGTAGATTTATCCAAGGGCACGAAAGTTAACACTTTCTTGACAAACTGTACCAGCACATTCCAGTTATCTCTTCAATGATTTGAAAGAGGATTAGCAATATCCCAAGTGATTCTTTCGAGAGAAGAGTTCATAACTACCTAAAAGAAGTTCCACTGATATGTTCTGTTTTTTCTTCTGGGTAGCACAAATGATATAATGTATATAACATTGCTCAACGTCTTGATATGAATGCAGCCAGAACCACACTTTTAGAAATTAGCAATAATGCGCAACATTTCCTGGTGCCTTCTAATCCTTGCATTATACAAGACTCAAAGTAGTTTTTTGTCTTTGGTTCATCGCAGGCAAGGTACCACATGTAGATAGTTCACAATGCTGGTACAACTTCACTCATACTTAAGCATAAAAATACCAGATACTATTCACATTAGTATTGTGCTTATCGGTTTGTGATGGACATGTGTTACCTTGTCCAATTATATCTGAGCTCTTCACTTTTTCTTTCAAAAGTGCATAACAGATCATTTTTGGTGTCCATTAAAATACAAATTTGTTACTGTTGTTGCTATGATTTTAACTGTTACACAGTGTCCAGCGTCCAGAGATTCAATGAATGGACATGATTCCACACTTCGGCGAGATAATTTGTTGGCATTTCTGTTGGTGTTTTATGAGCAATTATAAATTCGGGTTGTTAAAGTTCATCAGGTGTATTACTGATTGATGAAAGTCATTTCATGCAAGTAATAATAGCAACGATTGACATATATAGCAGTTACTTCTTTGTTGTACAGTAACGACTTTCAAGAGCAATAGGGTACAACTCTTATGCATGACTATGTGCTTCATGCTATCCTGTACTTGTGTCAAAACTGTCTCAATTACTCTAACACTGAAGTCTTTACGCAAGATTAATGGACAATACTGAACAAAGATAGAGAGAAGAGATTAGATGCTGCTGAAATGTGGTTCCTTAGAAGGATGCTAAACATATCATGGACTGAAAGAAAAACAAATGTGGAAGTCATGGAACTGGCAGGATACAAAAGGTCACTCATGAAAACTATAAGAAAGAGACAAATGGAATTTCTAGGACACATCTATAGAAAGAATGGGATAGAGAAACAGATGCTTTGTGGAAAAATATAAGGGAGGAAAAGCAGAAGGTATCAAAGAACTAAATATATCGACAGCCTCAATAACTATGTCACCAAGAACTCAATGAGCAACATCGAGTTGATAAGGAGGATTGACAACAGAGAAGTCTGGCATGCCATGGTCGTCGATGTCTGCCGCAGATTTGACACATGAAGAAGAAGAAGAATGGACAATATTGGCAAGGATAAGATAGCACTGGTGTTTTTACTGAGGCATGTCTCAAGAAATGTAATGCATTTTCACTTCATGCTTCCATACAAGTGCACAGCAACTTTAGCTAGAAAAGACAGTGGTGCAGCTGTTTTGGAGGAGTTAGTACGAACTGATAATAATATAAAATGGAGCTTAAAACCTTTGCTAAGTTGTCGTTTTCTATAAGGATAGCGTTAGGCCTTAACTGTTACGGTATCTTCAGGATCACTGGACACTCGATTTTTATCAGCTTTTTTGACTGAGAAACTGCACTTCTACATTCAAAGTTGTAAACTTTCCCAGTTTAACCTTTACGTCTGCATTCACTCATCGAAGTTCTTAAAATTTAAGTTTGTTTTAATCAGTCAAAAGTGACAGGCAAATTATACAGACTTGCCAATATCTGTAAACCATCACTAATGAACTGAACCAGTAGAAACCTTCCAAAGAATCCAGATATCTAACTGTGCATAGTAAACAAAAAGGCATTGATGTGTGATTCTGTGTTCATTTATTTAAAATCTACATCAAACATAGCACTCTTTCCATCATCTTTTAGACAAACACTACTGGAGACAACAATAATGTTTCCAAGGTTGTATTATTTCTTCCTTTAACATCCACTCGGGCTTTGTTTGAAATGTCCCTAGTACGAGGGCTGTTCAAAAAATACGCGGACTGTTTGAATTGCGCGGCTCCAGTTGGTTCCAGGGGAATCCGCTTGGTGTCGCTAGGTTCGCACAGATCAGCTGATTACGACGCCATTTCCCTATTGCAGATATCTTCATTTGTGTATTAGTTACGCGGTTAAGGGGGAAGTGCGATTTTTTTCGTTTGGCGGATTTCAGAATGAATGACCTGAAGGAGCAACGACTTGCTGTGAAATTTTGTGTTAAACTTGGAAAATCTGCGACTGAAACTTTTGCTATGCTTAACACGGCTTACGGTGATGTTGCTATGAAGCGTACGGCATGTTTCAAGTGGCATGAACGTTTTAAGGATGGTCGACAGTCCATTGAAGATGATGAGCGTCCTGGACGTCCTTCCACGTCAACTGACGACCCACACGTCGACAAAATCAACACCCTGGTGCGGGCAAATCGACGTCTGACTGTCAGGGAGCTTGCTGAAGATTGTGGGATATCAGTTGGATCTTGTTACGAGATTTTGACCGAAAAATTGAAGATGCACCGCGTTGCTGCGAAATTCAGCCCTCAGAACTCGTGAGATTTTGGCCAAACACTCGATCACTGTTCTTCCCCACCCACCCACCCCCTGCTCACCTGACCTTGCTCCTTGCGATTTTTTTTTTGTTCCCCAAACTCAAAAGACCCTTGTAAAAAAGAAGATTTGAGACGATTCCCGAGATTAAGGCAAATGCGACGAAGGAGCTGGAGGACATTACAAAAGAAGCGTACCAGGACTGTTTCAACAATTGGAAACACCGTTGGGATAAGTGTGTGCGTTGGGGAGGAGAGTACTTTGAAGAGGTCCCAGACCTGTAACTTCTAAATAAATTACATTTTGTTTTATGACGTGAGTCCGCGTATTTTTTGAACAGACCTCGTGTTTCAATAAAGCCTGTACAATGGTTGTTTTGTAAGACAACCATCACTTGCATATATATGTGTGTGTGTGTGTGATAATGTATCATTATTATCTAAACGAATTAGTCATCTCGTTCTATAAACTCACCAGGAAACTTTCACTCAAAATACAAAGTTGCCAAGACAAAGTTGGAGACATACTTTCCCACTGATGTCAAGTTTGTCATCTTTTGTCAGAACAAAATTTGCACTAAGTGGCTGAAGTGGTAGAATAATAACAAGCCATTGATGCACAATGTCTTTTACAATGTCAGAATCCATTAAAAGTTCAACCTGGTGTCTAAGTAACATCATTAAAAGTTCATACCATGTAACATCTAATTCATGGTTATTTCAACTAGTTACCATGATGCTTTTATACTAAGTTATATTCTACCGTACAGAAAGTGACTCCCAGAAAAGACATTTATGACAAAGACATCCAGGAAACCCTTAACTTTTAGCAACTTATACAAGTACGTATGTTGCCCCTTGAGATTGGCTCACTTTTTTTTCTAGGTTTGGAAACACAGGACCAAAGTATTAGCTCGTTCGTATATAAGCATAAATCTAAACATTGAGCTCTCTGTCCTGATTTTTACATATCAGCCTCAAGGCACTGTAAGCCTATAGACATACAACTGTGAGACTGGGAGTCAAAAGCAGAAATAAAATAGATAAATAAATTTAAAACTTATTAGCAGAAGAGAGTTGAAGAATACTGGATTTTTTTATAGGATCATTATCTGTTGTTATTTTGCTTTCCAGTATTTTCTTATACACTAACTAAATGACCTTCTTCATCCTTACTTCACCGGTTTCAAATTACTGCTGCAGCAGAAACCCTAAGCACACACCTACACGTGCTTATGATATTTAATGTTTTCTACACTGTATACATTATTCTGCTGAAATATTAGTATTTTGTGGTTTTAAATAGACTCGTACAATGACTTCTGTTGACACTTTGTAATTGGAAATCTGAAACCGTAATGTTACTATCAGGTTTTGTAGGCCGGATTCTTTACAATAGGTGCCTGTTTTTCACAAAATATAAGCGAGCCACACCCTAGCCAGACGTGCATCCACATATTACCTGGCCTTGTGGACGCTTTATAGTGGAATTTAAACATGTTCAAAATGCTTCCCACCAGACCCGTGCAGGTGAAAATGTGATTTATCTAAGAAGATCGGGCCTGGCATGGCCTAGCGCGTTAAGGCGTGCGCTTCGTAATCTGAGGGTGGCGGGTTCGCGCCCGAGTCGCGCCAAACATGTTCGCCCTCCTAGCCGTGGGGGTGTTATAATGTGACGGTCAATCCCACTATTCGTTGGTAAAAGAGTAACCCAAGAGTTGGCGGTGGGTGGTAATGACTAGCTGCCTTCCCTCTAGTCTTACACTGCAAAATTAGGGACGGCTAGCACAGATATCTCTCGAGTAGCTTTGTGCGAAATTCCAAAACAACCAACCAACTCTAAGAAGATCACTTTGCTCCACATTGCTTCACTCCAAGTCAGCATGACCTTTGACCTACTTGAGCCTCATCTTGCTCATCTTGTTGGTGAGAAGTAATGTCTTTCTTGAGCGTCTTACTGAGAGAGTAGCTGAACACAGGCAAGACTAGATGGTGATTGTGGTAACAGTGACACCCCTGAAGTTTCTTTCCATGGTATTTTGAGATTTGTGGACAACAGCCAACTATTCGGTAGGTTTATAGATTTCAGAACATGATCGTTCTTTCTACCTCTTTCCGTCAGTCACTATACACAGCTTGTTTCTCTATATATCTGCATCTAGTAGTTCACAAAGGGATGTCCTTTTTTCTCAAAGAAACAAAGACTGTTTTGCCGTGAAGTTAATTAATTTACGTCCATTGGCCATCGCGAAACCACATACACATTGCAGCAGATAGATTTCTAAACTGATTTTCAGTAAGAACCGATATTTGTAGCCTAGAAATGGCTGATGCGCTAAACAGAATACCGATATGCTGCTGATATAATAAACGTAGTTTGGTATTACTGCATAATCGGTGTAATACATCTACATCCATTAGAACCTCAAAACAGACGATGATTTCGAAGTGTGGAAAAATTGGATGATGCAATACATTTTTCCACAACTATAAAATGTATCGTTTAACCAGTATATCTCAGTTTATTACAACTGACAAATTTTGGAATGAACTATAATGTTTCATTTGATACCATTTCTAAATTCAGTCAGCTTCGAACCAATATCTGTACATACAGATATTGTATGTACAACGCTAACAAAAGAGGTTCAATTCTATTTGGTGAACAAAGCAGATAGCCGGGAAAGGTTCTTCGACCTAATATTAATTGAGAGTTATTAAAACATCGACAATCATTGTATTAGTTTTGGTAATGATGCCTATGTTATTATTATGAAAAAATAAATGATAATTTAAAATTAAGCTTGAATAAGAATGACACATTTAAAAGTCAACTCACACGTTAAGCTGTAGCAATGTTTCTAAGCTAGAAAATAGCTAAAAATTACAGAAGAACATTACATGCGAAAGTACTTTCAAACGTCCAACGGAATATTGTTATTGTGCTATCTAAAGATAAGTGATAAATAAATCGAATTCTTCAGAAAAGTTCGCCCTGGATTAGTAAAATATGCGTTGGGATGTGTGTGTGTGTTTATAGTGAAAACATTACCTTAATTTTGATTTTAAAAAATAATGCCTTTATGATCGTGAAAAACGTAATTTATTAAAATGTATTAAGTGTACTTTCCAAATTTCATTAAAGATGTTCCAGAAAAGCTTTTGAACTGAAAATTACATCGTTTATACGCAATTATGAGCAGATGTGCCCCTTAGCGGGTCAGTGATAAGTCTGAAGGCTCATATCGTAAAAATCGGGGTTTGATACCTATTGTGGCCACAATACAAATATTCTGTTATGTAGTTTTACTCTTAACAATATACGAAAAAGCAAACAAAAACAGTATACTCAACTTGGAGCTTGTTTATTCTTCTTTAAACTAATAGATGGCGCCTAAAGACGTTTAAAGTAACTCAATACTGGAAACATCCAGGCAAAAGTACCATGGTAGATTATTAGGTTCTACCAACCCACAAAATTACCGACTCTTCTAAGTAGCTCTTCGTTTCGTGGAATTACAAAACTGGTTGAAAACAAAATCAGGTTAAAAATAATAAATAGTTACAAAATAAAATCAGTTTGTGAACAAATTACGAGATCAAACGTTGTCAAAGGGCACATCGACAATGTTTTATACACTTAAGAAATTAAGTGTGTTAATCTGTGATATATAATTTGAAAAAGTGTTAAGCATAATGGATTGGCAATAAGTTCAATTAACGCATATACAGTTAATACAAACATAAATTCAATTAATTTATATGTGATTAATACACATACAATTTAAAACAATAGAAAAGATAATAAGCGAAACAATAATTAGGTCTCAAGAAACATTGTATCGTACAATACATTTTAAGTAATACTTCAACTCGTAAATTTCTTTTTACAATAATATATCCAGGTTTAAATGATATTAAAACAATACTGTAATAGTAAGCTATTGACAGCCATATATAGGAATGAGTTACGTTATTTACTGTTTTTATTCACTCAGCTGCTAGTGGACTTCACAAGGTTTGAATCTTTGAATAAGCTTATGAGTTAGTATATATGTGCGCCTCTTACAAAGAACTTAAAACTGTTCATCAATATGTGAAAGACACACAACCTATCTATAGACGCTTACATCATATTGACTGAAAGACACCTAGCTAATCTTATGAATTAATCATAAAGATAAGTTTTGATCACACTGTATGTTTATTACATTTCAACCTTAGCATTTTATCCTCAGCTTTACAACACTCATTCTATACCTTTTATAGGCATGAATCCAGAACCTCAATTAATTAAATAAGGAGCTCTTGATAAGGAGGGGCGAGTAAGTTGCTATGGATGTATGTGTTGAAACGTGTATCTTTGTTATGCATGTTCTTTTGGATTATATGGTGAAAATAATACGAAGTCGATTTCCCTTATAATACGAATTATTTTATTTCTTCAATAATGTTTGCTACAGACTACACTTACTGGTAGGCCTAACTTCACAAACAATATTTCAAACTCTGAAACTGATGTATGTTTAAATCACAAATAACATTAAATTTTCATGAATGTTTTTCTTAATATGCTAATTTTAGTTGTTTTTTGTTTAGAAATAAAGACACCCATTCTGTAGCTTTGTGTTCAACAGCAAACAAATAAAACAAATATTAATATTTAATAGGTTTTGTCTTCAAAAGATTAATTTTTTTGCGTAGAAATTAGCTAGTGATTTTTTTCAAATGTACATCATCAAATTCTTTATCAGGGTTATACGTTCCTTGTAGTATTGACCAATATCACTTGTTTTAATTGTGCTAAATATGTCTACTATTTAGCTCCAAGTCTTTTGAGCTGGAATAGTATGTACCAGAAAACACGAACAACATTTTTGTGAGGATTATTAAAATGATGTTTTATAATAGTGTTACACTTTTTAAGAAGGTTATAAAAAGTAAAATATCAACATGGCTAGCTGAAAGACGAATTTCCACGAATATTTCCAGCTTTCCTATCCGCACAATGTATACTATTAAATTCACTCAACCTAACGTTAGATTTTGTACCTAACGGCTCACCTAAAGAAAATAATACCTTTATATTACAAGTTTAGGATTTTTTTATTATATGTTTAAGGTAACTAGCGTTTCACTATTAAACATATGCAAGGTTAGCTAAAATATTAAAGAAAAAGTCTCTTATCTACCAGTCTGTTAGAGACCACATTGAATATAGGAAGGTGTGTGAAGTTTGTGGGCAGGGCGTATTACAGTGATACATGTGTCGAATTGTGAATTTGGATATCTGTGGTTCACGTTCTATTACCGCAAAAGCGCCCTTCATATTTTGGGTTCGTGGGTTCGTTACAGATGGTGGCGATCATATCCCACTACTAGATTGAAGCAGCTATCCGTGCTAGTCTTTTCTAATTTTGAGTCAATAAACTAAAGGAAAGGCAACTAAACGAGCCAGCAACAACACAACACCCTTAACCTGTTGACTGACAAGTATTTCAGCTGCTACAATACAGCTCTAATGATTCTTCATTTTATAACTTTTTGTGACGCCATTTTGGAACGAAAGTGAAACAATTTGTAAGTAGGTCAAATAATGCATGTATGGTGCCGGCATCTATCGTTGAAGTAAGTATTATTGAGAACGAAATAACTCGTCCGTAGCACTGTTTGTTTTTTGAATTTCGCGCAAAGCTACTCGAGGGCTATCTGTGCTAGTCGTCCCCAATTTAGCAGTGTAAGACTAGAAGGAAGGCAGCTAGTCATTACCACCCACCGCTAACTCTTGGGCTACTCTTTTACCAACGAATAGTGGGATTGATCGTAACATTATAACGCCCCCACAGCTGAACGGGCGGGCATGTTTGGTGCGACCAGGATTCGAACTCGCGACTCTCGGATTACGAGTCAAACGCCTTAACACGCCTGGCCAAGCCAAGCCTCCGTGGCACTGTGTTACTGATCGGCTTGGACGAGTTATCTCGTCTACGGCACTGAACAGGTTAAAGTAGTTCAGCGTAAATTTTCAAAACAAACGTGAAGATTGAGAAAAATGGATTAAAACACTCGCTAACTTCAAGTGAAAATCAACAAAACGTCATAATAGTAACATGTTTAGTGTGTGTATCGTTTAGTATATAAAATGCTTATACATGATAAATTTAACTTTCTCTTTGAAAGAAAATATTTACGACTTGTAATTTTAATATACATTTTACTTTTCCTGTTACTGTTTAAGATATTTTTTGAACGAAAGGCCTGACATGTTGAACTTCGCGCAACGCTACTAGGAGGCTATCTGCTCTAGCTATCCCTAATTTTGAAGTGATGGAAAATAGTGAAGGCATCTAGTCAAAACCACCCATCTTCAACTGTTGGGCTGCTTTGTACCAACGAATAGTGGGATTAACTCTAACATTATATCGCTCCCACGTCTGAAAAAACAACTATGTTCGTTAAAGGGTTTCGATCCCGCGACTTACAGATTATTAATTGAACGCCCTAACCACCAGGTCACGCCAAGTTACTGAACGAAAAGACGTTTTCCAGAACCCTTTGGGATCTTCGTGTAATCCTTCGTGAAGAAAAAAAAAAATAGTGTTCACTTTGAATTTTGCTTTGTTCCATTTGTTCATAAGGACATATTATTAAACGTAGCGTCAGAGTAAAGAAAAGAGCAATGTAATAAGTACCAATAATATTGAGGCACTTCGTTTACTTTCATGATATTGATGTCGGCTTTTATGTATTTGTTTACAAGTAGATAATAAGCCTTTTAAAGATAAAACTCAAGGAACTGTGAATATAGAACAAGCTTGAAGCTTTAACGTGTATCGTCTTTCGTATTTTATATTAAATAAAATTAATCTTCTCGTCCGCCAGTGGAAGCTTTTGTACAATAATACAATAGTTTTTTTCATTTTTTGTTTTTTTATTAAAAAAGATACTCGAGGGTTTGTTTGTTTTGAATTTCACGCAAAGCTAAATTAGGGTTATCTGAGCTAGCCCTCGCTGATATAGTCGTGTAAGACTAAAGGGAAGGCTGAAAGAGCGAGCATGTTTGGTGTGACGGAATTCGAACTAGCGACCCTTAGATTACGAATCGAGTTCCCTAATCACCTAGCCACGTCGAACTCACGATGGTTTGTATGATACCGTCATAATACGTACGGATGCATGTGTTATTTCGTCAAATAAGTGGCGGATCTTCAAAGAATGAGAAGATATTCGAGGACCACAATGACGGATACAGCGAGTCCTCTAGTACAAATGAATAGAATATCAACAAATGTGACCAGTACAGAATATTTCGTATTTTCTATCTTAATGGTACCTTATACGCACGTGGGCTAAACGGGCGGATCAGGCACCCTTAGAATCATGTACGACCGTCTCTAATTTTGAATTAGCGACAAGAAGGATGACAGCCAGTCAACAACATCCGTCGCCATAAGGGATTTATCTGACTCTTTGAACCGAATAACGTAATTAACTTTCACTTGTATAACGTGTCGTCCATAGTTGACAGTGCGGAACGTGTTCAGTCTCACCACGGTTCGAACTTGCTATGCGCAATCAGTAACACTAATTAACATATAATACATCCCTTCCTCTGTCTAGTCCCCCGCTGGTACAAAGGTAAGTTTACGGATTTACAACATTAAAATCAGGGGTTCAATTCCCTTTGGTGGACTCAGCAGATAGCCCGATGTGGCTTTCCTATAAAAAAAAACAACACTAATTAACAACCTAACAATCCTGTACCCGTTTACACTCATGTCCATAAGACACATAACTGGCAACGGTCAGTTGCAAACTCTCTTTGTTAACCTGAAGGTGACCAACGAAGGTTGAGTCGTTGTTCTCTACTTTATTTTAATAAAATTTTAAAGACCCATACCAACCGTTTTGATATACAGATACTATCATAATTCTTACTCAAAAGTCTTGTTTAACTTGCATTGCCAACTTTAGAAAGACAATGGCCATGTTTTTCATTGTCTCGTGGATAATGACAAGAAGAACTATTTATGCGTAGCGATACTATTATAATGAGTTTTTGATTTCTGTTAACAAAGAAAATATTACTCTGATTATAGAGTTCATCATGTCCTAAGCCTAACCAGGAAGAGAAAGCTCTCACAATAATTTCACTTCGGTTACCGCCGAGAAAAAGAAACTGTTGGAAGACACATAAGTGTCTTAGAAACATTGTTTTGGTTTTTCTAGTTATTTCTGAACACTGTTGGAATCTGTTGGTGAGAAATTTTGAACAAAGCACATGCGATCTTACATGCTAGAAACATTATAACTTTAAAACTAACGTGGGTGGAGATTTAGAGAGATGAAATAAATCGTGTTATCATATAATTAAGTTTAGCGTATCGGTGGACGCACAAAGAGGGTCACAGCGGTCAGATATTAGTAAAGATATATAATGTAAGTTTATCAAGTGACGATGATGAGACAAAATACCCAAAAACTATTAATCAGACCTACGTAGTTTCCTGCTATCACGAATACTGCATTAGAGGTTCTGTATACAGTTGGTCTTGAATAATTATGAATAAGATAAGGATAAACAAAAACCTGTCTGATAGCATCATATCAACGCTGTGTAATATCTGTACAGTTTACGGTGATAGCCATAAGGAACTACTCAAAGGCGTACCTCCATCGTGTTCAACATTTGGCCAACCTCACCCCTGCTGAAGGAGGGCAGCATTATGTTTTATAAAAAAGGAGGAAGGGGTCAGTCACCTGCACAGTCTACAGTCACTTGCACAGACTATTAGAGTTAAAATGAAGCCCTTCACATTTCCTCATTCACGTAAAATTTAAAACAAATAATTTGAGTTTTCATAATTTATACAACATTAATTAATCATGCTTTTAAAATTTTTTAACACTTTAAACTTAATAATAATATTTACCTCTGCTGTAAAACCTCACAAAAATGATTTGCTTGAAACCCTGTAAGAAACTAAATTTAATTAGACTTTGATTTTACATTGTTTTTATTTGTACACCACAACAACTGTGGTTTCGTGTGAATATATTGACTGAACTATTGGAACAAATAGTTTTGAAAGGTAACGTATGAATTTCTTTTTTTATAGCGTTATAGGAAACGATCTAATTATTCACATACCAGAAATAGTATTATATTTTTATCTAATTTGACATACTTTACACTCTGGTTTACATACGCGGACTGTTGATGCTTTGAGCTGATAGTGATTTCGAATTTATCTAGAAATACACAATGTGATTACCAAAAACCAATAACTGTAACAATTCAAAACAAGGATTAAATATTTGTTTGGAAATAAATTTGATATTTAAAAAAAAGTCAAAGTTGTACGGCCGGTATAATTAAATAATATTTGGAACCTATTCAAAACAGTGTTTCGCATAGACCAGTTTTTAATGAATGTTGTTTTTGTATAAATGTAGAAATAGACATATAAAGTGTTGCAAGATTTTAAAATAAAAAAATAAAGTTTTCTGTTCTATTACTGACATTTTTTCCCTCTCATACTTTGCATCAGAAGTTCTCGTATGAATATTTTGTATATTTTTGAATGAAGAGGCTATGCTTGAAAACTAATTAAAATGCTTTTTACTCATACTGTATGCCAATACAGTGTTAATCAACTGCATCTATGATAAATAAATTGTTAAATATCAGCGCATATACACTAAATAACATTTTAATATTATCTTACCTTAAAGGGTTTGTTGTTGTTGTTTTCGGTAGCCCCAAAGCATATTTGGAATTGTTTGTTATTTAAGGCTGAAGGATTATCAGAAGAGGATTTAATAAGATTTTTGAAAGTAATTTCTCCATTGTGTACTTCCCTCGGGGAAATCCCGTAAATTATTTGAAAATAAGTGCTTCTGTCCTTTCAAAAGTTATTTCGAAATTATCTGCATTTTTTTGTTTTTGAAATAATGAAGAGCTTAACTGTTTTTCAATGTGAAACATATTAGGTTCATAGTAATAATTAGAGTTTTGTTTTTGAGGCATACCTTCTCTCATAAGCTTTGTTTTGTACGTAGTAAAGAACTTCGCATAAAGGATACTCTTTGTGATTGGTCATAGTGAATATTATTTAGTTAGCACAGTAAGAAAATCCACGTACTGCACTTGCAGACAGTGGGTGCGTCGTAAATGTGACCGTTAAATCCCAATATTCAATTTGAGTAGCCAATGAGTTGGCAATATGTGCTGTTGACTTAGCGTCTTTTCTGTTGTCTATCATTCATGAAGATGGACTTTTAACGCATACAGACCTTTGTGTAATTTTGTGCAAATATTCGAATCAACCAAGCCGTCTTTTGGTTAGAATTTCCAAACAGAGTTCCTATTCAGTTAAGAAGCGATGTAACTCGAAACTTCAGTTTTCAGTTGATGGGATGGTTTCATCACTAAGGAAGATATATATATATCTCACTATTTAAAAAGTTAAAGGTCCGGTATGGCCATGTGACTAGGGCGTTCGACTCGCAATCTGAGGGTTGCAAGTTTGAATATCCGTCTCACCAAATCTTTCAGCCGTGGGATCGTTATAAAATACGGTCCATCCCACTATTCGTTGGTAAACAGCCTACGAGTTGGTAAGGGTTGATGGTGGTAACGACTAGCTGCTTTCCCTTTGGTCTCTCACTGCTAAATTAGGGACGGTTAGCATAGATAGCTCTCGTGTACCTTTACGCGAAATTCAAACCAAACGAAAGCAAAAAACAGTCTTTTGTCAACTGAGAGGTGATGCAGCTCGAAAAACCAGTTTTCAGCTAATGGGGTGGTTGTCAAGTGCTAGGAACTACAATAAATATAATATGTATAAGAAATGTTTTTGCTTCTAGCGAGCTTAGCCCCTTGTATCGAATGTTATTCAACCTAGTCGTTAATGAATTTTATTTTTTTAGATAAAGTTCAGTAATTACAGTTTTCAACAATTTTTTTTGCTGGATTTGTGTTGTACTAAATAATCCACATTTTAAACAATATGTGGTCAAGAAGATATAAAATATAGACTCCAAGTGACACAGTGGTAAGTCTGTGAACATAATAACGCTAACAACCGGGTTTTAATACCTCGTATATCATAACTAGCTTATTTTGTGATTTTTTTGTTAATTACCGTATCCTACTTTTTTGCAGTTTTCACTATTAAAACATTCACATTTCATCATACAGTTAAATATCAAAATGTTTTTGTTTCTTTTTTATTGCATGGTTATCATTATATTAACATTCAATCACCTGATGTGAATACTTGTTTAATGTTGCCAGTTCTTGTTAGATCAAAAACTAGAAGCACGTGAGGTATGTCTCATTTACTCTTGGGTCAAGTAATACTTATATGTGTGTGAGAAATGGGGTTGATAATACAAAGTTACTTAACCACTTGTCACGTGTTTAGTACCTGTATTCACATATGATGAGTGAAACGTAAACAACTTTTACATATTACATTACCAACGTGGGAACGACTTGTTTTTCTTCTCCCTACATTTTCACGTTATGTTATTGCATTTTAGGAGACGTCAAAAGTGACCATTCAAAATGTATTATGAGTATACGGAAATTTCTCAGTCGCAAACAAAACGTTATATGGTAATTTAGAATTATAACGCCCTCCAGCCTTTGAACCTCAGTTGCTCTTTGGTAGTCACAGAAACTTAAATCTAGTGCTGCCAAAAATACAGAACGTGACGCTATAATTTTATATTCATAACCTTGTTTGCTAATGTGTTTCTTCAGTCCGACATGAACTTTGTTATAAACCACATACACTGAACTACTACTAACTTAAGGCTTACTTAGGCCTACATGTGTTATGATTTCGAAACCTACCTAAAAAACAAAATACCTGGCGACGCCTGTGTATATATCATAGAGCATGAATAATAGTTCAAGACTTATCGAGACGATCGTGCTTAAGCTACTTATATGCTAGTAAAGAATTTATTTTCTTATCTTTTGTAAGGAATAACAATAGAAGGTGGTTCTAAAAGAAATGAAATGATTTTCTTACTACAAATAGCAGTAGAACAACAATATTCATTTTCAATGACATATATATAAAGAATTGTACATCCTATGTCAATTCTCCCCATAATTTGTATGGGTTTTTTTACAATTAACGCACGAATAAAGCCTTTCTAGAAACATTTTTTGGGTTTTTGTTTTGTTTATTTATTGTAGTGTAACTACACAAGTGACCATACAGTCAAGAAGTTCATGCCAATTAACTTGGGCAGTCATCAGCTCTGAAGGACTAGGTCTACATCACTTTACACGCTACTTCAATGGTCCTCGTATCACACCCTCACCATCACATACCACTTCAGCGAGCACGATGTGATGTGTTTCACATGAAGGAGACGCCTTCGCTTCTCTTAATATCCTGGGGTGCACACGAGTTCTGGTGTTTTGTTTGATCTTCGATGAGCCTTGAGTGAACGATCGTCTGTGTGACTAGTATGACTAGACGCCTTTTGATGTAATTATGTTTTTTAGGTCTGAGAATCTACTTTTCTGTCTCCGAGCTAGCATTGTACAGTGACTTTAATCGTAAAATTTTAGCTGTGTGATTAAATGGATCTACTGTCGTTAAAATAAAATGTGTTGAATGTCAAGCTAATTGTATTTGAAAATAACATTCCTGGTAGTTCTCTCAAATCTTGACTTTTCTGCTTGTGTTAACTTTCAAAGAGTTGCTAACCTTTGATAACCAATAAACACGACATTTTTACCCACATTTTGTTGACTACACGACTACATTTCACTGTGACCATGGTAATAATGTCAATATAGCTGATATAAGCAGCAGATAACACTAACAATCTATACTACGTTTAAATAAACTGCATTTAACTTCAGGGCCAAATACTGTTGCTTTTTATAAGGTTGGTAGTATTCGAATCCTTTTCTCCCCAACCCACCGGAAAGGGTTAATTTCTAAACTTTCGTTGATTGATTTATTCAAATTTACCTTTACCATATAATTTTAGTTTTTGAATAATTGGCTGCACATTATGACTGTCCAATATCGCCACCGTCTTGTTAGCCTTTTTTTTTTTTTGGCCCGGCATGGCCAGGTGGGTTAAGGCGTTCGACTCTTAATTCGAGGGTCGCGGTTTCGAATATCGGTTGCACCAAACATGCTCGCCCTTTCAGCCGTGGGGGCGTTATAATGTGACGGTCAATCCCACTATTTTGCGCGAAATGCAAAAACAAATAAAAACAAGTTAGCCTTTATTCTTTTTTTTTTGCATTCTAATCAATGGAACAAGTAAGTTGCTTTTAAATACTACGCATGCGAAAATATTTTAAAAAAACATACTTTACAGTATTAACAAAAATGCAATTATATGTCTTTCATTAAAAAAATCTTCAACTAAGATCAATAATTTTGTCTAATCATACGTTATATTCACTAAGGATATTGTGAAAAATCGATATCATATTCTCATTATACCAGTGTGCTGTAAGTTTAGCTCAACCGTGAGTGTATGTATGTATCACAAAGTGAAAATAAATTTACTTAGTTAGAATATAAGGAAAAATACATCTCGGTCGTTGTGATTGTCATGAACAAACTTCAAAACCCAAGAAACACACACACAAATAGGCGCTTTTCTTTATAGTATAATTGCGACTTATCTAAACAATCCGCACTGACTTCTACTTTCGCAAGTCTTTGAAGCATCAAAGAAACGTAATTACGGATACCTTCGTGATCCTTTGAAGAAGGGAAGATAAACGAGTAACTACAAATGAACTGTAACGGCCGAGCGGTGCTTTCGCATTGTTCATTGACAGAGAAAATTCATGATTTACTTTGTCTTGGAATGTTGTGTTTGGAAAATTATTGACAATCAATTTGGTAACGGTAGGTTGTACGTGACATATTTCATTTTCCCAAGACATATACGTACTGATGTACAGCTGAAATCCAGTGAAAAAATAAAAATCAGTCGCATGAGAAGGTCTCATTTAAAGGAAGTTTGTCAACCAGAAATTCCAAAACTTATATCAACCTAATCTGAAAAATGATCCACCCTATCTTATAATCAGAAATATCGTGAGATTAGGTTCTGAGTTTTATTCCCCCGTCTACAGGCACTATAGGTTTCAACCTTACGAAGAGCGCAATCTATGTGGTTTTAATTAAGAGTGTATTTAGAGAATAATTGCAGTCATGGAAAGAAGAAACACTACGATCTGCCCTTTCAGTTTTAAATATCTACATTTCAATTGGATCCTGATCACGTATAATTGAATGTATAAAACGTTTATGAAATCGTTGTTCGTTTCGTGAGAGAAAAAAATCTTAATGAACAGCCTAATGAACAACTATTTTTGTTTTCAAGAGAAAATGAGCACATAACCCTTTCCTCGAACTTCAATATTTTCAAATATTACACATGTTATGAAAAAGGTTGTTATTATTTGTATTTAGAAATACAATAACCGAAACATTATTTATTATTTAATAGATTAACACAGTTATTGTGAAGTTACTTTATCTTAAGTGTTTTGAATAATATTTGTATATTTTGTTGTAAAGCGTATTTTTTCCTAATTGGTCAAACATTTATACTCGTATCAAGTGAGTGAGTGTTCAGAATTAAGTACAAAACTACACAAAATAGATATTTGTTCTCTGCCCACAACGGGTATCGAAACTCGGTTTTTAGCAGTGTGAGTCCGCAGACATAACCGCTTTGTTACTTGCGGGCCCTTATACCGACAACATTACTTTGAACGATTTATGATTTCTAATATTAAAAACAAATTTTTTTCTTAGACAAAGCCCTTAGAACCCACGCACGTGCTTGAAGGGTGTTTAAAATTCATAAGATTGTGACCTTTACTGAATTAACAACACGTTGTTGTTTATAAAATTTATTGTGTTATTTAAACCTCTATTACTTTTACAGTTTAGAACAATATGTTTTATGTTATACTATTCAGTAGAAGAAGCAATTCAAACACGTAACTGTTGTTTGTTAGAAGCACAAAGCTCTACAAAGGATTATTTGTGCTTTGCCCACGACGGGTATCGAAACCGGTTTTTAGCGTTGTAAGTATGCAGATATACCGCTGTACCATTGGGGGAACGAAACGAGTAGCCATAAATGTAAGCATTACCCAAGTAGTAATGACAAGTTTAGTGTTAGAACTAAGTAATGCGTTCCAGGGTAACCTGGTGCTTACCGGTGGCTCAGATTAGTTTTTCAGTTTATAATGACAAACATCAGGTTTCGATACCCGTGATGGGTACAGCACAGGCAGCCCATTGTGTAGCTTCACTCTTAACAACGAACTGACAACTCTAATAAAATAATTCAATCACTTTCATTTCACCAAAGTCTCACATTTTATGTGTTTGTTTTGTGTTGTTTTTTGCTATGTTCCATGTGGCTCTTGCAACCTGAACGTTATGTTCTAAATCAGAGATGGTTAACGTTGTGACATTAAAGGGCCACAAAATCCGCTGAAATATTTTACGGGTCATAAATTTATTAGGTTGTGTAACACAATCGTTCAGTTAAGAAATGTTAAACATTATCGACGTTACACGACGTTGCCGGTGTTTTAAAAAGAATAGAAAAAAACAACTCCTCTCTCTGTTTCCCTATTCCATATTTCGAAAGGTTAAAAAAAAAGCGAACCTATGAAAAATACAAACAACGTTTTGCTGTTTTTATATGTAAATAAACTACGAACCAATTTTAAATCAGGGTTTCCTTATGCACGATGTTGTTTTTTTGTTTTTCCTTTATTGGCAAGTATGAATAGGCCCTTATAGAGAATACTTCGATTGTTTTTCACAGGTATTAGTACCCGTTCCTCTCATCACACGTCATCCCTATTAAAATATTAAAATTTCAAACGAAGACGTATGTAATATTGTGTTGAATTTGTTTTAATGTAAAATGTAAATTTAACATATTTTTTATAAATATTATGACATTGATGTTTGAAGTATACTACAAACAAAATGCAATATTGTACTTTACAATGTGTCAAAAGAAAAAAACAAAAATATTTTGAATCAGGTATGGAACCACCAGGAGAAAAAAGTAGAATAAAATACATTCGGTGACTTGCGTTTAATCTTATTTTACACAGCGAGTTTTATAATTTAACCTTACTCTTTTCATGTAGCCTATTTTAGTTACATTTTTGTGGTAGATAGTATAATTTTATTTTTTAGGCTAGGCCTACTATGTACTTTTACACACATTACATGCTAATACTATATATACTTCGTTTGTGTGTGTGAGGTTAAATATATGACGTATTAGTAGTATGTAATTAATAAACTATAACTAAATAGGCCAGTCTATTCTGACCGTTATAAGAATAACTAAATAAAATACAGTTTGTGGGTTAAACCCTTCTTCCACCTAGTGCGACCACTCTACCAACTGCGACGACTAGAATTTAATTTCATTGTACACAGTAAGTATTATAACTTAAGCCTTACTCTTATGTAGTCTGTTGTACGGCAGACGGCATAAATTTATTTTATAGGCTACGCTTACTGTTTACTTTTTCTCACACAATGTTCTAATTCTGCATATATTTCTCTTGTGTGTGAGGTTAAATATATGATGTATAGTTAATTTATAACTAAGTAGGCCTATAATGCTATATTCTAAATTAAATGTTAAAGCAAACTTACTAAAAATGTCAAGCCAGCATGGACTTCTTTTCATGTATATGTTAACAATAAAATTACAGGATTTGGTAGCAAACGACACGCATATATCATCGAAAAATTTGTCATTTTGCACATCTTTGTGCACACTTTTGCAGTGAACGTGACACACAAACAAGCGAGTACAGTGATTTTGCGTTTTACGTATATATAGATAACATGTTAACAAATGATAATATACCAGTTTATGAGCCTGTTACACGTTGTTAAATTAGAAATAAGGCTGTCTTGAGTCTTCTGTCGAGTTACTGTTAAATTTGAAACGCGTGACCTTTAAGAAATGAACAATTTGTAAATACATGTTTCACGGTTCGTAGACGTAACGAAATTGGAAACATACTTCTTACTGTATTTTTGCAAGTCCTTCGTATACTGCACTCTAAAACCATCAAACAAAGTATTAAATTATTTCTTTTAGTATTTTGCAGTGTGAGAAAGAATGCCATACGTTTTTCTCTCACTCTCATACATATGAATACGATAATGCAATGAAACGTTTTGGTAGAGTAGTATTGGACTTTAGAAATTAACAAAACAAGTCTGTGCCACACTTCTTTTTTATGACTCTCATACAACTAAGACTTTAGAGTGATATTTTAGAAAGCCACAAAATGATTGAGATATATCCGTAAGCAGGGAAAACTTTTTTTTTCAGAAATATTTTAGCGGAAGAGATATTATTTAGTTATTTATGCAGTGCGCTGAAGGTGTAGTAAATCTATGTTTTAACATAGATTCCGTTTTTTTGAAAAAGGTTTTTTTTATATACTTACTAAAACGCGTCAGAGTTAAACTTAATTATCAAAGTCCCAGCTCTTGACTAATAATTATTAAGAGTAAAGTAGATTGCTTAATCATGAATGCTAAAGAAGTTAAGGGTGTTCATTGTGTTCTGGTTGACAAATCTTTTAAGCCATCCAAACAATACATTTGTGTTTGTTTGTTTGTTTGTTTTGAATTTCGCGCAAAGCTACACGAGGGCTATCTGCACTAGCCGTCCATAATTTAGCAATGTAAGACTAGAGGGAAAGCAGCTAGTCATCACCACCCACCGCCAACTCTTGGACTACTCTTTTACCAACGAACAGTGAAATTCACTGTAACTTATAACGCCCTCATGTCTAAAAGGGCGAGCATGTTTGGGGTGACGGGGATTCGAACCCGCGGCTTTCAGAGTACGTGTGCCTTAACCACCTGGCCATGCCGGGCCTCATTTGTGTTAAGAAAGAAAGATAATTTTGTGTATCAATCTAGCTGGCAGGTATCATAAATCTGATACAAATCAATATTTAATTAATTTCTAAATTCAAATTTAAATTTTCAGGTATTTGAAATCGTAATACATTAAGACAGGTAACAATGAATCGGAGATTCGACCGATATAAATTATAATAAGTAATAATACAAATATATTTTAATATACAATTCATAATAACGGTTATTATAAATAATGACAATACTAGCAATCATTAGTGTTTGCATATACACATTGTTGATTCTTACGCTCGAGAATCTTACACAAATTTACGGAATTTTGTAATACACATTTAACTAAAACGAACATTGAAATTAAAATAAATGTTTAATAGTAAATCAGTCACACATCATATTTGGAATATTGTGCTCAGTCTTGGTCTACTTACCTCAGAAAGGACAATGAATTATTAGAAGAAAGTGTATCAGAAGATAACTACTAAGATGATACCTGGTATAGAAAGGTTATCATAGTTCTTTTCTCCTGAATGGTAACAATGGTACGACTAGGGGCCACAAATATATTTTGGAAAGGGTTGTTATCGAATGTGGTGGATGCATTTGATTTAGTTTCATTTAGTAGATAGAACAGTTCAGATAAACCAAAAATTCCCTGTTATCCTTAAGTGTTATATTATGTTTAATATAATTGGATTGCATCTATCTAAACAGGCTTCCTAAATAGAGCACAGACCATTAACAATGTCTTCCAAGAAAACATTTTGGTTTACACTGAGGTAGTAGAATTACTGTGTGATGCATGAAATAATCTTATTCTACGTGCACGATTCTGGAAATCCTGGAGGATAATTTATTTTTCACTTAGTCCACAGATGAGATTCTGTGTATTCTACAGAAATGTTTTTCAACATTAAGTATGGATACGAAATGCTCCGAGATTTATGGACTGATAAATTTAGCATAACTTTCGCTTCCATAATCCATATTAATTGATAGCGTTCGAAAGAGCTCGTAATATGTAAAAATTGTTATACAATAAGTTCATACGAAATGATCTATCGTCAGATGTGACTTATTTTTGACTTATTTTACACTAAAACCATTTATGTTACTTTGTTTTTATTTGTATGGTAATATGCGCTGCATTGAAATCACACTAATTATGCAACATTATGCTTATAAAAATCATTATTTAGTTTTTTCTAGTGTTATCCACTATATTATTAGTAAAGTATTTGTAACTACTTACAAAAATAAGTAAAATAAGACAATCCGTTCATTGGTTACTTTATTATATCTCATGCAGAAATTCATAGACTGTTACACGATCACCGTATACCAATGGAACAGTAAATGATGGATTCGACCAGTCGTATATTTCATTCTCCTTTTATTATAAGTTTCAACTTGCTCCAGCGAAGAGTATTCTGCAAAAATAATAGTATTTATGGTTTGTGAATAGCACGATTATTTAACTGCAATAGGGATAATCTTGTATATATATATATGGAACACAATTACTTTATAAGGTATTTTGATTTTACGTTTTACTAAGTAAAATTGTATTGTTTTTTACTAGATGGCAGGTCCTTACAATTTAGCTTTTATAATTTTTTGCGAATGTCGTTGTGATGTGTGCTAACAAAATAATCGGAAAAGGCTTGTTACCTGCTGTAGTGTAGTATACGTTTAGAACATTTGTCTTCCAATAACTGCACAGGTATCAAAACTTTCACTCTACAGTCTACTTATTGCTTATTTTAATACGGTATCTTACCTGATGATTGTAAAAAAGGTAACTTCGTTAAAGATATGATATACATATATCATATTTATATCTGTACAGTTATCTCGGTATGTTATGCGAGTATCTATACAATTATCTGGGTATATCATATCTGTATCTGTACACATACTTGAGTGTCTTATGCAATTAACTGGATATTTTATGTCTATACAATTATCTGGGTATATTATACCTATATCTATACAATTATCCGGGTATGTTATATCTATATCTGTGCAATTATCTGGGTATGTTATATTTATATCTGTACAATTATCTGCGTATGTTATACCTATATCTGTACAATTAACTGGGTATGTTTTAACTATATCTATACAGTTATCTGGGTATGTTATACCTATATCTGTACAATTTTTTGGGTATGTTTTACCTATATCTATACAATTATCTGGGTATGTTATATCTATATCTATACAATTATATGGGTATGTTATTTTTATATCTGTGCAATAATTTGGTTGTGTTATATCTATATCTACACTTAGTTCAGCATGCTATACCTGTATTTATACAATGATTTGGGTATTTTATATCTATATCTACACAGTTACCTCGGTATGTTGTATCTATATCTGTACACTTACTTGAGCATGCTATACCTGTATTTATACAATTATTTGGGTATATCATATCTATATCTGTAAAATAATCTGGGTATGTTATCCCGATATCTATAAAATTATCTGAGTAAGTTATACCTGTATTTATACAATTATCTGAGTATGTTATACCTATATCTATACAATTATCTGGGTATGTTTTAACTATATCTATACAATTATCTGGGTCTGTTATATCTGTATCAGTTCAATTATGTGGGTATTTTATATCTATACAAATATCTGGGTATGTTATATCTGTATCTTTACAATTAACTGGGTATGTTTTATATGTATATCTCTATAATTATCTGAGAATGTTACGTCTACAATTGTACAGTTATCTGAGCATCTTATGCTCATATCAGTGCACTTAACTTGGCATGCTATGTTTACATCTGTATACTTATCTGGGTACTTGATATCCATACCTGTGCAGTTATCTTGGCAAGTTACATCTGTATCTGTCGCTCTGACAAGATGCTGAAGGACATCACTCATACACAAAACAAAAGGAAAAAAACACATCACCCTTTAGTCCTGCTGAGAAAGCAGAAGAAAGGACAGAATATCACGAGAGACATTTAGGGGAGGTGAAACACCCACAGTGACAGAAGTGAATTTTCCTGTGCGAAAGACTCGAACAAATAAGTTGAAACAAAGAGGTTGAGGTAGAGCGAATTTATTATTGTTTGTACTCAGCAATGCTTGCAGTGTGTGGTGCGTCAGAATAAGAGATAAAGAATGTACATTTCAAGCTTATTACACAAATATTTGCATGTTCTACTGTTAAACCTCTTGCCATCTAAAATTTTTGGTTTTCAGACGTTTTATTTTTCTTTGTGCTATGCTGTTATTGTAACCAGCGTCGTAAGTAGACGAACTATGAATGAGGTACTGGTAACCTTTGTAATCAAAGCAGGAGAACAAGCTTCTGTTCTGAGGAAGAGTGGAGCTAAAACCGGTTGCTGTTACTCCTACGTCTGAGTTTGTGACCAATGACTGTTCAAATTTAAAATAATAATATTTGAAGGTATTAGATGTGGCATAATTCCGTTCTAAAAACAAGCAGCATTTGGAAATTGTGACCGTAATTATTTGTAGTTAAATATAAACATAAAGTTTTTTGTTTGCAAGAGATACGCTAACACTCGTCCCTTATTAGTAATTTTCAGGAAGGTCTGGTTTGTTTGTTTTTAATTTCGCGAAAAGCTACTCGAGGACTATCTGCGCTAGCTGTCCCTAATTTAGCAGTGTAAGACTAGAGGGAAGGCAGCTAGTCATCACCAGCCACCGCCAACTCTTGGGCTACGCTTTTACCAACAAATAGTGGGATTGACCGTAACATTATAACGCCCCCACGGGTGAAAGGGCGAGCATGTTTTGTAAGACGGGGATTCGAACCCGCGAACCTCAGATTACGAGTCGAACGCTTTAACCCTCTGGCCATCCTTGTGAGAGATGTAATACTCACAAACATTCATGTGAAGGAAATCATATGACGTCGCTTGTATGTAAATATTAATGAATACATTTATTATGAGTATGTTTAAACGCAAACACAAATTACGTAATATTACTGATGCTACTCGTGGGTTTAAGGCAAAGGGCGTAAACTTTAAACAAAGACTTTTACTGACTCTTAAACTAACGACTAACTACAGTAAGCATAGTAGGACAGCCACTCTTCCTGTAAATATAAGTATGCGTGTGCATTTATTAAACTTCATGGGCTATAAGAGAAGAGGAGCCCCCAGTGGCGCAGCGGTATTTCTGCGGTTTCTTTGTTTGATTTTTGAATTTCGCGCAATGTTACACGAGGGCTATCTGCGCTAGCCCTCCTTAATTTACCAGTGTAAGACTAGCAGAAAGGCAGCTAGTCATCAACTATCACTTTCTCTAGGGCTACTCTTCTACCAACGAACAGTGTGATTGACTGTGACATTATAACGCCCCATATAAATTTATGAAACTGTGAGTTAGAATAGGCGATTTTTTTAGTGTGTTTTGTGGCGTAGGTTACTTATTTTGGATTTCTGAATAAAGTGCGATTTTAACAAACTCTTATGTTGGAAATGTTGCATACATAAATGTAGAATGTTTTCACATATAAAAAATAATTTTGGAAACATTTTCACTTATTTACGAATCCCCAAAAATGTCTCTTCGACATCTTCCTAGTGTATTGCATATAATGCTTCATATAATAAATATATTTGATCTGAAAATAGATAGATTCATTTTTCTTTTGAAACTATGTAAGGTTATCTAATTAGGCAAAATGCTACTACTCTATGAACTTATAATTCTCGGTAGGCCTAATGTTACTGATATATAAATATTAGCAGTTGAATATTATTCAGAAATTTAGTAACTAAACGGAATGTAAATTGTTATGTTCCTAATATTCCAAACTTGTCTTAGTTAACTCTGTGAAATTCTTTGTTGAATGCTTGTTTGTGTGTTTTTTTTTAAGTTTGCGCAAAGCTAAACGAGGCCTATCTACGCTAGCCGTTCTTAATTTAACAGTGTAAGGCTAGAGGTAAGGCAGATAGTCATCACTACCTGCCGCCAACTTTTGGGCTACTCTTTTACCAATAAATAATGGAATTGACTGTAATATTATAACGCCCCCACCCCTGAAAGAGCGAGTTTTGTGTGTGACGGGAATTCAAATCCGCAACCCTCAGATTACGAGTCGAACGCCCTAACCACCTGGGCTTGTTCAATGTTGATTACTTATTATAGGTTCAATTAATCAGAACAAAACCGAAAATACTTTTCATAAACACATAATATGACTGACGTTTATTGCTGGTAATGTATTCTTATTGTCCATGCCAAAAAATACAGTTTTAGGTCCTCGCCAAAGAAACAAAAGATAAAACAAAAGGCTGAAAGTAAACAAACTAAAATCTGTATCGTATGGAAGAGTTTAGAATTAATAAATCATGGAATACATCGCTTTATCACACGTCTATCAGTGAGTCTCGGACTTACAACGTTAAAATGTGAGGTTCAATTTCTCGCTGTGAACACAGTATATAGCTCACTGTGGCTTTGCTCCCAAACAAACAACCAAAGTTTATCACATATCATACCATATATCACACATATGTTTAATATATTATCTTCTAATTTAATAAGGAAGAAGAAAACTTAGGCCTGTTAATGTAAGTATGAGAATAATAAGGTAAGAAGAAAACTTAGGCCTGTTAATATAAGTATGAGAGTAATAAGGAAGAAGAAAACTTATGCCTGTTAATGTAAGTATGAGAATAATAAGGAAGAAGAAAACTTAGGTTTGTTAATATAAGTATGAGAATAATAATAAGAAGAAAACTTAGACTTGTTAATGTAAGTATGAGAATAATAAGGAAGAAGAAAACTTAGGCCTGTTAACATAAGTATGAGAGTAATAAGGAAGAAGAAAACTTATGCTTGTTAATGTAAGTATGAGAATGATAAGGAAGAAGAAAACGTAGGCCTGTTAACATAAGTATGAGAGTAATAAGGAAGAAGAAAACTTATGCCTGTTAATGTAAGTATGAGAATGATAAGGAAGAAGAAAACGTATTCTTGTTAATGTGAGTATAAGAATAATAAGGAAGAAGAAAACGTAGGCCTGTTAATGTAAGTATGAGAATAATAAGGAAGAAGAAAACTTAGACTTGTTAATGTAAGTATGAGAATAATAAGGGGACAAACAAACTTTTTCACTAACAGGTATTTGATCTTCTTACACTTAGCGATTAAAACTCACGGGAAACCAACGTGAACTACCGACCTAGACACACTCTGTGACCCAGCAGAACATTTAGCAAACGTCTTCCGTTTTTCCTTCCCTTCATTTTAAACCAAAGTTATGTTCCTGTCTGGAAGCAAATCAAATCATAGAGTTTTACCAAGGGGTGTGTGTGTTTTTCTTATAGCAAAGCCACATCGGGCTATCTGCTGAGCCCACCCAGGGGAATCGAAGCCCTGATTTTAGCGTTGTAATTCCGTGGACTTACCGCTGTACCAGCGGGGGGAATTTTACCTAGGGGAGAAAGTAAAACACTGTCAGTAAAACTTGGTTTTTATTACTAGAAACTTGAAAACTTTTTGTTTCAACACCTAAGTAGTATAATTTATTTAGCTTGACGTAAACGATTAGTATTTATTTTAGAGTTGAAATTAAACTTCCTGAATGTAGTAAACTAAGAATGAAATGTTAATCATTTAACAGAATTTTTTTTATTTCGAACTGAGTTACTTCTATCGCTAAACCTGTTTCCCTTGTATTGAAAATTAATTGACTGTTTGTGTAATTGCTGTTCTTGTATCTTAAAGTATAATATAATTAAATAACGGAATTTGTTTTTTTTTATGTTTATATTCTTATGCAGTGGCATTTGATTTATTACTATTAGTTTATTATAATAATTTTAATACGTATTATGTTTTATAAGGTACAAAGTCATTGTTGAATTTTTTAAGTAGTATTACAAGCTTGTCCGATAAACGTGGTCACGTAGGCTATAATTTATGTAAATATTACATCATAGCCTTCAGTGCTTATTTTGGTTAAAATTGTATCGAGTTTAATTTTTACAACTTTGTTTTTAACAGGAGTTCAAAGTTACTCAAACACTTTATTGTTTGGGTAACTAGACAGTACAAACTATTCAGTGTTTTCAGCTGGTCACAAGAATCAGATTGGCTTAAACACAAAATAACTTATTTTTCTTGGCTGAAATATACTTAATTTACAGTTTACAACCAGAATCGTGCGTGTTAAGAAAGGATAAAATTGAGTTTAATTTTAGCCCTGAGGGTGGAGCCACAGTATAAGTAAGTGTGTATAAGTTTGTAACTTTTAACAAACGTAAAATTGGATTTCTCGATGATTCGTCTGTTGGTCCCAAAAAAAGAATCCAGCTGCATACAGCTACTTAACAATATTTAATAGGGATTCTCAAACTGTTTTTATTATAACTGGAGTAGTAATTTACGTTGGTTCTGGCTTTTGAACATATTATATATTTAAACACGTTAATTTATGTTTTAGCAACGTTTACTTTCCACTCCACAAGCTATAGAATTAAATGCATAATCACATTACGTTAACACTATATATAAATGTAGTAAAGTTTGAGCAGAAAACAAGTACACTTGTCAAATATTTATAGCCTTACATTTTATACATGAATCATTCAGTATCTTAGTCGTATAAATGTTTGTAATCATTTTGGGTTCCAGTCATTTTGCGAATATTCGTGTAAAGCTTCTCAAGGATTTTCATCACTAACAATTTCTCATTCGAACTGAGAGACTACAAGGAAGGTACATAATTAACAGCACCCACTATCAAGTAGTTGGATTTGACTGTCATCCTTATAACGCACCCTTAATGTTTGACGCTTCCTACTGACCTGCGTTCAGTCTGATTATAGTCGGGAAACTGAAGCCTGTCTGTTATATGATATATTATAAAATTTTCGCGTATAAAAAAAAAGAGAGAACAAAAAACGGAACGTAATTTTACGCATGGTGATAATCGTGGTATCACTAGTATAACTTCTTTCTTTTTGTAAATAATTTGAATTTTTTTATATATATATATATATTCTTTAATTGTGAACCACAATCATCCTTGTCAGGCCCGGCATGGCCAGGTGGTTAAGGCACTCGACTTGTAATCTGAGGGTCGCGGGTTCGAATCCCCATCACACCAAACATGCTCGTCCTTTCAGCTGTGGGGGCGTTATAATGCAACAATCAATTCCACTATTCATTGGTAAAAGAGTAGCCCAAGAATTGATGGTGGGTGGTGATGACTATCTGCCTTCCCTCTGGTCTTGCATTGTTAAATTAGGGACGGCTAGTGCAGATAGCCCTTATGTAGCGTTGTGCAAAATTCGAAACAAACCAAACCTATCCTTGTCAAGCGTGTTCACATGGTTTATGGTTGATTAGCGCAGTGCTTCCCAAACTTCAGTCACTCGTGTACCCCCCCCCCCTCACGATTTTTGCTACATCTTCGTGACACCTGTATGGTTCTTGGTATGCGATTGTGCAAGTTCTCTGAATAGTGGCTAACCAATTAGCAGACCAAATGATGCGCACGCCCTTTGAATAAAAGCTCCTGTTTAATTGTCGGCAGATAATGTAATAATCGCGTTAAAATATACTGTTTCTTAGAAATATTTACTAATACACAGAAACAAAATATACCTATTAAAAATTTAAAAAATCATCCGCGTACCACCAGATGCAAGTGCACCACACTTTTGGCAACAATGGATTAGTGTATCAGCTTGTTTGTTTGAAGTTATAGTACAAAGCAACACAATACGATATCTGTGCTCTGCCCACCGTAGGTATCGAAACCTGGAAAGATTGGTAGTATTGTTTTTTTGGTATGCTACACAATTGGCTATATGCATACTATCAATCGCAGGAAATCGAGCCTCGGATTTTAGTATTGTAAGCCCGTAAAGTTGCCGGTGACTAATTTTTGTATTTAAATATTTAAAAAGTATCGAGTAACGCAAATAATTATAATATCATTTGTGATTTTAATTTTTATTTTGAAAGTGAGTCAGGTTATAAAAGTTTATATGTAAACGACTCCTATTAAATGAACAGATTACTGTTTTGGACCCAATACAACGCCATTTCCTAAGCCTAGTATTGAACGAAATACGTGACGTCGCCAAAGTTGGAACTAGGAGCATGAATGTTTTATAATAGATTACTTTTATTTTAACAACCGAGAAGAACAAAACTTAAGTGTTGAGTTTGATTTAAAAGACAGTTAGTGTACGTTATTTATTTTTTGTAATTCGTCAGTGAACCATCTGCCAGTTGAAAAATAATTAAAAGTCCATACGTATCAATCTAACCAACCAGTTTTTTTACGTTTATAGCATTTACACAGTTATGGGTTTGTTTGTTTGTTTGTTTTTTGAATTTCGCACAAAGCTACTTGCGGGCTATCTGTGCTAGCCGTCCCTAATTTAGCAGTGTAAGACTAGAGGGAAGGCAGCTAGTCATCACCACCCACCGCCAATTCTTGGGTTACTCTTTTAGCAACGAATAGTGGGATTGACCGTCACGTTATAACGCCCTCACGGCTGAAAGGGCGAGCATGTTTGGCGCGAAGGGGATGCGAACCCGCGACCCTCAGATAACGAGTTGAACGTCTTAACATGTTTGGCCATGCCGGGCCCAGTTATGGGCATATGCCCAAAACAAACAACTCAATATTGGTATAAGGTATCATCTTATTACTAAAACGTTAATGAATAAATTGAAATCCAAATACTGTCGAGTGTTAAACCTAGCATTTTATGGAAAATACTTCTACTGTTTTTTCTATGAGGATATTTGGATGCATACCATTAAATGTCTTGCTTATACCGTTCTAAAACAAATACTTCTCCAAACTATATCGCACTAAATATTTTCAATTCAATTTTGCATTATAAAATTATGCTTTCGAACAGGTGTGATTTATTGACACTATCCAATTTTATTTAAACGTGTTCTGTCAGAATATTCAATATATCACTTCATTTCTATATGAAGTATTGTTTAGATCCCGTTTTCCATCAACAAATGTGTTTACATTGTTTTACTTCTATTGTTTGACTTCTTTAGTAGTTTAATAAGTATTGTTAAAATATAACACTTGTTATACAGTGTCTCCATCTCGCAGAAGTCGGGGTAAAATTTCTAAATAAGACTATTAGATTAAATTAGTTTTATCCTATCGTTAACATCAAACGAGGCCAGCTTACAAATATTCGTAACTCGGTGAGATATGCCAGTATTTATAAACTCAGATTACTGTATCATAATATATGTAAAATCAATTTTTTCGTACACCAAATGTCCCACAACCTCAACGTTAATGCTCTGTTCAACTTTCTTGAAGCATGTGTTTTTATATTTCTTATTTTACGTCTTGGACCCATCCACGACAGGTTTGTTTGTTTGTTTTTTGAATTTCGCGCAAAGCTACTCAAGGGCTATCTGCGATAGCCGTCGCTAATTTATTGGTGTAAGATTAGAGGGAAAGCAGCTAGTCATCACCAGCCACCGCCAACTCTTGGGCTACTTTTTTTTTACCAACGAATAGTGGGATTGGTCGTCATATTATAACGCCCCCACGGCTGAAAGGGCGAGCATGTTTGGTGCGACCGGAATTCGAACCTGCGACCCTTGGATTACGAGTCGAACGCCTGAACCCACCTGGCCATGCCGGGCCTTCCACGAAAGGAAAATCAACTTTGACGAGAGAAAAAATAACACACTTTTTTGTATTTAAATATTTAAGATGTTGTCGAGCAACACTTTTAAAACATTTTGTGGCATAAAAAATATTGAGAATTATTTCCAATAATTAATTATCTTTTAATTTCTTTCATCAAACGAATTTCATTTTGTTTCGAACTATTTATGTTGAATGGGACCAAGGTAAAAGCAAGAAACACTTTCAAGTTGTCTCAGAGGTGGTAAGACCTAACTATGGTTGTCCCTTACACGACGCATCTTTCTATAGTAAAATCTTCCCACTCATGGATACATTCGATATATTTGTCGTGTTGTTAGTAAAACTTGCGTAAGCCATGAATCACGAAAATAAATGCGCATTTTGCGGACTATAACACAGCACAACATATAAACTTTAACAGCAAAAAATAATTTTGGGTTTTATTTACCCTTGAAACAGAACAAGTTCAGCGACCTTATGAAAGTACATCTAATATAATATATATATAATTTGAAACTTTAATTAACTGGATACGTCTGATATTCCAGATTCTGATTTTGTTTTCGGTTATTTTTAAACACAGAGGAAGTGTTAATAACAAAAGACGGCCGGTGTGTTGCAGTAATATCCATGTTGCGTTCTTGAAGAACTGTGCTTTAGTTTTTGCCTTCAAAGTTGTCGTGTGATGTTAAGCACAAAACTGCACAAAGGACTATCTGTGCTCTGTCTACCACGGGTATCGAGACACGGATTCTAGTGGTAGAAGTCCGCTGACTGTGTCACTGAGAGGCATTCCGTTTCCAAACTGACAGCTATTCAAGTAGCCGGTTATTTTTATTACTTGATTTACCCTTTCAAATCTGATGCTTAATTATTTTTTTTTATATGCAGCCCTCATATTTATTTATTTTGTTAAAACACTAATATTCTTTTGAAAACGAAAGCCGCTTTATAATAAAACAAGTTTAATTAATGAACAGTGTTAAAATGGTCTACATTCTACCTTCTTTTTAGGTAGATTTATTTACCAATTAATTTTACGTAATATCTATCATTGTACAAGTTCGACTAACTTTGGATTATTGTCTAGCGATATCATACGTGCATTTTCATGCCCTCTGGAGACTCGTCTTTATTACATAAAACCATAAATATTTGAATAGGGAGAATGTTTCAATGACACTCTATGATGAATTGATATCATTATAAGTATTTTAGGCCTGCAAAGTCAAATGTTTTTGAGAAACCGCTAAGTGAAAAATGGGCAGTTCTAAACCAATAGTTATCAATATTTATGACCAGTCTCGTATTTTACAGATCGTAATCTCCAGACGCTAATGTGTATTTAAGTTTTGTTAATAAGAGTTTAAAAGTTTACAAATAACAATTGTTTTATTGTTGTTGTGTGTTTTTTTTCTACTTATGATGAGATTATGGATATTAATGCTTGATATTGCGCTGTCTTTGCTTTTCAGGGTTACGTCAAAGATCAAATTGAGTCATAATGTGTTCTAATTTTTTGTTATATTTAAAACACTTTATCAAAATGAGTTAAGATGTTAAAAGCATTCCTGTACATAAATTACATTCTAAGTTATATATTAGCTTTTTTGGTGGGAGGCGCAAATTTCCAAGTACAAATGGTTTGTTTGTTTGTTTTGGAATTTCGCACAAAGCAACTCGAGGGCTATCTGCGCTAGCCGTCCCTAGTTTAGTAGTGTAAGACTAGAGGGAAAGCAGCTAGTCGTCACCACCCACCGCCAACTCTTGGGTTACCCTTTTACCAGCAGGAATAGTGGGATTGACCGTCACATTATAACGGCCCCACGGCTAAAAGGCCGATCATGTTTGGCGCGATGGGGATGCGAACCCGCAACCCTCAGATTACGAATCGCACGCCTTAACACGCTTGGCCATGCCGGGGCGGCAGCTATTCATCACCACCCATCACATGATTGATTCCTTAAATAATGTAAATCTCGTTGATTTTAAAACTACAACTTCAGACTTTCCTAAATTTAAATACATTTTACTTGACTTAAACCTTAGAATGAATCTTGTGCAACTGAATATTCTAATCTTATTAAATTTAGAACCACGTCCCCGAGGCTTAGAAAAGGTTGTGGATATGGTTTTAAAGTTAATAAGATTAGAATATTCAGTTATACAAGATTCATTCTAAGGTTTAAGTCAAGTAAAATGTACTTAAACTTAGGAAAGTTTGAATTCGTAGTTTTAAAGTTAACGAGGTGTACATTATTTAAGGAATCAGTCATGTGGTGGGTGGTGATGACTACCTGCCTGTTCACGGTATCTGTTTTAAGAAATAAAAAAGGCAACAGACAATCAGAGCCGCCATTAATAAACATGCTTAATACACTACTGACACTACCGCCGATCCTTTAGGAATGACAAATGTTGAGATGACACGCACAGTGATAATTCTACTCTGTTCTCTTGACTGTTGCCTGGATAGGGGGAGGGGGTATTTAGTATTTACCTGATTGTCTGGCATTATTTATCGTCATGATAGAGAAAAACACAGAGGTGAGGGCGTTGTCTTCCAGCAAACTATTTTCTGTCTCTTATTTATCACCAAATATTAGTTGTAGAAAAAAAAATAATTATGGTATCAAACACTAGGTTGAATGAGCAAATGCTTGTCTTTCTTTGTTTGTTTCTTTGTTTTGGAATTTCGCACAAAGCTACTCGAGGGCTATCTGTGCTAGCCGTCCCTAATTTAGCAGTGTAAGACTAGAGGGAAGGCAGCTAGTTATCACCACCCACCGCCAACTCTTGGGCTACTCTTTTACCAACGAATAGTGGGATTGACGGTCACATTATAACGCCCCTACGGCTGGGAGGGCGAGCATGTTTTGGCGCGACTCGGGCGCGTACCCGCGACCCTCAGATTACGAAGCGCACGCCTTTACGCGCTAGGCCATGCCAGGCCCTCAAATGTTTGTCAATTTATCTGTTAAGACGCTGTCGGTGCTATACAAAGTTAGTATCTATATTGAGTCATATGTAATCTTTACATGTGAGTGAAAATATGTTCATGGATTCGGAGTTTTTCAGTATCTAAACTGTTATTTGACAACAGTCTGTGAGTCCGCTTATAATTCGCGAATCGCTGGATCGATTATCATCAAGTTTGGTATGAATCCTTAGGGTCCGTTAAGGAGTGACATAGGGAGGTCAGCGCTCGAATCTATTCCATATGTCACTCACCCTATGGCTCTCTAAGTCTTCCCTGTGTGATGAACTGGTACATTAACTAGTATAAACAGAGTACATCTGCAACTTATAGTTTCGTAAGTCCGATTGCTGGAAATTCGTGGTATATCTAAAATCTAACGATGTTTAGTAAAGGAATTGACAAAACCTGTATTGTTTTTGTTTTTTGAATTTTGCACAAAGCTACACGAGGGTTACCTGCGCTAGTCGTCCCTAATTATGCAGTGTAAGACTAGAGGGTAGGGAGCTAGTCATCATCACCCACTGCCAACTCTTGGGCTACTCTTCACCAACGAATAGTGGGATTGACCGTAACATTATAACGCTCCCACGGTTGAAAGAGCGAGCATGTTTGGCGCGAAGGGGATGCGAACCCGCGACCCTCAGATTACGAGTCGCACGCCTTAACACGCTTGGCCATGCCGGGCCGAGAAAACCTCTCTCTAATGCTCATGTAGTAACAGCATCTGATTAACTTGTGTGTAACAGTTTACTTATGTCTATATTCAATGTTGTTTTAGAGCAAAATAATCACGATACTTGTAATAATCAAAATTAGTTTGGCACTTTTCTCACCCAGTGGTTCAGCGATAAGTTTGCAGACTAGCGACAATTAATAAACAAGTGTCTGGCTAGGACATTACACCAATATTAATAAACAGTTTATCATAAACCAATAACAATATAATCAGGGAAAAAAGAAACGTAAAGAAACCAAACCCTAATTTAAAAACAAATCCTAATAATATCCTTCAATAACTACCTTGTAATTCTCTCTTTTAGTGAAGCTTCTAGCAGGTTATTCATTTACGGTAGCGAAATTACAACTTCGTGATCATAAATGTAAGCACTTTTCTGTTACATTAACAGTTAAGCACAAAGCTATACAATGGGCTCTCTGTACTATGCCCATTATGGGTATTGAAACTCGGTTTCTTGTGGTATAAGTCTGCAGATATACCACTGTGTCACATGGGGACAACATTGATAGTATCTGTGCATCACCGCTGGGGAAGCAAGTGTCAGTTTCATCAAATACACATATATATTTACTCAAAATACTGATGATAACGATGAAAGTGAGTTAACGTACGATAAACAAAACCAAATAAAATAAAATACAATTTTGTATGTAGTTTTTCCATTACTTTGCTAACGGAAATATGCGTGGCTTGTTGACTGGTTTGTTTTGAATTTCCTGCAAAGCTATACGAGGGCTATCTGCGCTAGCCGTCCCTAATTTAGCAGTGTAAGACTAGAGAGAAGGTAGCTAGTCCTCACCATCCACCGCCAATTCTTGAGCTACTCTTTTACCAACTCATTATAACGCCCTCCACGGCTGAGAGGGCGGGCATGTTTGGTGCGACGGGGATTCGAAGCCGCGACCCTCGGATTAAGAATCGAGTGCCTTAACCACCTGGCCATGCCGGGCCGTGTGGCATGTTAAGTAAGTAGTTTTCTATTATCACGATGTTTCGTTTGTTTAATCAACGAAGCAAGCAAATAAAGGTTAAGCCAGAGGGTAAAGCGCCCCACTGAGCAACGGCCCGCCATGGTCAGGTGGTTAGGGCGCACGACTCGTAATCCGAAGGTCACGGGTTCGAATCCCCGTCACATCAAACATGCTTACCCTTTCAGCTGTGTGGGCATTATAATGTTATAGTCAATCCCATTATTCGTTGGTAAAAGAGTAGCCCACGAGTTGGCGGTTGGTGGGGATGATTAAATGCCTTCCCTCTAGTCTTACACTACTAAATTAGGGACGGCTAGCGCAGATAGCCCTTGTGTAGCTTTTCGCGAAATTCAAAACAAACCAATTTAGCTGACTTCCCTCTTTTGTATCAGGAAAGGCTGACGCAGATTTAGTCTCCGAGTAACTTCGTAGAAAATTTAGAAACAAACAGTGGTTTCAAAAATTAAGAAATTATTTCTATGTGAATTTCTTTCTTTGAAGCAGTTTTATAATACTTCTCTTGTTAAGTTTATAGGTGGCTAAATTTTAATATGGCGTATTAAATAATTAGTAACTCTTTAATTGTTGAAACATCACATAAATAAAAATAAAATAAAACAGCTGAAAACTCAAACTTTTTTTCTGACTAAACTCGTGAAAATATTATTGTTTTCGATTTTGGCGAAATTAATAAAACAAACGACTTAATGCGTTCTATTTGTTTCAGAATTTTTGCGCTAAGCAGCTCAATGCTGTATATGCATTGCTGTCACTAGTTTCAAAATTATATACTAGAGGGAATAACACCAACCGCTTTTGGGGTTCTATTACTTGATCAAATAGTGGTATTTGATTGTCAATCTTACGGTGCATTCGCTATCCACGGTACGAAGCGCTTTTTTTTTTTTTCAGCAACAAGTCGCGAACAGGTACGATAATCAGCAGGCCACGCCTGACCCACGTTTTTCTGGAAATCCAATGACGTTTATTCAGTTTGTGATTTCATTTTTCTGCTATAGTCCATTTTTCAAGACAAATCTGTTTGATAAAGATACGTTTGAACTCTCTAGTCTCTTTAACACAAACATTTCTCCAAACCACCCCAAGAGATGGGAGACAAATTGTGACATTATTAGTCATATATTGGCTCTTTGGCAGTATTGAAACATTAAGCGCATTGTTATTTCTTTGATACAACAAGACAAAAGAAACACTTCTTTTTGTTACAGTTATTTTACCACTAACATCAACACCGCCATACATGCATACATAAACTGTGCTGTGGGTGTAACACTGTCCAAGTTAACCTGTTCCTAACATTCAAAGCTTGTTGCAGACCTCTGGTTATAGGCTGGAGGTAGGAATTGCTGTAAGCTGTAAAAGTAGAAGTGGTGGTTTCTCACAACTGACACGAGGCCGAGGCTTTACAGAGGCTTGGAGAACGTTGCTGGTGTATTAATCGAAATGTTGCTTTGGTGTTCCGTCTACAAACCTACAGTACTTTAGACGGCGCGTGCGCTTGTAAGTATTAACTGGTGGTTAACCTGAAATATGACAGTTATCATTGGATAGACGTATGTATTTCGTGAATACTTTTATGTCTCGATAAGGTGAACGTGGAATATAAAAACTATGGTGTACTAGTCACTACTTGTTATGTTTAAAAGTTGCACACCTTTGTCTAAGAACAACTACAAAGCGTTTAAAAAAAGAAAATTTGTTAATGAATCCAGTCAGATAAAGATTAACCGGCCATATTCGGGTCGAAGGTGGAAATAACTATACCCCAAGGCTTAAGCAATCAAAAGGACTAAGTTTCGAAACATGGAACTGAAGTCTAATAAAAACACGATGCTCCAGGCTTTGAACAGATTTTTAGGACGTAGCAAAAGGTATGCACTTGTAACACATTTTTCTTAGTTTATAAGTAATTAAGCTAATTCATTTATATACTTGGATGAATAGTAGACATCTTCTTTCAGAATTTTGTTATTGAATACTTTTTTGTAGTTTTATAGAATCGTTATTTAAATGTTTAACATAGTATTCTTAAGGTATGATTAATAGTATATTTTTTGGAAGATTATTGAACACTGTATATCATTAATAACTGTGAAAGGTACAATTTTAGGAAGTTATACCCAATCTCGTCCTTTAAAGACCAACGCTCAAGGAGGTTTGTCTTTTAATTTTGCGCATAGCTACACGAGGTCTATCTGCGCTAGCCGTCCCTAATTTTGCAGTGTAAAACTAGAGGGAAAGCAGCTAGTTATCACCATCTACCGCCAATTCTTGGGCTACTCTTTTACCAACGAAGAGTGGGATTAACCGTAACATTATAACGCCCCCACGAGCATGTTTGGCGCGACGCAGATGCGAACCCACGACCCTCAGATTACGAGTCGCACACCTTAACGCTCTTGGCCATGCCGGGCCTACCAAGTAGCTAGCGCACCGGACTGCCGACTGAAGGTTCAAGATTCGAATCACAATACCTCGCATAATATGTTCTGTGCTTTCAGCTATAAAAGCTTGAGAAACGTGAGAGGAAGTATCTCTTTTCGGTTAAAAGTAACTGTCAGCGGTCTGTTCCGATGGCTGAATGTCTTCCCTATGGTCAATAGTTCTAATTTCAGATGGCTATAACTAAATATCTGGGTTTCTGACCTAATCATTTACCTCTTGTGTCGTATATAGTTGAAAATGTCAAAAATCATGTCTTATTTAAATTGGATTTTTAACTAACAAAGAAGAATAAACAGCTCCATTTTTAACTTAACTTATTTAAAAAAATAACAATCACAATTATAATTATTTCTGATTAATTGAAATATGAAAGTATCGCTGTTAAACTTAAGCAACTTTCAAAATTGTCGTTTAATTTAGATATTCTAAAAATGTAAATTCTTTAAGTTGGTTATTTTAATTTTTCAAATTAGACATCCAACGTGGTTTGGTTTGTTTTGAATTTTGCGCGAAGCTACACGAGGGCTATCTGCGCTTGCCGTCCATAATTTTGCAGTGTAAGACAATAGAGAAGGCAGTTAATCATCACCATCCACTGCCAACTCTTGGGCTACTGTTTTACCAACGAATAGTGAGATTGATCGTCACATTATAACGCCCCACACTTGAAAGGGCGAGCATGTTTGGTGCGACAGGGATTCGAATTCGCGACCTTCAGGTTACGAGTCGAGTGCCTTAACCACCTGGCCATGCAGGACCCCATCCAACGTTACAAGAAACATACGAACTACTTTCGCAAATCGTCCTCCGCTGGTACAGCGGTAAATTCGTGGATTTACAACGCTACAATCAGGGGTTCGATTCCCCTCCGTGGACTCAGCAGATAGCCCGATGTGGCTTTGCTTTTAGAAAACACACACACTTACACATATACCTTCACGAATTAGTTGCAAAATACTTAAGTGCTTACTTTGCAATAATGATATCGAAAATGAGGACTAAAATAACAGAACAAAATCAACGTTTCACTACGGTTCATTGTTATCGTATGGTAATTACATGTGACAGCCCTTAAAAAAGGTTGATAACAACGTTTCGTATTTACACAGTTTAAAACTTTATTGGAATCGTACGGTTTCCTTTTTTAAATGACACTCTACATATACACGCTTTAACATGATATACAGTGATAATACAGTTCAGGTTTTGTTTCTGTTTTAATGCCATAATCTGATCGACAGTATTTTGTGATTACATACATGACCAGCTGCATTGTAAGTGCTTGTCCTCGTTATTATTCCAAGGGGCTTCTATCAATCAGGTTATGTGTTGTTGTTGTTTGTTTCCTTCTGAAATATGTTTTCTTACAAATTCAAATGTCTCAGGTATAGATTCTAGCGATCAACTACTTTTTGATAAAGGATATTCAGTAGTAAAAACTGGATATTTATAATCGACGCCCTCCTATTATACCAGCTATTAATGTCAGCAAAAATGTTTAAACCTACAGCTTATATATATATATATATATATATGTGTGTATATATAATACTATTTATACAAAAATAATGCAAAACCAATTTATCTGTACCCACTCCAGTGGTGGATACAGGATTTTTTGGTGGGGGGGATGATCGACTAAGTAACAGTGGGTTAAACCTGACCCCAAGTAAACTTTTCCTTGTTACTGCAACGTAAGTTTCATAGAATTAACTTAGAAACAAATAAAAGAAATATATATGTCTATGAACTCTCATTTATTGATTTTATTCTAAATTATCAAGTTACAAATAATCCTACAGTGCTATACTAAATCACACAACATAGTGCATGTGACAATGAACTTTCATATATTCCTAAATAACATGTTACAAGTAAACATACAGCAAAAATATTCTAATTGAGATGATCAGTACTTTATATTTCTGATTTCCCATTAACATACACAATTTTGGTATGGCCAGGGGGGAATGCATCCCCCCCACTGTATCCATCCCTGACCCTCTCCTACATCTCTACGACGAGGCTTAATGACGTAACGTAAAAAAATATCTTTAATTTTCTCGATCTTATGAACGACGGGAAAATAAATATTTTAATTTACATAAACTGAAACAGTTAAATGTTAATAATTATAAATTTTATACATACATATATATTATATATAATCATACTTAAGTTGTGTTGCATAAACGTAAATATTTCATGTTTTAAAACTGTATAAAACTTTAATTTTGATCCCACCCAGGCATGATGTGACCTGTTAGTAGGCCTGACAGGCTGTTGAATGCAGGGTCCAAGGTTCGAGAGTTGATAATGTCGAATACGTTCGACACGTCCAAATGTGTGTGTGTGTGTGTGCACTAAAACGTGTCAGTCGATCTCATTATTCGGTCTACAGAGTCGGCTGGAACAAGTCCCTGTGATAGCGCACCGGTGTTTAGGGCCAGGCATGGCCAGGTATGTTAAGGCGTTCGACTCGTAATCTGAGGGTCGCGGGTTCGAATCCCCGTTGCACCAAACATGTTCGCCCTTTCAGCCGTGGGGGCGTTGTAAAGTGAGGGTTAATCCCACTATTCGTTAGTGAAAGAGTAGCCCAAGAGTTGGCGGTGGGCGGTGATGACTAGCTGCCTTCCCTCTAGTTTTACACTGGAAAATTAGGGACGGCTAACGCAGATAGCCCACGTGTAGCTTTGCGCGAAATTCAAAAACAAACAAACCAATGGGTAGCTGGTTTTGGTCAATAGTTTAACATTACGAATGGCTTTTCCTGAACAATAATAGCCTTTGTCCTGATCATTTAGACCATGTGTGCATAAAACGCCTTTCAGTTTGAAAATTATAATTTCTTTTCTAAGCCCTAATCACTTGCTTGGATAATAACGGCGTTTCTGTGGAAACTTTTATATAGAACATATGAAGTAAATGTACTTATTATACAGGAATAAACTGTAGTTTACCGAATTGGAACTATAGTTTTAATTCTGCAATGAAGTATATATTCATAACACCGGTTATCATAAGTAAAGTACTGTCGCTTGGAGCCATGTGAAAGAAACGACCGTTTTAGAGGATATTTATTCTAGACAGTGACGTCACTAATTAAACCATACGTAACGACTGTCTACTGCCAGTTACAAAAACTACTTATCTCTACTGCATTTCGAGGCTTTTATGTCTTTACTTTGTTAAGTTTCAACTTTATAGCATGTGTTTACAGGCGTGTGCCTGTAAGCGTGTATGCAATGACAACCCTTTTCTATGTGAAACGTAATTATACTAAGCTGGAAACAAGTTTGAAATTACTTCTGTAGTTTTGCTTATATACTTGTTTTTGTTTTCAGGCTTTTCTACATTGTTTTGTATGTAAGAAGATAAATATTGTAACAAACTCGTAACTTGTCGACTTAAATTTCTGAGCAGGTATACCGATATTAAAATATAGTGTGCAGCGTTTTATCATAAAAGTAAGAATTTTTCCATTAAATGAACTTGGTTTGAAGGCTGAAATGGTTGCGAAAAGCGATATTTTAAATTATTTTGTATCTGGATGAAAACCAAGTTATAAATTAGTCTGTGTTACAGGCAGGTTATAGCCTTTTTATATGAAATATCTAGTTTATAATAGGTGGTATTATACAATCTTAAGTAAGAACAGCCTAGTGCTACCAGGCCTTGACTTTGATAGTAATGACTGAGCAATATTTACTTGTTTTTTTCCTTCCTTTACTACTTTAGTGAATAACGTGTAATATTTAGATTTGTTAAACAACTGTTTATTATAAGTTGCCTGTTTAACGAAAACTTTACGACCTTACCAGTTTTCAAGTACGACGTTGCCTTGTGGGTGATGTGTCATGCTGGACGGATACTGGTCAACAGTTGAATTGGTTATATGTTCTTATTTCACTCTTAAATTTACCGTTTAATTTAAAGACTTAAAAGACTTGCTACGATAATTTCTATTATGCTACACAAGACAGGTTTTGGAAATGTACATTGGTCATTTTCACACAGATTTGCGTTTTCATTGACTTACCCTTTTATCTCCATTGAAGGAACTTAGCCATTTTCTATCCTTTTGAGTTATATATGTTTAGTAAGCCATGTGATCAATCCAAACAATCCTGTTCAATTCTCTGCTGACAACTACTAAGAGTACTATTAACAACACCTTGTTTTTTAAGAACAAAACTAATTTCCAAAATATTATACAGTTACGTAACTCTGAGTAGTTGTTTTGTTGAAACTTTTTAGAATATTGACCTATCATTTTTCTCCATTTATAATTATGGCCATCTCTTTTTTTTTATCTCTTAAGTATGCATATCAACATCGTTACAGACATGTAAACGGATATTTACTTATTATAAAAACACACATTATGTGTTTCATATATTTTCTAGTTTTGTTAAATTTCAACAAAACAAAGCTTTTATCCATCTCGCGTCAAGTTTTCATAAAGGATTACCTTATGTTCAAGGATGGTACCAGATGTGACAGCTGCCTTAAAATTCTGCTCTTCAGTGGCACAGTTGTATGCCTGCGAAAAATAGGGTTTCAATTCCCATGATGGGCAAATCACAGATGGCTGTATAGCTTTGTGCTTAATTCCAAATAAACTCTAAACTTCGTGTCATTTTATTTAAATTGCGATAACGATTCAAAATTATCTCAGAAGGCTTGGCATGGCCAGGTGGTTAGGGCGCTCGATTCGTAATTTCAGAGTCGCAGATTCGAATTCTCTGTTACACCAAACATGCTTGCCCTTTCAGTCATGGGGCGTTATAACGTGACGGTCAATGACATTAACCGGTATTGGTGTTTTAATGTACATTCCAACTGTTCGTTCTTTTTCTTAGTAACTTTAGGAAATCAAACTTTTACGTTTACATGTGCGACAATGAATAGCTGGTGGTCAACATTTGTACTTTTTCTTCTTAATCTTTAGTCTAACAATTAAGGTAACTTTGTTACACATATTTTGAACGTACGGGTTTACTCTTATTATGAGGGCCCGGCATGGCCAGGTGGGTTAAGGCGTTCGACCCGTAATCCGAGGGACGCGGGTTCGAATCCCCGTCGCTCCAAACATGATCGCCCTCCCAGCCGTGGGGGCATTATAATGTGACGGTCAATCCCACTATTCGTTGGTAAAATAGTAGCCTAAGAGATGGCGGTGGGTGGTGATGACTACCTGCCTTCCATCTAGTCTTACACTACTGAATTAGGGAGTGATAACGCAGATAGCCCTCGTGTTGCTTTGCACGAAATTCAAAACAAACAAACAAACCATCATCTCAGGTGTAACTCTACCTGTTAATTAAAAATAAAAATATCACACAGTTATCATTTCAGAAGAAAATTAAAGCTAAGTAGAGAATAACTAAAATGAATTATCCATTTGAAAATCCCACAAATAAATTAAAGTTCTCTCACTAAAGCTGTTTAGAGAAAACGTGAGCACTCCCTTTTCTATTCATATCGAAACTAAACAATTTTGACAGACAATGGTTATGTAAAGCCCATTTTTCTTTTATCTAAATTCATGAAACTATTGTTTTGATTGCTTTCACTACACCTTTTCGTTTTCGTTTTTTTAAAGGTTGGCCATGACCTAATCTCGTGCTAAGTAGAACACGAACCAAATGCACGAGGCGGATAGGAAGAGGTTTGATACGCTACTACACAATTACGATGCTCAGTTTTAACATTTCATTTGAACCGTTGGAATACAATGTACAATATTTCTGAAATATTTGATAAATATTGTACGGGTTATTTGAAATAATGACCTTTGGGTTAATTTTGCGACGTATATTCTAATTATTGGAACAAACCATCACTTTTAACTGTTTATGTAATTTTTAAAAGTCTTGATTTTCCAAATTGTTCTTTGAAGAAACCAAATGGAGCTTCTTTGAAAACGTGATGTTAAAATTTAAATGTCACATACATACATCTATATATATATATAATCAGTAATGTGTAGAAAATATAGATTGCAGATAAGATCTGAAATGAATTTGTGAATTCAGAACACATATGACATCTTCAAATAAAACCCAGATTTCCATAATGTTTTATTTTAAAATAACTAAAACCATATATTGTAAACGTTTTCGTATTCTTTTCGACCGTTTAACGTCCTAAAGTAAAACATAGTTATCCCAAGTTGTGTAGCTGTTGAATATGTTACAAACAGGGACTTTATCCAAGTTTGTAATTTGTATTAACTTTATCAATTTGAAGAATTTCTCATTTTCTTATCAGTTTTATCGAATAGCACACTGCCTACACAGGTTATGGGCGTGAACACACTATTATTTGATATTTGTTTCACAAACAAAGGAAAAATATGCATCGCTTGCGCCACTGTTTAAGTGCATACTTCACACCATCGAAGAAATGGAATTACTAGTTTTGAGCAAACAAGAGCAACAGCGAATTGTGTTAGTTAAATAAACTTAAACACCAGTTTGTGAGATAAAAAAACACGCTAAAAATTTCATTCTACCTTTGTAGCTGTTTTTCTTTTAAAGTAGACAGCTAGACACACTGGACTCATTACGTAGGGCGTGTGTTCACGCCCACAATGCTTAACATTCACAGTAGGTTATAAAAATATAAAAAGCAGAATCTGTTAGCTAACTAAATATAAACGCCAGTTTCTGAGGTAAAACGACAACAACAAAAAACAACAACTTCGTCCATTTGGTTGTAGGTGTTTTTACATTTAAAGCAGGCAAGTATACTCCAAAATCATTATACAGTGTGTGTATTTACGTCAAAAATACTTTTAATTCAAAGTAGGTTAAAAAAAGTATAAAAATAAAAAAATATATTACTGTTTCTTAATGTCTTGTGATGTCCCAAATTTCGGGCTAACAAGAGCAAAAGCCCGGCATGGCCAAGCGCGTTAAAGCGTGCGACTCGTAATCCGAGGGTCGCGGGTTCGCATCCCCGTCGCTCCAAACATGCTCGCCCTTTCAGCCGTGGGGGCATTATAATGTGATGGTCAATCCCACTATTCGTTGGTAAAAGAGTAGCCCAAGAGTTGGCGGTGGATGGTGATGACTACCTGCCTTCCCTCTAGTCTTACACTGCAAAATTAGGGACGGCTAGCACAGATAGCCCTTGAGTAGCTTTGTGCAAAATTCCAAATCAAACAAGAGCAAAAACAGATTGTGTTATCTAAATAAAGCTAAACCACAATTTCTGAATTAAAAAAAAACAATAAAAGCTTTGATCTATCTGTTGTAGCCGTGTTTACATTTAAAGCAGACGAGTAGACTCTAATCTCATTTTGCAGGGCGCACGTTCACGCCCACAATGTTTTGCATTCACAGTAGGTTAAAATGTTTAAAAATAAATAAGCATTACTATTTTTAACGTCTCGTAATGTTCCACTGAACTTATTTGCTACACACGTCCTAAAGAAGAGTTACTTTGCTGTGCATAAGATTTGTCAGGTTAATTAATGTGACACGATTAATTTTCTCAACATAAACTTTTGCGACTGTTCCGGCCTCCTGAAATCGATTTAAGTACATAGTTTGGGTTGTAGAAATTGAAATTTATGAGCGTTAGTGAACTTTTAGACCTTTATGGTTTTCATTATAATTATGTGGTCAGTTTTTGTGCAGTCCCTCGATGTCACAGTGGTGATTTTGCTGACTCACAATACTAAAATCCGGAGTTTGGTTCGCCACAGTAGACTTAACTAATAGTCAAATGTAGCTTTGTTCCAAAACAAACTAAGTATTTTATGCAAAGAAGGCTATTAGTTCAATAGCACCTTCAAAGCTAAAGCAAACCAACTTATATTGACATCGTTCAATAAAACCCTCAGAGTTAAATAGGGCGCACTCTCATTGCTTACTCACTGATGTTTTTCAGCAAAACCTTAAAAGTTAAGGTAAATCAACTAGATTTGTTCAAAATTACATTGTCATTCGGTATTCTCAGATAGTCCTGTTTATTTAGAATTGCATGGCCAATCTACTGGAAAATTCCATTCATAATATATTCGCAAAGCAGTTCCTGTATTTGCTCTGCTTTCGACCGAGTCTTTACATAAAAGAAAGAGGCTGGAAACAAGTTTGCATGCAATCATAAACTTTATTAAAACAACAAAATTAAACTTCGAGTTGACGCAAGTATTTGGACAAGTGTTTGTGTGTTTGAGTGGGAGAACTTTATTTGTGCTGTTTTACAAATATACTTCTATCTCGTAGAAACTGAAGTTGAATAAGAAAACTGTCAAGAAGCAATCTGGAAATATATTGATATAAATCCCTCAGTGTGTATCAAAATGCTAGCAGTCTATAAAACTATTTCATAATTAAATAAACTTAAAAACATGTACAAAGCTTCCTCGGGCTATGTATCCATCGCTTTGCCAATACATCAACCACCGACTGTGCTAAAGTATTAGCCAATGGATAAGCTTCGACCCATTTATTGAAGTAACTGATAACGACTGGCACATATCTATTATCTAGTTCAATTCCTGGGAGAGACCCAGTAATATATGGGGCTAGTCTCTGTAGAAGAGAACCAACAATTCTTGGTTTGAGTTTACTTTGTCTAGGCCTAACGCCTTTACTCAAATACGGTCGCACGTTAGCATAAGTATGCTTTAAACCTTGGTAGTCTAGAGTTTTACGTTATGTAAAACCTGAAGAATCGTCTGAAACACAGGTAGGAAACCACATTTATAACTGCTAATACATATACCACAAGCTGCATGTATTCATCCTCACTCTGTGTTCCTTAAGCTGTGTTGGCTGTACTTCATCTTGTTGCATGGTAAGGAGTATCCATTCTAGCTTGGACTTTCCCAGTTGCTGTTCCCAGAGCACTTAGAGGTATTAAATGTGGTACCAAATCACTAGTGGAATACAGTGCCGACAAACTTCATCGTATTGGTATGACAAAAATGGCTTTCACTATCTACTATCACATTGTATCTTGACTCGGGAAGTTCAACAAACTGATAGAACCTAATTTGAACTGAGCAGTCTGTCTGTGCTTCCACCTCGTATCACAACCAAACCTTGCTGTATAAGTTTACCATACTGATTTGATGTGTTGTTATTATATCTTCTAGGTTTCTGAAATTTATGAGCCACATCCGTAACGCATGATCTAGTGCAATAACCTTGGAGAAACTGGCCACAGAAGGTCGAATATGAAGCAAAACACAGGAAATCTCTTAATTTTTCACGGTTCGATCGAGACCAGTCTTAGAACTCCGTGGTCTTTGCAGGATCTATCAAGATGCCACTTGTACCAAGAACATGACCGAGAAATACTATTTCTGTGTATATGAACATGTATTTTCTAAATTTATCTTTGCGCTGGTTTTTCTTATATGCTGTAGCTTCATGGACAAATTCGTAATATGATTAGAATGTGCCAGCAGACACCAAGACATCCACCATAGATCATGTATTTGTCCTGTTGTAAATCTTTAAGTGCAAGTTTCATTAACTTACCAGCAACCAGATGAGCATCATGCAGATCAAATGGCACGACTTAGAACCCATTTGCACCATTTTATTTGCTGAACACAGTTATGGTTTTGTTCCCATCATTCAGCTCAACTTGCCAGTAACTAGAAGTAGGTATAAAATGTCGAACTTTTGGGCACTTTCCACTAAATGTCAGTCTCAGAAATCAGTACAATCTATACGCGTTGTCCATCCTCTTAACAATCACTTCTGAAGATTATCATTCTCTCATTGAAGGCTGCATAATCTTATACTTTACCATCTGCTGCACCTTTGTACTGGCTATATTCATAGACAATAAATGTACTGTTCCCCCCCTCGAAATAAAATAGAAAGTAACTCATTAAAGACTTAAGTATCTACTGAGAAGTGTGTCCAGTTGCACAATTTTAATAAATAGTGCGTATCGACAAAGGACATGAGAAACTAATAATATGTTTCTGCTGCATTAGTTTGTACGTTGTCATATTTAGGAACAAAATATATGGGACTGTTCGCTTCAGTGATTGACGTCATCACTTCACAGTACGTATCACTATCAACTGTTTCACGTACTTCCACTGAGGCATCACAAATAAAGAAACTCGAATAACATTTTGTTCTTTTCACTTGCAGTTAGTTGAAATAATTTGGTAAACATGGTTTACTGTATTACATGTGATCCCTCCCTCAGGGACAGCGGTAAGTCTACGATTTACAGCGCTAAAATAAGGGCTTTGATTCCCCTCGGTGGACATAGCAGATAGCCCGATGTGGCTTTGCTGCTATAAGAAAACACACACACACACTATTACATGTGTTAATTTGATACATTGACGATGACTGGTTTTATGCGCACAAACAAACACACATGCAAATTCACGTCATAAACTTGTGGCTGAAAATCGTCATTTCCTAATTAAAGCAATTTTAGATATTAAAGATTATACTTTAGAATGGACGAAATGTTCATTTATAGAAAACATGTCACAAGACGAAATAAAGAACTCAAACATTCTACAGTAACTAAACCAATATCACTTGGCATTCATATATACTTGGTGTTTTTAAAATCTGTAGAAGACATTTCATAATATAACCACATTATTATATGTTAGCCAGACTCGACTATGAAACTATATATTTCACCTGAACTAAGATACATATCACATGCTGACAGTATCAGTAAATGTAAGCTACACATAAATGACTATGAAAACATTTCTCCACGTTCTTGTCACTGGTTTGCACAAAATCTTTATTATGCTTGTTTCAAGTTTGTCGTGAAGATAATTAATTATCCGTGAAGTGTTTTTCATAAACTGGAGGCAAAGACCAAAATTTGTTCTCGCTTTAGAAAATCTGCTTCTAGAAATGCAGGTCGAAATAATAAGCTAATTACTTTGTCATGTGAAAGAACTTCGAAGCCGTGTAATTCTTTTAATTATTATAATTGAAACAATACACGTTTATTCACGTAAAGTACTAGCATAAAAAGTTCTAGGTGTAAAAGGTAATAGCTCCAGGAATTCGCAGACTTGTCTTAGATTGTTTTTTGAATTTTGCATAAAGTTACACAAAGACTATCTGTGTTAGCCGTCCCTAATTTAGCAGTGTAAAACCAGGGGTAAGGCAGCTTGTCACCACCACCCACCGCCAACTCTTAAGCCATTCTTTTACCAACAAACAGTGGGATTGACTGTACATTATAACGCCCCCACAGCTGAAAGGGCGAGTGTGTTTGGTGTGACGGGGATTCGAACCCGTAACCCTCAGATTACGAGTCGAGTGCCTTAATCACCTGGCCATGTCGGGCCGAAGTCGGTATGACATGTTCAAGTTATTTTTAATCAGAGGAAATATAACAGATTTTTTTTATTAGATGTGATATACATATAATTCAAGAATAGCAACTCTGATTTTTTTGAGCTGTGAAAAGAAAAGGGAGAGCTACAGTTAAAAAATCTTATTGCTTATTAATTAGAATTAGAATTTATAATCACTAGAAGCATGCAGGTTAAACGTCCTTCACAAAATGTGTATTAATAAAAAGTATGATATTATGTAAATTTAATGGACATATGAAATTATTAGTTCACAATTTTTTATCTCTGAATTTGGGGGAGTGTTTTTTTAGAGTGTGTGTGAGTGTGTTTTTGAGAGAGAGAAAGAGTTCATTAAGCATATTTTTTAACAACAATCATATTTTTTGATTCATTCTACTTATTTCATTGTAATGTACCGGATTAAGTTTTAAAATACCACATATAATGTTTACTTCACAACTTTCCTTCACAATTGATTTTCTGTCGTGTATTGGTTCATCATCATGTATCTCTCAACTAAATTATAATTTTGAAAAGTGGAAGGCTAGATAACAATATGCCTTTAATATTGTCACTAATGTTACTTTAACAAGTATAACAAAATCCAAGAATATGATTTTCTAAACAGGACATATAGTTAAAAACATAGATTGCAATCTAGCGAACAGATCCTTTGGTATTACATCTAGGCTATTGATTGAGAAGTCTGTGTGTATGTAAACAGTTCACCAATTTTCGCTCCCCGGAGATGAATATCTGCCGAACTAGTCGTGACAAAAGCCAAGTATAATTGAGCTCAGAAAGAGTGTCTGTATTTCGAACGTTGGCATGCTTTCTTATTAAAAGAGTATCATGACCTCTGTACCTTAACAGCGTTACTCAACTATCGGTTGTATTTGACGTCAAACAAGTGAGACGGGAGAGGCATTGAACGGGCATTTCAACTAGTAAATTATGAAAAAGCCTCCTACAAAACAATAATAGTTTATCACTAAGTTTCTCTAGAACGCGTGAACTAGTATCGTGTTTAAACATTTCATCGTGAGCTTTAGGTCATTTTGTGCTTTATGTTATTATTGATAGTTAGTGTTTACTGTGTTTTAAATATTTCAGAAAAACGATTTCTAGCTAGCAGCATAATTCATGCAAACATTCGTTGAATATTATAGGTTCCGTGATTCGTGCCTATTAATCTTAGAAAACAACAACCTCGATTTGCACTTTGAGGGACATTATAAGAGTAATTATCACGTCCCACTATTCGAGTAGACCACGAGTTGGCGGCGGATCGTGTTGAATAGCTACTTTCAATTCAGTTTATCGTGTTCCTTTATCCTAGCACATAGTCCTCGAAACCTTGTTCGAAATTAGAAGCAAAACAAAACAATATACAATTGATTATCGCAACAAAGAAACAACAATACAAGAAAGAAAACTAGCACAATAATCACAATAGAAATTAGATAAAATTAATAGACATGACCCTCAGAAGGAGACGAATAATAAGTAATCAAGCAACAACAATAAACAAAACATAAGAATACGAACTACAATGGTACAGAAGGGAGTGAAAGGTCAACTAGAACCTTCCAGGTGTTCAAGACTAACTCCAGATGCCTATAAGATAATGAGCAAGACTGTCATTTTTGACATACAAATATGTAATTTAAAAGGAAGGTAAGGTTTGCAGAAAAACATTGATGAATTAACTTCGTTTTATTAATGTGGCAATTCATTTCTGTTTTTGTATAAGCTATTCCTCACAGCTAATAGAAGCGTACACTTTGTTCAATACAAAGTGAAAATTGCACCTGAAGCTAACAGTACACTTCCTGCACTTGTTTTTGTTAGTGGAGCTTATCGTGTACCATCAAGATTACAAGTCACGTGATGAAGGTAAAATTTCATGAAAGGGAAGGTATAGTCAATGTTTAGTTACATAATACATCTTTACACTTTTTCTTTCCGAAAGTGTTTGAGATTATTTAGGTTTCCAACTAAATGATTGTTTGTTTTTTTAATTTTGCGCAAAGCTACTTGAGGGCTATCTGCGCTAGCCGTCCCTAATTTAGTAGTGTAAGACTAGAGGGAAGGCAGCTAGTCATCACCACCCACCGCCAACTCTTGGGATACTCTTTTACCAACGAATAGTTGGATTGACCGTCACAATATAACGGCTGAAAAGGCGAGCATGTTTGGTGCGACAGGGATGTCACACGTTTTAACCCACCTGACCATGCCGGGCCTACAACTAAATGAAAATGGTCTATAAAACGATAATTTTACCTCTTCTTTGAAATCCTTTATCGATTTATAATGCTTTCACCATATTCCACAAGTGTTGAAGAAAAAACTATAACACTACCAAAAAAACATTTTTAGTCTTGTTCATAACAAACCTTGGTAATGTCGCTTTTGACATACCGTCTTCACATTACACCTGTGATATTTTCAGATGCAATCATTTTCATTACAAGTGTCAGACAGACAAACCCACAAATAACGACAGATTCAATCCATAAATCAAGAGAATAAATGTTTTGTAATTGATAATTTGGCTGAATTCTAGGTTGTGTGATAAATAACCGAACTGGATATACTTAAAAGGCAGTGAAAATGTGTGTTTGTGTGTTTTCTTTTAGCAAAGCCACAAAGGCTATCTGCTCAGCCCACCGAGGGGAATCGAACCCCTGATTTTAGCGTTGTAAATCCGGAGACATACCGCTGGGCAGTGAAAATATTATTTACTTAAATACAAGGTAAAAACAGTGTGCGTACCTATGTGGATAAACGGACGATGAACTCTTCTGGATCAGTAAACAGTTCACCAATTTTCTCTCCCCAGAGATGAATTTCTGCCGAATATGTCGCGAGAAAAGCCAAATTTAACTAAGGTAATAAAGTGTCTGGATTCCGAACTACGCCATGCTGTTTTGTTAAATGGGATAGCGTCACCTCGTTACCTCAATTCCCCTGACAGCATACGAAATACTAATTGCTTCATGTGAACAAAGGATTGACACAAGCTTTTTTTTTTTTTTAATTCGCGCAATGCTATACAAGGGGTCTCTGCGCTAGCCGTCCTCAATTTAGCAGTGTAAGACCAGAGGGAAGGCAAAGTTAGTCACCCACTGCCAACTCTTAGGCTACTCTTTTACCAACGAATAATGGGATTGACCATCACATTATAACGCTCCCACGGCTGAAAGCGAGAGCATGTT